>NC_090935.1:145037157-145367990 GCF_040938575.1 Ambystoma mexicanum | reverse complement strand
GGGGAGGTACAGAGTGCTGCTCAACTGTTATGCTCACCTGGCTCCCACAGAGGCGTCGATCTGAATTGGACAGCTGCGGTCTCCACCAGTGTGACGCGTAGGGCCGAGATGACGGACTGGACTAGCCCACCTAGCTTCGTTTGCTTGGCCCCTAGGAGTATTCTTCTGTAAATGGAGAAAGGGAATTAACCACCCGTGGGGTTGAGCGTAAATCCCCCCACCCCCGCTGTTCTCCCCACAGATCACCTTTGATGTCCCCTCTTATAGTCTCACCTGATGGTTTGAAAAGATGAGCTCTCCATCCTGCATTGAGCGCAGGGGCGCGTTGATAACCAGTTGCTTCACTGGCTCGAAGGAATTGGTGAGTTCTAGAACAATATTGACTCCGAAAAGTATGTCGTTCGTAAGAGTTCGCATGTCTGACTTTCACTCTTGTCCGATTCCTTGCAGTTTGCAGCTTGACCCCAGCGAAGAGTTCCTTGTGGTAGCTGACAAAGTTCAGGTAAGGATTTGGCTTATCCTACACAGTTCAATAAAATAAGGCCAGAATGTAACCTGAAGTTCGGGGAATAATGCCTCTGGCGGTAAAATTAGGTAAGTCTATTGCGGTGAGAAGAGTTCCCCTTGTTTGTCCCTTCGTCTCACCTTGTTGTCCTTTTGTTCCCCTTAGGGGCCGGGGTACGGCGAGGATGCAATGGAGACTGCGCCGACCAGTGAAGAGGAATAGTACCCCCGGCGGTAATCAGGTGAGTCTATGGGGGTAGATACTATTGCCTCTGTTTATTCCCTTGGCTCAACTTTGCTGTTCTTTTGTTCCCCTTAGGTGCCAGAGTGCGGCGGGAATGTGCAGAAGGATGCGGTGGATCGTGAGGATGCTGCGAAGGCTGGTGAGATCAGCGCGGCGCTGCAGCAGGTGAGGCGGCGCGCGTAACATACTTCTTTCTTCCAGCTCGAAGGCGCGGTGGATCCGTAATTCAGGTAAGGATCGAAGGTTTTGCTCTTATTCTAACCTCTTCTCATTCTGTTCCTCCCTTTTTCTAGGAGCTGCAGACTCGAGGCGGGCGTGGCAGGAGACTGGATGCAGGCTTGCAGACACGGTGAGCGTTACGCTGCTGGATGCAGAATAACGCGAAGCGTGTGCTGCTCTTCGGGCGTGGTTTAAATAGCCTCCAAAGTAGTCCCAGGTAAGTATTCCTCCCCAGCCCCACCCGAGTAAAAAAATAGTCCCTAGGTAAAATAGTCCTTTCCAAGCCTCATTTGGCTTGGAGCTCTGCAGCATGGTCTGCATCAGGTAAACTTGCAGCATGGTCTGCATCAGGTAAGTTCTACTCTATGAGCCTGGCGCCTATGGCGCCAGGACTGACTCTCCATATGAGCCTGGCACCATAGGAACCAGGACCGCACTCAAACATCCCCTAGCAGGGCTTTTTGGGCGTTGCTCAAAATAACTTGATGCCCGCTTCCGGGGTTGCTGGACCTGGTCTGGTTCCCCGGGGGTAGGCATCATGACATCAACACCCACATGCGATGATGCTGAGGAAAAAAAAAACCTCCATGGGCTCAACGCCTGCACAGCCTGACCTATGTGGGAGATAGATTGTCGTCCGAGTCTGGCTCTTCCTGGAAAGGAGGACATGGCACAGGAGCATGACCACGCCTAGCAACAGCTTGCCCCTTGTCGGCAGCAGGTCTGCCAGACGGGTGAGCCTGGTTCTGTGTGGCGATGACATGTAGGTCTGCATGCAGAACCTCCCGTGATACACATGCTTCCTCTTGCAAGGTAGCATGTGTAACACGGAGTTCCTCCTGCAAGGCCTGGCTTGACAACCGCTGCACCTCCCGGCAAGCATGTAGCTCAGCCGAGATGATACGCTCAAGCTGTACAAACCTCACCTCTGCCCGCTCCCTCTGGGACATCAGAAGGACACCCAGAGTGGATCTGAGGGAAGCATGCTCCTCCCTCGGGGCCTTCATGTGTGCCTCTGCGTGAGCAGCAATTGCTTGATGCAGAGACGACATTTCAGCCTGGCGTGCCCTGTCTGAGGCCACCATGCCCAGCCTGAGCGAGCGGGCCGTGGACCGTGCCACCTGCTGCTGGAGAAGCACCTGCCTAGCAGGGGGGGAGCACAGATTGGGCCACATGCTCCATGCTCTCAGCGATGTTCTCCATTGCTGCCCCCTGCCATTCAGAATTGGCAGTCATGTCTTGCTCCCACTCAGTATACTGTGGTTGCGTGCAGTGACCACGTTGCTGGGCTTGACCCCTGCGGAACCCAAGGACCGGGTGTCCTCGTTGTGTTGGCACCGCCCGCGGCTGCACGACTACATGCCCCCGTCGACATGATGTCCCAGGCACATCAGTGACTGGTGTGGAGGGTGACCCTGCGTCCCGATCCACCACGGGCGGAGGTTCCAAGACTGTCTGACCCCTCAGTGCAGGTGTCGCGGACAGAGGAGTGTCCACATCAGAATCACTCACCCCTGACATATAGACCTGATGCTCATCCAACTCGACATGGTCGTCAGGGCTGGACTCATAGGCAGCCAGAGACAAGATGGACTGTAGCACCTGGGGGTTTTCGGGGCCTACCACCCCACTACCCCTACTTGTGCTGGGTTGATGTAGTGATAACAACACTGTGCCTGGCATGACAATACCATCCTCTGGCTCCATTGCATCATCATCTGAAAAATAGAGAGAAAAAAGGTCACTACACATGTTAGAAGCACACAACACACACACCGACACCAAACACATCAGGCAGACATGTGACACACAAAATAGAACCTGGCATGCATGCTGGGTCAACTTAAAATTGCTTCTGTGATCAGAGCTGTTGAAAGGTGGCAGTTTGCATTGAAGTGGGTCGATGCAGTGCAGCAAACATGTATGTCACTCACTACCTACATGTACAAGGACTTCATGGTGTGTGTCAGAAAATGTGAAGGCAGTGCAAGGTCAACTTCAGGCATCACGTGCAATGTGCATTCAATGGGTAGCATATCTACAAGCAAAGCACCCCTCCACCCAAGTGCAAAAGCAGGGATGCCTAGCATGGTATCAAAAGGCTGACCATAGACCTGTGTATTGACAGACAGTGTTGACTAGCATCAACAGCTTCATGTGAGTCAAGTGACAACACTGCAAATGATGATGGGACAGTAAGCAGGACACATGCTTACTGTCCCATCTGGAGTCCACCCACGTGTGAAGAAGACACTACACCAGTTGGACAGAGTCATTTTCCATTAAACAGGCTGAGGCCTGTGACCCACACAGATTGTCAGACCCTAAACATGTGTGCAACGCAGTACTGAGCCACAGTTGACACGGGAAGACAGATGAAATGCCATGCAATTTGGGTCATCATGGACTTGTGTAACAGTGATCATCCAGTCATGGACACATATGGGCATGCGTGAAATGCACATGGAGCACGAATGGGCACTCATGTCCCTGCGGGGCCTCTGGCCTCTGCACAGTCCAAGTGAGACACCCTGTATCAAGTACTAAGGATGTACCACAATGGATATGTCTGGCAGATTGGCCGCTGGATGTTAGAATCTACACAGGAGGCATGACCAGGGAAGTAACCAAGGGCAATATTGTAGCAGACCAGTGCTAAGATGGAATTGGGGGGCAGAGCAGGGGGTTGAGGGGCAAGGGAGCATGCCTACATTGGCTACCCCCTTGCAGGCAGAGGACACATGCATGTCAGTCATGCTATGCATAGTTCCTGGACTGAGTAAAAGCTCACCCCACGCTACATGCAGAGTGCCAGTGAGCTGGAACATGGACCGGAGGGGCATACTGGTAACCAGCATGTGACTACGGTGCAAAAGTGGTGATGTGGACAGTCCCCGTCTGCTCCACATGTCAACCATCCAGCAGAGTAGACATGCATCAGGGAAGCATTGCATTACTCACACATCATAACCATGTACACATGACATGTAGTGGCAGTCATGCACAACACATCACACAAGTAAAACACACACGTCCTCGACAAACACGCATCAACACTCACCGGACTGGGCATCAAAGTCCGGCATCTCTCCCACTCCTTCGACCAATTCAGATGGCATGAACTCCGCAACGAGTGACTCATGTGGAGTGAGGTCTTCCTCCTCCAGTGCAGGCCCACCGCCAGCCACCAGAGTCAAGTTGTAATTTGAGGCACGCTTAGCTCTAGCGCTGCGTTTGAGGTCATTCCAACGCTTTTTGCACTCTTACGCCGTGCACACCTCATGGCCGAATGCACTCACATGTTCCGCAACTTGCTTCCAGTGGGTATCACGGTGAGCAGCTATAGTCTGACAATTAGCACCCACTAGCATGTCACGGCTGTGTTTCCACACGTAGCCCACGATGAAGTCCAGTTCCTGGTTGCAGAAACGCTTCGTCCTCGACGTGCAGGAGGTCGTGGCTGTGTGTGGGGTCCCAGCCTGTGCTGCAGGTGCAACCCTCCTCCTCTTGGATTGTGGCGCAGACCCTGGCTGGCTGATGCCGCCCTGATCAGTATGGCCAGTGGGACTGGTGGATTGAGCCAAGGGAGTGGCAGGTGGAGGGACGACCAAAGGGCTGACTTGTGTCAGTGGCAGCTGGGTGCCCTCTAATGGACCCTGCGCATCAACATCCGCTGAGGCAGGGTCATTGACCGCAACTGTCCAGGTTGGCAGACTCACAACCGGGGTGTTGTTGGCTGCATCTGCCCCTGCACTTGCCAACACCCGGCTGTTCGGGACAGCAGATGACATTACTGCCCCAGGGACACGTGTCTCGGTCACGACAGCCCTGCGTGCCCTTACGGTTTCCCTCCGGTCCTGTTGGAAATCTTCTAAGGGCTCTTCAATCACCAATGCAGCCTGCGCTGGCAGACCCTGAGCCTGGGCGGTGGTGTCCACAGCTGCACCTGCAGCTACCACTACCCTTGGGCCCGTGGCAGTTGATGAAACGGACTGCCGGGTCACACGAGCGCCAGTGCCAGATGCAGAAGCTGCATCTCCCGGAACCACAGGGGGTGGTGGCATGACTGCACCGACACATGGCACAACATCGTGCTCAAGTGGCGCACCCCTGCCTCTTCCCCCTCTGCGGCCACCCTGGACACCCTGTAGTCCCCCGACTCCCTGGTCACCCCGGCCACGTCCCTGACCACGCCCGCCATGAGGAGTACACCCAGCTGAGGTGACCCTCACCTTTGGTGGCCTCCCAACCATGGCACAGATGGAGTAGTGCCAGCACAGATGGAGTAGTGCCAATGGGAGGTGTACACCACAATTGACCTGGGCAATTGGGGTGAAGGGGGTGGGATGCAAGATGTTAACAGCCCCCCTGCACCTGCAAGGCTGTATGTGACCCTAGTGATGTAGTAACGGGTCACGCTATGCTCAGGCACCCCAAAACTGCAGTAAAACCGTGCACGCAACCCTGCAGCCTATGTGCGTGGAATCAACCTCCCGCAGTACGCGGTGGCACCCAGTAACATGAAAAACGCATACGCGTGGGACACGCAGGCTACTATGACCTCGAAAATGGGTGCGATACACAGGGGCACCCGCAGTCGGAAAAATAGCATGCGCAACTCACCGTGTGACTAGCGTGATAATGAAAAACATGCGTAGCCAATACCCCCGCCAAAAGAAGAGATACGTCCTCGATCGCTGTGAAGATGTGATGGCGCACGAAACAACACGAAGCAGCTACACACGTCGGTCTCCACGAAAGGCACATACAGCGAACTGCTGGCCCTGCTCACCTTTAACCCGTGCTGAGGGAAACGCCCACACGCATCACGTCACTTATGCGCGTAGGCCCTTTCCTCGGATTACACGCATTCACAGGCGGACGTGCAATTTTTTCAACATCAGAGAAACGCTTACGCGCTAAGGGCCTTTGGTCCAATGAAAACGCGTACATGTGCAGACGCGCTTACACGCTAAGGGCCTTTCCTCTAATTACACGCTGACGTGCAATTTTTTCACGTGCCAAATCACTCCATATCAAGCTGGCCACGCGAAAACACACGGAAGACCACGCTTCTGCCCAGAAGGCCGAATTACTGCCCTCCAGAGCCCCGAGCACGCTCCCACCTGCAATCTGCTGCTGCCTGCCTGCCTGCTGCCCAGGTGCCCTGCTATTTGGTGCCTGCATGTCAGCCAGGGTTCCAGTTGCTGTGTCCACCCCTGCTGGAACAGAAGACTCCCGACTGGGATACCATTGCTCCACAGCCCAGCCCCAGGACCCAGATGCCCACCCACGCCTGCCTCGGGGATCGCCATGTCAGGGCAAACACCATCTGAGACCACTGCCAACCCACAGCCAGAGAGGCAGAGGGCCACCAGCTTCAGTGTGAAGGAAGTTGGTGTCCTGGTGGAGCATGTCCAGGGGCATTATGATGCCCTCTTCGGAACATCACGCGCCAACAAGGAAGGACGGGAGAGGATCTGGGACGACGTAGTGGTTGCCATCAGCGCGGAGGGGTGGCAACCCGCGACATCAAGCACGTCAAGAAGCGCTGGGAGAAATTCAGGTCCAGGGCCCTCCACAAGGCCCAGCGCCTCGCGAAGGGGGCCGGGTCAGCATGAGTGACATCCAGATGAGGGTCCTGGAACACGTATGCCCAGCGCTCCAGGCCCAGAACCTTTGGAGGAGGACCCGTCTGGAGTTGAGCGGTAAGTGGCCAAGCATTGGTGTGTGAGACAGGGCATGTTGCAGTGTGCTGGTAGTCTGATACTTGCCTGTATGTGTGACATGGGCCATGTATGGATGTGTGTGTGCAGGGACATCATGGTCTTCCATGTGAGACCAGTAATGTGCGAACCACATGGTTGGTGCATGAGTTCCAATGCTACATGGGGAACTGTATGGCAAATGCACACATGAAAGCATGCCAGTGTCTGTTCTTGCACATGGTGGGGGTGTGAGGGATGGGTGCTGCTGTCATGTACATGTATGGTGCTCATGTGTGTGTGTCTGAGAAGTGTGTCTGTGACTTCGATACGCCATGGATTCATGACACATGTCCGTGATGATGTGTAGATTCACTCATGCAGTGCAGTCACCGTTGTATGCACTGTGTCTATCCATTGTGTCTGTGGTGTACAAGGCATGATTCATGACCCTCCAGTGATGTGTGTGCATGTGAGTTTGAAGGCAACATTTTGATTAATAGAGGCCCTTGTACGTGGATGCTGATGTTGATTGCAGGCGCCATGCCTGTTTATGCATGTGTGTTGCGTGCATTCACCCATGTGTTGTGGAGGGACAGGATGGAAGTGACGTTAGACACTTCCACTCATGTGTTATTGCTTCCTGTCTAGGGGAATGTTGTACTGTACCCTGATGCTTGTGTTCTATGTCTCCCTCTACGCAGCGTCAAGTGAAGAAGAGGGCGGAGACGGTGCTGTGGAGCCAAGCGGCAGGGATGCCTCCACTGGGCGGCGACGCAAGGCCCAGCCACCCTCCCAGGACTTGCCATCATCCGGGAGCGAGGGGGCTGGTGCCGTGTCTGCCACTACGGCTGTGGCGGAAGGGCCGGGTGAGCACCCACAGGGGCTTGCAATGGCGGAAGACGGTACAGAGACATCCAGGTTGGTGGTCTCCACAGAGGAGGAGGAGACTGCTACTGAGCCGCACATGGGGCCTGGTGGGGGTAGTACCACTGGTGCAAGTGGTGCAGTCCAGGGCCAGGGTCAGGAGGCAGCACAGGTCACTGCAGAGGGGCCTGTGCATGTCCCTGTCATTGACTCTGTGACTGCACCACCATGCACCAGCAGGGATGCCCCGTCCCAGGCCTGTCTGCAGGTAGGGGAGAGTGCCATGTCATCTGCCTCTCCACTACCTGCGGACGAGTGGTCCCATGAATGTATGGGCTCCGTCCTGATTGGTGTCGCGTTGCCATCATGAATAGGAGCGTCGCAACGTGGCACTGTTGGGTGGGGCCCTGGTTGGTGGGTTCCAACATGTGACGCACACTCTGGCGGACCTCTCCTCCTCTGTGCAGACTATGCACCAGTCGTTCTCCCTGCCGTCTTCCAGCCCAGATTCCACCAACACAGCCAGCATGGTGGAGATCCCATCCCTGCCACAGTCGGGAGTCAGCGGTCCAGCAGGGGTGGACACCACAACTGGAGACCAGCTGATGGAGGATGTGCAGGCATCATGGGACAGGGCACATGGACAGCAGCAGCAGCAGGAGCAGGAGCAGGCTCTAGGTGGGAGCAATGATGGCTCGGGGCCATCGACATCAGGGGGGCAGGCATCAGCCAGAGGGCAGGAGGACCCTGGAATGGATGTGTCTTCCGTGTGGCTGCGGTTGGGCCAGCGTATAGGTGCGGAGCGGCGGCGGCGGGCGGAAGAGGCTCTTCCAGCAAATAGACATGGAGTTCGATGATGCCCTGGCCGAAAACATTAATGAGTGAGCCGCAGGACTTGCCCGTCGCCATTGTAAATAGTTTATAGTGTTAGGTTTCCTTTTTTTTTATTTTGGGGCTTTTGGACTATGCCCCACACTTTTGTAAATAGTTTTTTTGTTAGGTAGGTTATTAGATAGGTTTCATTTGTTTCGTTGGACTCATGGACCCTTGAAAATTGTATTGTACGTTGGACGTTGGATTTATTTGGACATTTTAATTTCATTTCACCATGGATCAATGGATTTACCTTTTTGCGTTTCATTTGGATTTGGTTTGTTGGACAGAGAGTTTTGGCCATTATTCTTTTGGATTACTTGGTTTTTTTGAGGAATTCTTTTTTTTTAATTTGGACATGCATTTCATTTCATGTTTGCCATTATTTTATGCTTTAAGTACTTTCAATTGGTTTTCATGTTAATACATTTTGATCTTTTACTTCAATGTGTGGGATTCACTCATTGGCTTCATGCATGTTGACATGTGGGTTTACTCAATCAATGGCAAACTGTGTGTGTGTGTGTGTGTACGTGTGTGTGTGTGTGTGTGTGTGTGTGTGTGTGTGTGTGTGTGTGACGGACATGTGTTGATGTACATAGTTGACTTTTGGTTTGTGTCATGAGATGGGTATGTCACTGCTGGGTGGGTGAGTGGGTGGGGGGACCTGAGTGGGACATGAGTGGGGGCTTGCTGGCAGGTGCCCCTCACTGCTGGGGGGTGAGGGTGCAGGGGGACATGAGTGGGGGCCTGCCGGCAGGTGCCCCTCACTGCTGGGGGGTGGGGGTGCAGGGGGACATGAGTGGGGGCCTGCTGGCAGGTGCCCCTCACTGCTGGGGGGTTGGGGTGCAGGGGGACATGAGTTGGTGATCACATTGCAAGGTGACATGTGGCTTGGCTGGGGACATGCCCATGGTGGATGGGCTGCCTGCGGGACATGACCAGGGGTTCAGGGTAGTTCCCTGTGGTGTGGGCTGCCTGCAGGGGCTGTGGAGGGGGTAGAGGGAACACCTGGGAGGACCCACTCTGCCAATTCACGTGTAGGACTCCCCGCGCACCACACTGGATACATGTACCCCGCTCTGACAGCAAAATCGCGTGTGAAACTTCCCACGAACCCCAGTAATACACGTACCACGCTCGCAAAGGGCCAATTGCGTGTGAAACGTCCTGCGAACCCCAGTAATACAGGTACCAAGCTCGCACAGGGCCAATTGTGTTTGAAAATTTCTGCGAACCCCAGTAATACACGTACCCTACTCGCACAGGCCCTTTCGCGTGTGAAACTTCCTGCGAACCCCAGTAATACACGTACCCCACTCGCACACTGTCAGGGACTCAGGTAGGCAGAGACAAGGACAGGCTAGGCATAGGGGTGTTGTGGGTACTGTTTTGGGCACTGGAGGGGAGAGACAAACAAAGATGCAACCATACAAAAGGCTGCTTTGCCCCATGTGCAGGAGAAAGGGACTAAAGACTGCGTTTCCCAGCAGCTGGCGCCAAAGGACTACAATCCCCAGCATGCCCAGGGACGTTTTGGGCCAATCAGGAACCAGGAAGGGCGCGGCCGCCCCATCGCGCATGCGCAGAGCCCCGAGCACGGGGCTTGCGCTTGAGACTCCATGCCGACAAGACGTGTGGACCGGAGCTCCAGCAAAACTACACGCGAGGGGCCCAGCCCCACCCGAGCAGCAGCCCGGCCCCTCGCCCACACGAGATAAGTACTCCTCTTTGCTCAGGGCCCAAGGGATCGAGGGGGAAGTGCAGGGGGCGAATGCTTGCCACCCCAGAGCCCCTGCACCTGCACAGCTACGAAAAGCTAAGTTTTTAGAACTTCGGCGCTCAATGTGCCGGCGGCATTCTTTTGGGATACATTGACCTGTGCATGGGCGTTTAGCCATTTGGGGTGTTTCCGCCTCTTGGAGACCATAGCATATCCGTGAGGCGAAAACACAGCACCGGAGACACCTGCCACAGTTTTAGGGCACAAATCGATCACGAGGGTCTGCAGGAAGATTGCTTGTGCATTTGAACATGTTTGCAGGGATCTGCAAGGAGATCGCTTGCGTAGCATAGTGCAATAGCACTATACAGGTCTTGAGGGGGGCATTAGAGAGTGTGTCTGTGTGAGTGAGTCTGCATGAGGTGAATGCAGACAATAACAGAGGGCATGTTCTAATGCTTGTTAATTTCTTTTAGCTTGGACCTTTTGAAAACAACCCTTCAGACGTGCCAAGGACGTGACTGCTCTTCATGGACAGGACACAGAAGACCAGAGCTAAGTTGCATGCTAACTCCTGTACTGTTCCGATGACTTAGGGTTAGGCAGAGTTAAACTGTTCTTATGTGCAAATTGGTGCTTATGTACAAGTAGCTAGTAAGGGCTGAGAACACCAGAACAAAAGTGAGCAGCAACCAAACTTTCCCTGTAGAACTCCCCATTCCCACCCATAACCTCTACCTCACCCTCAATCCGGTTTACCTAATTCCCCCTACCCATCCAATCATCGAGACCCTAACCCTCCTTCCCTGCTCTGGTCCAGGAAACCCGTGTAAACTCTGACTTGCGGGCTCCACGACAAAGTGGGGGTGGTTGGTACTGCGTCGCTCCTGCGCCTTGGATTCTGGACTTCGTGACAGAAGCGCAAGCCCACGTAATATTCAGGTGCCCGAGCTACGTGGCCAGCCCCCATTGAAACCATGGAAGAAATAGCCAAAGCCCTGCAGGACTTACAAGGTGAACTGGCAGCGTCTAGACAGGACTACGCCACCCTGTCCGCACAGGTGCGCAGTTTAGCGGCTCAGACAGCGCCCTTACCTACCCAACCACCCACTCCGGTGCAGGTACACGTAAGTCCGGAGGCAATAGTTCCGTTGGCACCTCCTGAGCGCTACGCTGGAGACCCACAAAAGTTTACCACTTTTATTACTCAGTGTCGTCTCCATTTTCTGACCAAGACTGCAGCCTTTCGGTCTGTTCAGTCCCGAACGGCGTTTGTAATTTCGTACCTCACAGGGGACGCTGCGGCATGGGCAAACCCATTAGTCCAAAAAGACCATGCCATTCTTTATGACTGGGATGAATTCCTGGCGGAATTCGAGAAAATATTTAACCGGCGAGCCGCCACCCTTTGCAAGGATCGGGAACTGTTAAGCCTCAAGCAGGGGTCTAAGGAGTTAGTGACATACGTCACTCATTTCAATCGGCTGGTAGCGGAAGCCGACTGGCCCCGTGATAAGCGGATGTCCCTCTTTTATCAAGGTTTGAGGGATGACATCAAAGACCTTATTGCCCAGGTAGATCCACAGCCAAGGGAATGTTCAGAGATGATTGATCTGGCCTTACGGCTTGACCATCGAATGGCAGAAAGGCGGGGCGATAAACGAAAGGGAGATTCACGACCCGTGCCTCGGTTGGATCTGTATAGGGGATCCCGGGGGGTGGCGGCCAGATCTGAGGGGGAAGAACCGATGCAGATAGGTTCAGTTCGAGGTCCCCTCACTAAAGAGGAGAAGGAACAAAGGAGGAAGGACGGCCTCTTTATGTACTGTGGCAAGGCTGGGCACTTTGTTCGTGAATGCCCAAGCAAGCCCAAGACCCAGGGAAACGCTTCGGCTCGTCGGTAGTGGGGGTCACCCGATCGAGCCTGTTGAGTAGTAGGGCCCCAATGGCAGGCATTTCGAACTATGCTACGCATGTCACCTTGACGGGTTGTTTGGAGTTCCAAACACAAAAGAAACAGGTCACTATGTTTGTGGACTCGGGAGCGACAGGTAATTTTATTGATGTCCAGTACGTGGTTACCTTAGGTATCCCAGTACAGCAAAAGGCAGACCCGGAACCTGTACGTGCTGTAGACGGCACTCCTCTCAGCTCAGGGCCCATAACACATAACACTTGTTTGGTGACGTTACAATGCGGAGCTTGGCATAGGGAAAACATTGCCTTTGATATCATTGCCGCCCCGCAATTTGGGCTGATTTTGGGATTACCGTGGCTAAAAAAGCATAACCCCCAAATTCATTGGACCACAGGGTCAATCAGTCTGGACTCACCGCATTGTCTTGAACATTGCCGGCAAGAAAGTACACCATCAGTGTGTGCTCTCAACGTCTCGGTTAAGCAGGAAATGCGTCCCGAAAGTATACCCCAAGAATACGCAGATTTCATGGACGTGTTTAACAAACAAGCTGCAGAATCATTACCCCCACATTGGCCCTTTGACTGCCGAATTGATCTGGAGCCTGGGGCTACTCTACCGTGTAGTCGTATATATGCCCTAACGGAGGCAGAAAACAATCACCTCCAAGAGTACATAGCTACGAATTTAAAGAATGGATTTATTCGCCACTCTAATTCGCCAGTGTCCTCCCCTTTGTTCTTCGTACCGAAGAAGTCTGGAGAACTCCGGACTTGCATAGATTACCGCAGAGTGAACCAGATAACCATTAAGAACCGTTATCCGCTTCCTCTCATCCCGGTTCTTTTGGATCAAGTTAGGGACGCGACAATCTACACCAAGTTGTACCTTCGAGGTGCTTACCATCTTGTGCGGGTGCGTGAGGGAGACAAATGGAAAACCGCCTTCCGGACCAAGTTCGGATTGTACGAATATCAGGTTATGCCATTCGGTCTCTGTAACGCCCCCGCTGCCTTCCAACACTTCCTGGATGAGGTCCTTAGAGAATATTTAGACGTATGTGCGGTAGTGTACATAGATGACATCCTAATATATTCTCAAAATCTCCAGGAACATGTCCAACATGTACGCGCAGTTTTGCAAAAGCTGCGAGAATACCACCTTTATGCAAAACTGGAGAAGTGCGAGTTCCATTGTACCACCGTGAAATTTCTAGGCTACTTCCTGACCCCAACCGGCGTACAAATGGACAAGAAAAAGGTGCAGGCAATCTTGGATTGGGCTCCCCCTACCAGTGTGAAAGAGATTCAGTCATTCCTGGGGTTTGCGAACTTCTACAGACGCTTCGTAAAGAACTTTTCTGCATTGGTCACTCCAATCACGAAGCTTCTCCGTAAAGGCTGCCCTTTTGAGTGGCACACATCGGCCGACCAGGGGTTTCGACAGCTCAAAAAGGCCTTCACCGCCGCCCCGGTACTGAAACACCCGGATTTGTCTAGACCTTTTGTAGTGGAAACGGACGCCTCTAGCTACGCTCTAGGTGCTATCCTGTCCCAGCGGGATCCTCAGACAGGCCTGCTACATCCCGTGGCCTACTTCTCAAGGAAACTACTCCCAGCTGAACAGAACTATATCATTGCCGATCGGGAATTGTTGGCAATTAAGGCAGCTCTTGGTGAGTGGCGACACTACCTGATGGGGGCACGTCATACCACCACGATCATAACGGACCATCGTAACCTCCAGTTTATAAGAACCGCCAAGACGTTGAGCCCGCGCCAATTGCGATGGGCTCAATACTTTGCCGAGTTTGATTTCATCATAACGTATAGACCCGGAGCCAACAATCGAAAGGCAGACATATTGTCACGATATCCCGAGTCAGCAGAGCGAGAGGCAGGCATTACACCACAACCTATTATTCCCCCAACACGTATCGTTGGAGCTACTTCTGATTTCTTTGAGGCCGTATTAAAAGACCTCACTATGCAGGACGTCCATCAGTGGTGCAAACAAGATCCTCAGAATACTTTCGTTGAGGGACTCCCCTACCATGGGTCAGCCTTGTACTTGCCCACTAAGCAACTACGGGAAAAGGCCTTATCCTGGTGCCACGATTCGTCATTGGCAGGACACCCGGGAAAGTCAAAAACTCAGGAGTTGGTGGCTAGACATTTCTGGTGGCCCAAGTGGCGGCACGATGTTCTGCAGTATGTGTCTCAATGCGAGGTGTGTGCTCGAAATAAAGCTAGTCACCAAAAACCTGCTGGGCTCCTTCATCCTCTACCGACCCCTTCGGTGCCATGGCATACGATCACCATGGACCTTATTGTGGATCTTCCCGAGGTTCAGGAATTCACTTCTGTATTGGTAATTGTGGATACCTTTTCGAAAATGGCTCACTTCATCCCATGTAAGGGAGTCCCGACTGCTGGTGCAATTGCCGAATTAGTTCTGCAAAATATAGTCTGCCTTCATGGCCTTCCCTATTGTGTGGTCACAGATAGGGGTCCACAGTTCACCTCTCGCTTCTGGCGTGAGTTTTGCAAGATTCTGGGAATGGAAGTCCGCTTGTCGTCCGGATACCATCCCGAGACAGATGGCCAGACAGAACGCGTGAATCAATGCCTAGAGCAGTATTTACGGTGTTTTGCCACAAGTAGGGAGACAACCTGGGTCCAGCATACTTGGTTGGCAGAATTGGCATATAATAACGCCACACATGCATCCACCAAAAAGACTCCGTTCTACTGCCTTTATGGGCGACATCCACGGATCCTCCCAGTGGCCATTCCAGTTTCAGGATTTGAATTGCCTACGTTGGCTGGACAACGGTTGGGCATAGAGCAGGTTTGGAAGGAGGTGCAGGAGAATCTCACAAAGGCCAAGGACGCATATAAGCGCTATGCAGATAAGCGTCGTCGACCCAGCCCACTTTACTGTGTAGGAGATAGAGTGTGGTTATCCACTCGCAACCTTCGCATGGAAGGACCCAGGAAATTACAACCCCGATATTTGGGTCCATTCCCAATAGTTAAAATTGTGAACCCTGTTGCAGCTAAATTGACCTTACCTCCCCAAATGAAGGTACATCCCACTTTCCACACTTCCCTCCTGAAACCCGCTCCACATGGGACAATTGCTAGAAAACCACCTCCCGTTATGGTGCAAGGGGAACCTGAGTACGAGGTTCGAGCAATATTGAACTCTAAACAAGATAAAAAGGGCCAGGTGTTTTACCTCATTGACTGGGTGGGGTATGGCCCTGAGGAACGCACTTGGGAACCCTCCCAGCATGTACATGCCCCCAGGTTGCTGCGTGCTTTTCACAGGAATTATCCTAGTAAACCCGGAACAACTGCCTTCTGTGGGAGGGGGAGTACTGTCAGGGACTCAGGTAGGCAGAGACAAGGACAGGCTAGGCGTAGGGGTGTTGTGGGTACTGTTTTGGGCACTGGAGGGGAGAGACAAACAAAGATGCAACCATACAAAAGGCTGCTTTGCCCCATGTGCAGGAGAAAGGGACTAAAGACTGCGTTTCCCAGCAGCCGGCGCCAAAGGACTACAATCCCCAGCATGCCCAGGGACGTTTTGGGCCAATCAGGAACCAGGAAGGGCCGGCCGCCCCATCGCGCATGCGCAGAGCCCCGAGCACGGGGCTTGCGCTTGAGACTCCATGCCGACAAGACTTGTGGACCGGAGCTCCAGCAAAACTACACGCGAGGGGCCCAGCCCCACCCGAGCAGCAGCCCGGCCCCTCGCCCACACGAGATAAGTACTCCTCTTTGCTCAGGGCCCAAGGGATCGAGGGGGAAGTGCAGGGGGCGAATGCTTGCCACCCCAGAGCCCCTGCACCTGCACAGCTACGAAAAGCTAAGTTTTTAGAACTTCGGCGCTCAATGTGCCGGCGGCATTCTTTTGGGATACATTGACCTGTGCATGGGCGTTTAGCCATTTGGGGTGTTTCCGCCTCTTGGAGACCATAGCATATCCGTGAGGCGAAAACACAGCACCGGAGACACCTGCCACAGTTTTAGGGCACAAATCGATCACGAGGGTCTGCAGGAAGATTGCTTGTGCATTTGAACATGTTTGCAGGGATCTGCAAGGAGATCGCTTGCGTAGCATAGTGCAATAGCACTATACAGGTCTTGAGGGGGGCATTAGAGAGTGTGTCTGTGTGAGTGAGTCTGCATGAGGTGAATGCAGACAATAACAGAGGGCATGTTCTAATGCTTGTTAATTTCTTTTAGCTTGGACCTTTTGAAAACAACCCTTCAGACGTGCCAAGGACGTGACTGCTCTTCATGGACAGGACACAGAAGACCAGAGCTAAGTTGCATGCTAACTCCTGTACTGTTCCGATGACTTAGGGTTAGGCAGAGTTAAACTGTTCTTATGTGCAAATTGGTGCTTATGTACAAGTAGCTAGTAAGGGCTGAGAACACCAGAACAAAAGTGAGCAGCAACCAAACTTTCCCTGTAGAACTCCCCATTCCCACCCATAACCTCTACCTCACCCTCAATCCGGTTTACCTAATTCCCCCTACCCATCCAATCATCGAGACCCTAACCCTCCTTCCCTGCTCTGGTCCAGGAAACCCGTGTAAGCTCTGACTTGCGGGCTCCACGACCAAAGTGGGGGTGGTTGGTACTGCGTCGCTCCTGCGCCTTGGATTCTGGACTTCGTGACACACAGGGCCTATCGTATGTGAAACTTCCAGCGAACCCCAGCAATACACGTACCCCACTCGCACAGGCCTTTTCGGGTGTGAAACTTCCCGCAAACCCCAGTAATACACGTACCCCACTCGCACAGGGTCTATCACGTGTGAAACTTCCCGCGAACCCCAGTAATACACGTACCCCACTCGCACAGGGCCAATCGCTTGTGAAACTTCCCGCACCCCAGTAATACACATTCCCCGCTTGCCGTGTACTGTGTGGCGGCTATGTATACTGGTACAGGGTTAGCGCAGCCCTTTGCGCTGGATTGGGGATTTTGATGGCTTTTCCCTGCGCGAGGGGCGTTCCTCGGGGCGTAACTGGCGCTGCTGCAGGGCCGCTGTGCCACTGTGCGCCACGGCTGGTTTTGGTAGCTAAAATCCATGAATACGCTGTGCGCAGAAATGGATTTTAGCGCACACGGCTGGCGCAGAGATTCGCACGCGCACACTGTGCACCAGCCGCGTGCGCCACTTGTGAACTAAATTCTATGAATTACCCCCTAAGTACTATGAAACATTACATTTGGGAGTAATAACACCTATTTTTACAGTGCTTAGGACCAGCATGAGTCAAACATGAAGCGCTGTACATAGAAATATTACATAATAACTGTAATAGCTGGATACAGGAACAATTTGGCCACAGTGACATCAAAACGTGAAGTATGTTTGCACAAAATGATAGGCCTTAGAAACATAAAACAATGAGATTGCCTGTAAATAAGCTCTGGATCTTGGCATCGAGTCTGACTGGCTCTCTAGTTGTATCTTTGTGAATATATAGCAAATTAGAGAAAGCCAAAACACATATGAAATATGGAAGGGGGGATATTGTGATGGGAATGTCAGACTGCAGCCCACATAAGCAGTGGTTTGAACAGAGTTCATGTGATTTGAGTGTGCATGTTAGACTCATGGTTCTGTACCCTGCATGCTGGTGAAAGGTGGCATATGTTGGGCGACCATGATATGATCTTTGCAAGATTTTCAGTGTGTTTATTCCTCAGATGTACCCTACAAATCGTTTTGATTTTAAGTGTAATTAACCAACAGCAAGATTTTAGTTTAGCCCAGCCACATACAGAAACTTCATCAACATATCTATGCCCTCCACGCAAACTCAATGGGGGAGTATTCAAGTCGCCTATTGGTGATGCTGCTGACCCAGTGCAAAAATAGCAAGAGGTGCCGCAGCACATTTTTTGCCCCAGGCCTCACCAAAATCTGTAACACACCAAGTGAAAGTAACCATTATTTAAGCTAGCCGGATCGCCATTATTACATTGGGCCTCATTATGAGCATGGCGTGCGGTCGGGCGGGCGGTCGGGAATTAAGGGTGCCGGTAGCAACGCACCAGCACCCTTCCCAAACCACCAGACTCCGAGTAGGCTGCAGGAGCCGTTGCTCCCGGCAAGGGGCACCAGCCCCTGCAGGCATGGTTTTCACAGAAGCACCGGCACCGTTAGCAATGGTGCCGTTGCTTCCGTTGCCCCATTCCCATGAGTCCTATGGGGCGTCATGGGAATGGGGACTTACACCTTCCGCCGCCTGATATGCCGGGCTGCCGGGACTTGTGATGTCCCAGTGGCACCGGAATATCAGGCAGCGGAAACAGTGTTGCCAGTTCGGTGCCAACCCGCCGGTAGCACGGGCGAGTTACCGCCAATCTCCTAATGAGGCCCAAGGGTCACCAGCGGGATATTCAACAGCAGCAGTTGGATGACGCCAGCTGAATGAAGTGGCTAGAGACGGTGGATGATGGCAGCTCAGTGGGCACATTATGGCTTTGGCCGGCCAAGTGACTATAAGGTGCATCCAGAAAATAAAGACTGCAACACAGGAATTAGAACATTTTGGGCAAAAGGATTAACAGTTAGGGCCTCATTACAAGTTTGGCGGTGCAGGACAAAAGTGGTGGTAATTCCATTGCCGCCACTTTTCTCGCACCGCCAAACTACAAGTTTGTTGTGGGAAGGCATGATTTACCTGGAGGTAAGTCAGGCACCCCACCGGCAAATAACAGCCGGTATTACCACTGCAGATAATACCCACAATCCCCCCATGGAGTCTGTCGACTCCATGGAATGAGGATTAACCTACCGTTGCCAGCACCTGTAATATGATGGTCATTTCGGCATATCAGGTGCCGGTAACGATAGGTCCGTTTGGTGGTACCCCGCTGGATTTACCAGCGGGATAGCACCAAATTTATAATGAGGTCCTAGAGTTCCATTGGTGTTGCGTTGCCGGCAGGTGAAAGGCCGACTTTTGAGTATAGTAATGGGAAATCTGAAACTACAAATTCCAGAATGCAAAGTGCAGATGGCTGAAGCTGTTACAGATGACATGGGGCATTTTAGCATCCAGCAGCTCCGCTTTTGTTCATCCCAGGAGCACCCATTTTTGTGGTATTGGAACACGCAGTCTTTGCTGTGTTAAAAAATGGTATAACCCAAATTGGCATACCAGTGCGCTGATATTGCAATTGGAACTGTCCAAAAAGAACCGTTTTATTTTGCAGGTGGCCCAGTGCCCCTCTGCTTGCAGCTGCTCTGTGGGGAAGGGGTGGTAAGTGGTCCCTCCCTGGCCTGGGAGTGATAAAGTGCAGGAGCCACCAGGCATGGTGAAAACCCCAAGGCTGCCATGCCACAGTCAGCGACACCAGCTGCACCTGCTGTGCCTGTGTTGGCTCCCTGCATCCCAGTGATGGTAAGGCCGGCTCTGCCATACATAAGCACCCAGCATGATCATCTGTGTAAGCATGCAGGCACACATTGCTTGCATTGTGGGTTGGTGGTCAGCCTGGGGGTAGATAGCAGACACTGGATTCCAAGGTGCTCTAAAGCCAAATCGCCCAAACACTCTCCACTAAATTGAGCAAGAGGGAAAGACTGACATCCCTTCCCTATTTTTCATATTGACTAGCACTCTCCACCTGGCTACCCCTAACTCTCACGACTCTCCTTCTGGCACCCTACCATCCTCTACTAAAAGAGGTAAGACTTTCCGGATTAGCGCATTAACCTGGGGAGCAGGGGCAAGACACTGTCAATTAAAAATCCAGGTTCTTCACAGAGGAAGAGGGTTGTGGCAGAACATTTGATTCCAATAAGCACCAGAGCCACCAACAATGAGAATTTCTGAGCTTAAACAAATTTCTAGTCACTGCTCCACTGACAAAAGGCATAGACAAAAGCTGCATGCTGGTTGCTGGTTGTCGTTTTGCAGGCATACTAACATCTATGCGTCATCAGTCCAAGAATAGCACTGGAAACTAAGATCTTGAAACAGTTTAATTACAGTTCATATTTAAATAGTAAAAGCGAGCAGGGAAATGGTGGAGCCCTACAGAACACCATGGCCAAACTCAATAGTGTGCTGCCGGTCAGTGTGTTGCAATGGTAATGCGGCCTGAGGACGGCAAGTGTTGCAGTCTGTGATACTGTAATTGACCTGCTTCAAGTCTTTCTGCTGTTTCATTGTTTGGGAGGAGGAGCATACTTCCCTACATAATCTTTGCCACACGGCGGAGCGGGCCACGGAGTGAGGACGACCAGTGATGCATTCTGTGACACTGATACTGTAATTGACCTGCTTCAAGTCTTTCTGCTGTTTCATTGTTTGGGAGGAGGAGCCTGTAGAGGAAGAGCCAAATGCCTCTACCAGAAGGCCTGCCCCGATTCTGCCAATATGTTATACATTTGGCTATCTACCAGTCACCATCCCCAAACGGACGGCCAAACCAAGAGAACGAATCAGACACTGAACAAAGGACCATGAACAAAAGAATTGGAAAGACCTACTATGGATAGCCGAATATGCATATAACAATTCTTTGCATTCAAGCACGGGACAAACGCCCTTCTATACCCTTCATGGCAGATATCCACATACCTCTGAACTAGACCTTCCAGCCAGTTTGGAAATGCCAGCGGTAAAGACTCTACACACAACCATTACTCAGGCTTTCAAAAGGGCAAAGGAACACCTTATTCATGCCAAAGAAAAACAAAAGAGATTCGCCGACCAACACCGGAAAAAGGCCCCTGATTATCAAGTATGGGACAAAGTTTGGTTAGCCGCTAAATTCGTACCCATCAAGGGAACCCGGATCTTTCATCCCAGATTCTTAGGACCCTATACCATTAAGGCAATTATCAACCCAGCTGCCGTGAAACTGGATTTACCACCTAATCTACACATCCACCCGTTATTCCATGTGTCCCTCCTGAAACCAATGCAACCCGGCACACGGATTGGGACACCACCTTAAGCCCATACTTGTTGACAGAGAACCAGAATTTGAAGTCAAAGATATCTTGGACTCTAAATACTCTAGGACCAAGCTATATTATCTCGTTGATTGGAAAGGATTTGGACCACAAGATAGATCCTGGGAGCCCAGTGAGAATATCCACGTACCACGTCTAATCAGGAAATTCCATCGGAACTTCCCAACCAAACCTGGGCCAGACAGAAGGAACACCATGGGAGGGGCCTTAGGGTGGAGTGCTGTCACGACCCTTGCCCAAAACCCCCTCTGGCAAACCCATTGGCCAGGTGGAGTCAGGACTCTGGCCTCTAGAGCCTGGTATCCTCTTCAAAAGCCCTCATGGGGCCAGTCCTGGCGCCTATGGCGCCAGGCTCATACACCATGAACAACAATGTGCTTGGGAACTACTTTATTGTATTGTCAGCCAACATGGAGGCATCCACATAGCGCTTGGTTCCTAAGAACCAAGCTATGCGGTCTAGTGTTTTGGGTGTGGCAGGCTTGGAACTACTTTCCCTGGTACTACTTTACCTGGGCTATATAAACCACACCCTGACTGCAGAACATGCTTTGTGTTACTTTGCAGCTTGCAACGTGACGCTCACTGTGTCCAGCTATTCCCTCGAACCTCGGAGAAGCAGAACCTGCAAGGAGACAAAAGGAACATCATTAGCAGCAGCATCTTACCTGCAGTCTTCATCTTTATCCACTCGCAGCTCCTGAGAACAGCTTCCGCGAATCTGCACGCCTCCTGGAGAGAACGACCTGAAAGAGGAAGATAGAGGCAACATTAAAGAAAGCTGTAGAGACATTTACAAATTACGAACTGCTCAAAAGGCTTACCTGGCTGGTCGCCTCTCGGCTGGCACCACTCCGGACATTCCACTCGCACTGAAGAACACTGCGACCTACAAGGAAGGAAAACACAGTTTAGCGAAGGCAAGACTTTGCAGGGCTGCGCATAGCGCTTACTTATCGCATCATAGCGCTCTTAATGCACCATCATTTACCAGCGGGGCTCAACCAAGCCAGTTTGCCGCGCTGAGGCTCTGCATTCCTAAGGGAGGAAAAAGAGGCATTTTAAACAAAGAAAGGCATGCAGGCTTGCAACAAAACTAAAGAACAGCAATAAGAATTACCTGAACAATATCAAAACGGGCCAGCGTCAGTGAAGTAACTGGACCACACTCGCCCATAAAAGACAACGCACCGCTGCAAAGAAGGCAGGACGGAGAGAACGCCTAAATCTACCGCAAGGTGAGGAGAGGGCGCAAGAGGGACTGAAAGCATACGGGGGTGGAGGGAGGATACTTACCCCAGTCGGTCAGTCTTGAACACAGTCCTCTTGTATTTTCAGGCAGAACCTTCGCCGCAGTCCACATCAGGGCAAAGCTGAGAAGCATACCAGCAAGTAACCCAGCTGGGTGGCGTCCCTGTGGATACCAGGTGAGCGTAACATCCTAAGCCAAGAAGAACTGAAACATGTTGGGATATGTGTTTTTAAAAAATGACCCTTTTTAGAGTGTATAGTGTGTCAAAGTCATTGATGTTTGTTAAATTGTTTTATGTGTTTAATTGTTTGTAACCCAGTCAAATAGGTTCATGATATATCCACCATGTGGGTGCAATCTTGGGTCCTGTTTTTTAGAATTTTTTAGGAGTTTTTATTGGAGAATGAATTAAAATTGTTAAATTTATACAAATGTATTGTGTACCAAGCCCATTTTTTCAGAACTAATGGTGAGAGGACGTTACATAGCACCACATCAATATAGATGAGAAAGTGATTGGATTGAACCATATGAACCTTCTCTTTTGTGTACTAATATTTATGGTCTGCCTCTGACCGCTGAGTGAGGGGATATACAAGGGGTCTTGTTTGCCTTTGTTAATACAAGTAAAGCAATGAGTGACATTTTATGTGCGGAATGAAGATTGCACAGAAGAAGAAGAGCACTGAAGAAAAAGAAAATCGCTTTATAACTGTACAGATGCTGAAACAAAAGTAGTCTAAGTAATCGTCAAGGCTGGCTATACATAGTGAATAGACTGCAGGCGATGCCGCCAATGTATATAAGTGTATATATAATCTGGATGTTCCACGTTGTGTTTTAGCAAACTAGGACCCAGTGAAGAGAAGGGCTGAAAGTGTGGCGCAGTACAAGAAACCAGCTGATGCCAAATGAAGATTCGAGAAGGGTTGTCTGGCCCGGTGTCTAGAATTGGGGCCACCAAGAACCTGGTTATCTATTCGAGAATATACAATGAACGTGAGAAGCGAGACAAGCTTCTGTTGAGGGGTAATGGAAAAACACTAGAAGAACCAGGTTTTATTAATTTAATGGTATTAAATGTGAAGAAGGAGCTCAAAACACGGTCTCCTGTCACATGGTCAAGATGAGAATAGACTTTGGGGCGAGCTGCACCAATACCAGAAGATGAGGCCATCCTCACACTCCCTTCTATTCTCAGGCACAGTGATACTTGCAAGGCCGAGTTCAAAAGATTAATTGAATGGCAGACAGAAGGAGTGATGATGGATGATGGGCTAATTAGGTGGGGAGGCATGATCAGGCCAACCCTCCAGCACCTGGGGTACCAGCTTGCGTGCTGCTAGCGAGTGGAATATTCCAGAAGGGTACAAGCATGCCAACCAATTGTAGACGGCCACGTTGTAACGCTCACCTGATTCCCGTAGAGGCGCCGGTCTTGACTGGGCGTATACTGTATCTTCAAAGGTGATGTGTAACACACGGCTGGCTCTTTGGGCTGGACCTCTGTGCACTGTATGTCTGGCTCGAAGGGTAAGATGTCTGCAGATAGAAAATGTGGGATTAATGAACTGGGTTATTGAATGTCTCTCTCTTCTTCCCTTTCTCTTCTCCTGTAGAACCCCAAAGGTTAACGCTCTCACCTTAGGTAAGTGAACGCCGTGCTCTCCATCTGCCTCGAGGCAGGGTGCTGTAACCAGTTTCTTCACTGGATAAGGGGAGCAGGCCTCTTGACTTCAGAGGACTGCTGTCCGTCGTTTACTGCACGAACGGTAAGTTTCAAGTAATTCTAATGTCTTTAAAGTCTTTAGTAATGATGTCTCTTGTTTTGCAGGGTTCCGGCGATGGCGGATGGCGGGCTGAAGTGAGTTGAAGATGGAGCCCGTGTGATGAATAGAAGCGCCTGGAAGCACGTAAGTAAGCGCTTGTTGCCTGCTTCACGATGCGCTCTAACTGTCTTTTTATTTTGCAGGTACATACCCACTGGGTTAGATGTGGAAAGGAGTAATGGCACGTGAGTATTAAAGTTCCCCAATGTCTTTAAACGCACCTTGTTTTGTCTTTCAGATGCGGGATGCAGCGCCGAAGGCCTCCGGAGCGTGCGAAGAGTTGGTAAGCTTTTGTCTTTCAGATGCCGGAATGCAGTGTGAAGACTTCCGGAGCGCACGAAGAGTAGGTAAGCCTTTGTCTTTTAGATGCCGGAATGCAGTGCGAGGCGTTGGTGACAGCCGATGGACCAGGTATGTGAAGAGCTGTCACTGAAGACCGTAATGCTAACCTGTTCTTTCTTGTCTTTATAGGTGTTGCTGAAGACTGGATTCAGAATGGTAAGCCTTTTTCCTTAGGCCCAGGATCAGATGCAGAAGACACGATGAGCGTTCTGCTGCTGAGGATGCAGAATAACGCAAAGCAAGATTCATCCATCGGGTGTGGTTTAAATAGCCTCCTGTAGTGCTTAGGTGTCTCCTTCCACAGCCACGCCTAGGTAAGAAAAGAGTTCCTGCTTTCCAGAAGAGTTCCAGTGTTCTGAATCTAGGGAGTGGCTCCTGCCCCACCCAACAGGAAAAGTAGTTCCAAACAGAAGAGGATCAGAGACTCAACTGGCAGGCAAGTAAGCAGCATGGTCTGCTGCAGGTAAGTCCACCCAAGCATTATGAGCCCGGCGCTTCCAGCGCTGGGACTGGGCATATTTATGAGCCTGGTGCCACTGGCGCCAGGACTGGGTCCAAAAGGTCCCAATTGGGACTGGTTGGCACTCGGAACCTGGGTTATGGATCTGCTTCCAAGGGAGTTGGGAAAACCCTGACCTTTTGGAAGCAGAGATCATGACAGTACCCCCCCTCAAGGCCCCTCCCAAACCGGGCTTCTCCGGGGGTTTTGGCTTGTCAGGAAATGTTCGGTGAAATCTTTTGATTAGGCGAGGAGCGTGGACATATTCCGCAGGTTCCCAGGATTTCTCTTGGGGGCCGTAGCCTTTCCAGTCAATTAGGTAGAATAGTTTAGATTTGGAGATCTTGGAGTCCAGAATGCTTTTGACTTCAAACTCGAGTTCTCAATCAACTAGGATAGGTTTTGGAGATTTGGTTAGTCGGGTTTGAGGTTGCATGGGTTTTAATAGAGAGACGTGGAAGACCGGATGTATCTTCATGTGCGGGGGCAAGTCCAACTTGACCGCTACTGGGTTTACTATGGTAGTGATGGAATAGGGACCAAGGTATCTTGGGTTGAATGTGCGTGGCCCTTTTAGAGGTAGATATTTGGTGGATAACCAGACTTGATCCCCTACTTGATATTGAGGGGCTTCCTTCCGATGTTGATCTGCTCCTTTCTTGTATTGTTCTTTAGCCCTTTGAAGGTGAGAAACAGCTTCCTTAAAGGCTTGGGTGATTGTAGAATGCAGGTAGTCTACTGCTGGTGTTTCAAGATCTTGGAGGGGATCCAACTCCGAGGTTCGAGGGTGACTGCCGTACAAAAGAAAAAACGGGGTTTTCCCAGTTCCCGAATGGACAGAGTTATTGTAGGCATATTCGGCTATCCAAAGGATGTCTTTCCAAGTTTTTTCAGTTTGTTGCAGCATGCAGCGTAAATACTGTTCCAGAGTTTGATTGGTCCTCTCGGTTTGTCCGTCGGTCTGAGGGTGGTGACTGGTCGATAGTCTCACATCAATTTGAGCCGACCGACATCAACTTCGCCAAAAATGAGAAATAAATTGACTACCTCGATCCGAAATTAGAACCGAAGGAAAACCGTGCAGTCGGACGATGTTTTCGAGAAATTCTCGGGCCAGAGTTGCTGCTGTTGGCAAGCCGTTTGAGCGGAATGAAATGCGCCATCTTGGAGAATAAGTCCACGATTACTAGAATCGTATTGTATCCGGAGCATGGAGGTAGATCGGTGATGAAGTCCATAGAAAGCGTATGCCAAGGGCGAGGTGGGATGTCAATAGGGCGTAAGAGGCCTGCTGGTCTTTCCTTTTGACTCTTGTTTTGGGCGCATACTTCACAAGACATTATAAAGTCTCTGATATCTTTTTTCCAAGACGGCCACCAGAAGTAGCGCTTGATCTTTTCTGAGGTCTTGGCCATACCGGGATGTCCTTCCATTAAAGAATCGTGATAACAAGAGATTACTTTTCTCTGTAAATCTGTGCTGGGTAGGTATAATCGTTCTTGGAAATACAATAAGTTGTCCTTTACTGCAAAGTCCTTTCCCTGCAGATGCCAATTCTGTATGTCTGCTGGAGTTACAAGTTGCCTGGCTTTATCCTTAACTTCCTCTATGGATTCTGTGGCGATTACACCCAGAATTCTTTGTTCGGGAATGCTTGGTACAGGTTTAGGGTTGATCAAGTGTTCTTCCACTCCCATCCGAGAAAGGGCATCAGCTTTACCGTTTTTTGTACCAGGGCGATAGGTAATTATGAAGTCAAACTCGGCAAAGAATAATGCCCAACGGAGTTGTCTAGAGGATTGGGCTTTTGCGGTTTTCAAATATTGCAGGTTTCGGTGATCCGTAATCACAGTAACGGTGTGTCGGGCCCCCAGCAGATAATGCCGCCAAGCCTTAAAGGCAGACTTGATAGCCAGAAGTTCCTTGTCAGTAATCGTGTAATTGATTTCAGGAGGCGAGAATTTGCGGGACCAAAATGCCACGGGATGCAACTGATTGGTTACCGGGTCCTTTTGTGATAGAACTGCCTCCATGGCAAGGCTTGAAGCATCAGTTTCCACGATGTAGGGGAGTTCGGGGCGAGGGTGTTTTAAGATTGGTGCAGAGATAAATTTAGTCTTCAAATCCTGGAAAGCTTGTTCCGCCTCGGTAGACCATTCAAAACGTTTGTTTTTCTTTAACAAGGCAGTGATGGGCTGGACTATTCGAGAGAATTCGGGGATAAACCTGCGGTAAAAGTTAGCGAAGCCTAACATGCTTTGCACACCTTTTACGGAGGATGGTGATGGCCATTTGAGAACTGCATCGACCTTCTTTGAATCCATACGCACTCCGCCAGGTGATAATATGAATCCCAAGAATTCAACTTCAGTCACGTTGAAAACACATTTTTCCAACTTAGCGAAAAGTTTGTGTTGACGCAATCTTTTGAGGACCATTTTCACGTGTTTCCGATGTTCAGATTCCGATGAAGAATAAACGAGGATGTCGTCAATGTAAACAACAACACACACATCTATGAGCTCTCTGAGGACATTGTTCATAAAATATTGAAAGGCGGCCGGGGCATTACAAAGTCCGAAGGGCATGACCTGATATTCAAATAGCCCATACTTGGTGCGGAAGGCCGTCTTCCATTCATCGCCCTCTTTTACTCGTACCAAGTGGTAAGCTCCTCTAAGATCCAGCTTTGTATATATGCATGCTTTTCTGACTTGGTCCAGGAGTTCAGGGATCAAAGGTAACGGATATCTATTCTTAACGGTGATCTGGTTCAGGGAGCGATAATCTATACAAGTTCTAAGGTCTCCTTCCTTTTTTGGAACGAAGAACAAAGCTGAAGAAGCAGGGGACTTGGAAGGACGAATAAACCCATTTGCCAGGTATTGATCCAGGTATTGTCGAAGGTGAAGGTTCTCAGGCTCGGTGAGGGCATAAATTCTACTACAAGGAGGAGTAGATCCAGGTATCAGGTCGATCTGGCAGTCATAAGACCTATGAGGAGGTAGAGAGTTAGCCTGATCCTTCCGGAAAACATCTTGGTATTCTAGGTATTCGGGAGGTAACTGGGGAGTCTCTGAAGAAATTGCTACCAGTGCAACACCAGGTGGAGGGTGACAAGTAGAGACACATTCTGGAAACTGGACCGTTCTTGCTCGCCAATCGATCAGAGGATTGTGTTTCTCTAACCAAGGTATTCCTAGAATAATCTGAAACTGAGGGGCCTTGATCACATCGAACACGATCTTCTCATGGTGTCCATCTTGACTTACTAGCGTCACTTCTTGAGTGGTATGCGTTACTGGCCCGGAGGCTATCTCCGTACCATCCACCGTAGTAATGACGTCCTTTACAGCCTTGGGACAAAGAGTTAGATTCATCCTCAAAACCATTTCATGATCCACATAATTGCCGATGGCACCGCTGTCGACGTAAGCTTCAATTGCATGTAATCGATCCGGATTATCAGGGCTAATGAGGACCATAGGTATCACGAAATGCGAGGTCACGGAACTGGTTTTCACGCTCGGCAAGAGGACCTCTATTCTTGTCGGGCGAGGTTGTTTCCCTGCTCAGAGTTTGTAACTTTGGTAACTGCAGCTCCTACTGCCTTCTTGGCAGGTTTCACCGGACAGTCTCGAAGAAAGTGCCCTGAGTTTCCGCAATAGAGGCATAATTGCAACTGTTTTCTCCTTTCCCGCTCCTTTTGTGTTAGAGGACCTTTCAGACCCCCTATTTGCATGGGTTCCCCGGAGTCTACTCCTTTGGAAGGAGTTGGCGGTTTGGAAAATACTCGAGCATCAAACTTGGAACGATCGGCCTTCCTGTTCTGCAGTCTGTGATCTATTTGAACGACTAAGTCTATATAGTCCGAACAATCTTGTGGGGGATTCACTACTTGGGCTAACACATCTTTGAGCTCTCCGCGTAGACCTCTATAAAACAGCGTTATCCTTTTGTCCTCAGGCCAGTGAGTTTCCACTATCAGTCTGTTGAAAGACGCAATATAAGCCAAAAGGTCTTGATTACCTTGTCGCAACGAAAGAAGCTCATTGTCCAAGGCCTGCCCCTGTGAATGTCTTGCGAACAGTTTTTCCATACTGAGCTGAAAAGCTTGAAAACCATGGAGGACCGGATCATCTTGATTTACTAGAGGGATCGACCAGTCTGCCGCATTGCCACTAAGGTACGAAAGCACGAAAGCTACTTTAGCTTGATCAGTTGGAAAGGCTGCTGGCCGGCATAAGAAATGCAACCGGCACTGATTGATAAACACTGCAAACCTCTTTGGGTCACCAGAAAATCGTTCGGGCGGAGCCAGAGGTACATTCCCAGGTAGGTTGATCTGCACTGGATTCATAGAGGATGTAGAAGGAAGATTTCCCCCAGATGCGGGTAACGGGGTCTGTCCGGCTTGTGACTGTAGCAATTGTCTAGCGAGATCATCTGTTCGCTCCTTGGAAATAATCAGTTCCCTTCTTAGAGCGTTCGTTTCCTGACGGGCTGCATGCACTTCTGCCCTTAGTTCCCCAAGTAACTGGGCTAGCTGGTCGGTATCCGAGGTTTCCATAGCACCTGGACGGGAGTTTTGTGGTAGGCTTTGCGTTCTGTAACGCTCACCTGATTCCCGTAGAGGCGCCGGTCTTGACTGGGCGTATACCGTATCTTCAAAGGTGATGTGTAACACACGGCTGGCTCTTTGGGCTGGACCTCTGTGCACTGTATGTCTGGCTCGAAGGGTAAGATGTCTGCAGATAGAAAATGTGGGATTAATGAACTGGGTTATTGAATGTCTCTCTCTTCTTCCCTTTCTCTTCTCCTGTAGAACCCCAAAGATTAACGCTCTCACCTTAGGTAAGTGAACGCCGTGCTCTCCATCTGCCTCGAGGCAGGGTGCTGTAACCAGTTTCTTCACTGGATAAGGGGAGCAGGCCTCTTGACTTCAGAGGACTGCTGTCCGTCGTTTACTGCACGAACGGTAAGTTTCGAGTAATTCTAATGTCTTTAAAGTCTTTAGTAATGATGTCTCTTGTTTTGCAGGGTTCCGGCGATGGCGGATGGCGGGCTGAAGTGAGTTGAAGATGGAGCCCGTGTGATGAATAGAAGCGCCTGGAAGCACGTAAGTAAGCGCTTGTTGCCTGCTTCACGATGCGCTCTAACTGTCTTTTTATTTTGCAGGTACAAGTTCGGGGCGGCTGCAGGGTGCCGGAATACCCACTGGGTTAGATGTGGAAAGGAGTAATGGCACGTGAGTATTAAAGTTCCCCAATGTCTTTAAACGCACCTTGTTTTGTCTTTCAGATGCGGGATGCAGCGCCGAAGGCCTCCGGAGCGTGCGAAGAGTTGGTAAGCTTTTGTCTTTCAGATGCCGGAATGCAGTGTGAAGACTTCCGGAGCGCACGAAGAGTAGGTAAGCCTTTGTCTTTCAGATGCCGGAATGCAGTGCGAGGCGTTGGTGACAGCCGATGGACCAGGTAAGTGAAGAGCTGTCACTGAAGACCGTAATGCTAACCTGTTCTTTCTTGTCTTTATAGGTGTTGCTGAAGACTGGATTCAGAATGGTAAGCCTTTTTCCTTAGACCCAGGATCAGATGCAGAAGACACGATGAGCGTTCTGCTGCTGAGGATGCAGAATAACGCAAAGCAAGATTCATCCATCGGGTGTGGTTTAAATAGCCTCCTGTAGTGCTTAGGTGTCTCCTTCCACAGCCACGCCTAGGTAAGAAAAGAGTTCCTGCTTTCCAGAAGAGTTCCAGTGTTCTGAATCTAGGGAGTGGCTCCTGCCCCACCCAACAGGAAAAGTAGTTCCAAACAGAAGAGGATCAGAGACTCAACTGGCAGGCAAGTAAGCAGCATGGTCTGCTGCAGGTAAGTCCACCCAAGCATTATGAGCCCGGCGCTTCCAGCGCTGGGACTGGGCATATTTATGAGCCTGGTGCCACTGGCGCCAGGACTGGGTCCAAAAGGTCCCAATTGGGACTGGTTGGCACTCGGAACCTGGGTTATGGATCTGCTTCCAAGGGAGTTGGGAAAACCCTGACCTTTTGGAAGCAGAGATCATGACACACGTAGCAAGAAGCCCTATAGTTTGAAAGCCAATGAAACATCATGTATTTTTATGATGCAAAAGTTGACTTGGACTAGGGGTGGGTATAGCTGCCCACCTGACCTTAAAGACCCGATCCCAGTCCAGTTCCCCATAGAAAGTATACTTAGATGTTCCTTTTAAGCCTACCATAATCCAGTTTAGGGTTCCTATTTTGCCACGTAATATGATGTCACTTATGACAAGTTTTTAGTATAAAGGTTATGTTTTTTATTAAATATATTGAGAATGCTTGTGCGGCGTCAGTTGATGCCCGCTGTACTCCCTGTTTTAGAGAATTGTCATTAAAACAGTTTAAGTTTTGCCAACTTCCTGAGTCGGTCTGATTATTGATGTATGAGTAAGGTCTGCATCCCATCCATCTCAGATAGCGATACCGCGTCTTAAACGGCCTTCGGGTTCACTTGGTAGCAGAGGATGGTTCAGATCCGTCGACTAGTAGATCTCCTGGTGTTTTTGGATAGTCAGACACCCTCTGCCATTTAGCAGGAGGACCGCAAAGTTTACTGCGGAGAGCGGCCGATATAGAAGTCTTGCAAGAAAAACGATACAGGTGGGACGGTTCCCTCTTTCACGAACTCCCTCCTGGTTTCCACAGGCGCTGAGCGGTCTGAAGGCGATGGTGGCTGATTGGAGGAGGGGTCGATACAGAGGATCTTGAGCCGAAAAATGAATGATGAGTAGATTGAAGGAACTGGCAAAATTAAGGGTATGGGATTTTGGTAAAGTAGACAAGTAACAGGGGTTGTCCAGTATAAATGAAAAGTGTCTAGTATATGATGAGGAGCGTCAAAACGAGGAGTGTTTATAGAGCCCAGTTTCCTAGCTTAAGGAGCTTTAGAAAGAGTAATTTCAAAACCCAAGTGTGTAAATTAGGCGGCACATAGACAGGTGTATGAGAGGTAATGACTCAAACTCCAAGCACAGTATTTTAAGAGCTAGAGATAATAGGAGTATTATGGTGTGAACATGAAAGTCGGCTAGTCTGTTTGTGTATTTGAAAAGAGGTGTCGAAAGCGACAAGGATAAGTTGTGTAGCATGAAACTAGAGACAAAAGGTTTATTTCTTTTTTCAGTCATTGTCAGCGCCGATCAAAAAAAGTAGGTTGAGTTAATTGAGGGATACAGGGTTTGAGCAGCGAAGTTTGGAGAACGCTCATATTTGTTGTTTTCTGAAACGTATTTTGTAAAACGGTGGTAAGTATTGACAGTCAATTGAGACTCGTCACAATGGGAGATGTTACTCCACTGATGCATCTGTGCAAGACGCTGCCTAAACACGCCCCTAAGTGTAAACAGTACAGTGCAGAATGGGTAAAGGGCACAGCAGATCAAATGTTCATGCGATGGCCACAAGGGGGATCGCTGTCAAAAGCGGTATTGTAACACATGACCACATACGTGCATGCTCCGTACACGGGGAAGAAATTGGAGAAGAGATTAGCTATTTTAGAAATCCGGAAGATGTACCAGGAGGAGCGGGAGAACCTGTCTCCTGAGGATTGGATGCTCAATCAGTGTAAGGAAGAAGGTGCTGAGCCTTCTGCTCCCCTTGCCTTGCTTGAAGTGAAAAGCGTTGATGTAGAAAGCACAGAATTGTATCCATTAAGGGAACTAAAAGCGGCGACAGGGTATAGTAACCCGATACATGAACTGCTTGCTTATAGCAGTGACGAAAGTCCAGAAGAGGCTAGAAGAAAAGAGGAGATCTTTAAGGTCTCACAAGACAAGGAGGAGAAAAGTGATTGACCGAATACATCAGTATATATAGAACGAGAGATTAAGAGATGGAAAGGAGAGAAGGATAAAGCTGACGAGGTAATGCACACACAGAACAAATGGATGGGTGGACAGATATTGCTCAAGCTCGATGGGAAAAGCATCGAGGAAGTTAGGCAAAGGGAAGATCAAGAAGAACAGGACAGAAAAGACAAGGAACAAGAGAAACAATTGAAAGACGATGATCACGAAATAATAAGTAGACAGAGACGAGAACAGATATGATATTATATGATATTGCATTTATAACGTGCCTATACACAAGTATTTCAAGGCGCGACGAGTCAAGGGAGGGGGAACAGAGGAAAGACAGAGACAACGATCTTACTAGGCCAGGTGACAATGAGATTGCACAAGTGCAGGGGAAGGGGAAAAGTGTGGGGGGGCAGTGCAGTACATGGGATTGACAGTAAAAAATAAAAAGAATATATAAAAGCAATAGATAAACTACAGCCAGCTGGTGGCAAGTGCAGACATCAGGTGTCAAGTGCTGGTAGGGGACTGTAGGGATACAGAAAACAGTCCCGGGGGTTGCCAGGGAGGCAGTGCATGTGTGCCACTGGCAGGGGAGGGGACCTGGGCCAGAGATCAGAGGGTAGCCAGGTGACCAGTGCAGTCTCAGATTCAGTCAGGAGTTCATTAGGGGAGAGGAAGAGAGAAAGCAGAAGCAAAGAGGAATGTTTTGAGGTGCTTCCAGAACCAGAGATGTTTCTCCTCAAGTTTCAAGGAGACAGGGAGGCTGTTCCAGAGGGAGTCACCAGCCGAAGAAAGAGATCTACCACCAACTCGTTGCTTGGAGAAGCAACTGACCGTGAGGGAGTTGGAGACAGAAGAGCGAAGACCTCGAGAAGGAACATATTTAGGAAGAGTTGAAGGTATTGAGGCCCCATGCCCCAGAAGGCCTTGTGGACAATGCAGAGGGTTTTGCACTTAATCCTCGCAGCCACTGGGAGCCAGTGCAGAGATTTCAGTCCTGGAGAGATATGATCCCTGGGCTTGAGGCCAAGGACAAGTTTCGCAGTTCTGTTTTGGATGAGTTGCAGAGGGTGGAAAGTAGAAGCAGGTAGATTTAGAAAGAGGCTGTTGCAGTAGTCCAGCCTAGAGTGAACCAGAGCTCTGGAGACAGTGAGCTTCTGGGGGAAGGAGAGGAAATTAAGACTACCTCTGAGGAGGTGCCGCTGGTAGTGTGACTTCTTAGAGATGTCAGAGATGAGAGGAGAGAAGGAGAGTGTGGAGTCAAAGATGACCCCAAGGTTTTTAGCCTCACAGGTGGGAGCAGGAACACGGCTAAGGGAGGTCGGCCAGAGAGTGAAAGGAAAGGAGGGAACAGGTGTGCTGATTAGGAGAATCTCGGTCTTACTGGCATTAATGTATCAGGAAGAACATCAAAGAAAGGAAGAAAGGGCACAGGAAAAAAGGAAGTATGACAACAGACAGAGAGCAATTGAAGAACGAGATAAACAAGAAAGAAAGAGAGAAGAGGAGAAAAACTGAAATTACAGGATAAAAGGATGCAAAGACAAAGGGAAAAAGAAGTGCGTAGAGCACACAAATGAAGGGAAAAAAAAGAGACAGGAAGAGGAAAGAATTAGAGGGGAAACAAGAAAGCGAAGAGAATTAGACAAAGAAATGTAGCGAAAACGGACACAGAGGGAACGCGATATCGTTGCATTCAGAAAGAGCTGATGGAACAGAGTCCAGTAATATCATGGGGAGACACAGAGGAGTTTCTCTTGTCACAACATCAGGGCTATCTAGGGTAAACCTCAATGAGAATTTTGTGATAGGGGGTATCGGAGATAGATCGATAAAGCTTATCAGGTTATGAGAGCAAGAGGTGGATTGGGAAGTAAGGGAAAAGAAGATTGATCTATAATCACCCAATCACGAGGCGAAGAAGAAAGCTCACTTGGTTTTGAGCACAGAGCTTTGTCTCTCAGCAGGCTAACTTTAGACAGGGGTGAAGGGGATGACAGCCATACTAGTTGGGGACTAGAAGTGTCAGATGAAGAAAGAGAAGCCTTTAGTGGGGAAGAGGGAATAAGTGTATGCAGTCCCGATGGATGTCTGCAGACAGACAAGGAAGTAAAATGGTCTGATCTAGAACAACCTCAGGAAAGGATGCCAGATCCTATAGAATATCCAGAGCGATCCAAAAGACGATCGCACAGCGAGAGGGGGGAATCGCCACCCTATGTTAGCAGGTTGAGGTAATTGGCAGGAAGAAGGCGATCAGGAACCATTGCCCCCACTATGGACAGGCAGACGATGGGAGCTGATTGCATATTTGGGTTCGCGCAGTTCCCTTTATTGGAGAAAGAAGGGGTTAGACCACAGTATATTCTGTGGCCCCAAATGGATAAAGATAATTTAGGGTGTAAACTCCCCAGCTTAACGGCAGGGGTGGGGAAATGGTTTTATGAACTTGAGAAAATGACAAGGGGAAATACTTTAGCAATAGGAGACATTAAGGATCTCCTAGCAGCCATTCTTGGAGAAAGGGCTGATGACATTTGGATGAGAGCAGGATTTTCAAGGGTCACGGCACAGAACACTGCACATGATGGAGCACTGTATAACCATTGTAGAGCAACTGTCTGGAAAGTGCTAAGGGTCCAGTATCCTGATACATCAGATATGGGTGCAAATATGGCACATAAGATAAAAGATGACGAAGATCCGCTTGCTTATATTCAAAGTATTCAGGACCGTTGGACTTTGGAAACGAGGGAGCCATGGGGAAAATTGGTGCCAATATTTTAGCACATTCTGTGTCAGGGATTACCAGAGCAAGTGCAGAGACAGCTCAAGAAATTAGTGGGAATGGAAGCAAAGCTATGGGCAGAAATACATTTGCCTATAGCGCATCACTGTCGGCTGCTGCAAGAGAAAAATAAGAAAAAGGAAGATGCTAGAAAACCTGAGGAAGCTAAGTTAGTTTCAAAGAAATTGTCAAAGTATGCCATAGAAGGGGTGGTTTTGACAAGCGAAGAAGGATTGGGAATGCAGAAAGCAGGGGGCGCATGGCAGGTGAATAATCAATGTGGTTTTCAAAATAATCAAAGGGATTTTCAGAATAGCCGAGGGTTTTTTTTTTTTTTTTTTTGTCTTTTTTGTTAATGGTTCAATTACAAAATGTAGAACCTTTACAAAGAATTTTAAAAAGATCAAAAAGATATTTACAATTGCATTTACATTTACTTAAAAATGAAAATATCACATCCAAACAATTAATATCCTCTAATTGTTAATACTGAGAAGCTCTTTTTCTGTATGCTTGCACAGGCTAACCAATTCAAATACAAGGGGTTTATGAGTGCCTTGCATCATTCGCACCCATAAAAATTGAAGACAATCCTCATAGTCAATGTTTACGAATTTCGTCAATCGATTGGTTCTCATTGATTTAAAATGAGGACGATCAAGAATGAGGTGTTTCATAGTTTCAATGGGCTCATTGCATGAAGGGAAATTACATTTAGTTAGGTTAATTTTCTCTTTGTCGTTCCAATTTGCAGTTCTTTCCCTAGTGTGATATAGGTTAAGCCTCTACCATATATACGCTTTTCTAGTGTGATTGCATGGGAATAAAACAACATGATCAAATCTTGGAATGCGTTGTTTGACAAATGCGCCATAATCTTTGTACATTTTATAAGTAGTTATTCTTTCTATTGTTAGACGCCAGTCCTGTTCGAAGAGCTTCTTTTTTGCATAACCTGGATGCTGGTAGACATCTTCAATAGTAATACACAAGGAATTCTATAGATGTTGCATTTTAAGATGGTATTAGGTGAAGGAAGCCGAAGTGGAAACGTCCAACATGCTTTTCAAGTCTTCATATAATGAATTCTTTGATGGGAAATGGATTTTTACATAGCTAGATAATTGTCGCCATTTCCAGCGTCCAGATAATGCCACAAGCCCAAACTCATGACGTATTACTGCATTTGGTACGGACATTGGTAGATGCATTGCAGATTTTATCAGTGACCCCTGTGTGGAATATAGGATTGCACTCAAGTCGCAAAGGCACATGTCAAGGGAATACAAGATGATACTTTCTATTTTTAATGTCAAAAAATCAATCATTGGTGTTAATGAAAATTTACAGTATTTTGAGTAGATCCTTTTTAGTTGGGACAGAAGAGGGTGCGTCTTATTTTTAATTAAGTCTGTCCATGCTTTGAGTTTTGAGCTGAAAAATTATATCCCAGATAAATTGCGCTGGTAATACTTGGGATTTGGGTTTTCATAAAGCACTGGTAATACTTGCCATTGGTATCCCTTACTATTTTGTTTAGTGCCAAATTTCATGATAGCCGTTTTTGCAGGATTTGGAGTCAGATTGTGTGTGACTGCAAATTCCTCAAAAAGTAGAAGCTTTGTTTGCAGCCCAGTCAGAGTAGGGTCGAAGACGATAATGTCATCTGCGAACGCAACCCATTTCAGGCACAGTGAGCCAATTGTAACAGAGAACAGGTTGCTATGTTCCAATTCCTTGTCAAGGTCAGAAAGATACAGATTAAAGAATGTTGCTGCAAGGTTACAGCATTGCTTAAAACCAATAGATGTTTTGATTGGCTCGGTGGTTCTGCCGTCAACTGAGATTTTTATTTTATAGGAAGTATTAATATGAAGTTTGATGAACCAGTAGAGTAATACCGTGGGAATTCCCATGGTCCTAGTTTTGTTCCACAAAAGATTTCGTACTACATTATCAAAATGTAGATGACTTATCTGTCATGGCTATATAGACAGGATAGGAGTTCTTTCCTCTTGTACCAGCTATCATATGAGCCATAATAACAGCATTCAAAGAAGTGCTCATGCCCTTCCTGAAGCCTGTTTGATATTTCGAGTAAAGGTTTTTTTTCTCAATGAATTATTCAAGGTCATATAGAAGCAGAATTTCAAACAGTTTCTCATCCGTATCAATTAGAGAAATGGGCCGATAATTCTGTGGTAGAGTAGGGTCATCCTTTTTGAATATTGGCACAATATTCGCTGTAGCCCATGAAGGAGGGATAGATCCAGTGTTAATAATGGAATCAAATTTAATTTTCAAAATTCCTGCCCAAAACTCAGGATCAGCTTTGTAGAGGCAAGGTGGAAGGCCAACGGGGCCTGCTGATTTAGAATAAGATATTCTTTAGATGGCCCATTTGAGATCTTCCAATGACCATTCCAAACGGGCGATCTTACTATAACATAGTAGTACATCTGGTACAGACTCAAATTTTGTTGGAATATGAAATTGAGCTGTTATGTAATCATGCCATGCGTGCTCAGATATACAGTTGGACGTGGCCAATGCAGCGCTTTTATTATCACTTTTGATTGTGCGCCAAATTGTGCGAGTGTCGTGTGACGATATGGCTCTTATAAAGTCACAGTTCTCTCTATTGTATTTAAGAATAGGAGCGTGTCTGAGATTCTCCTTATATACCTTCAGGATTTGTATCCACATATTCTGACAATACAGTACTCCCAGCGCAGTTGTTTTAAGTTGTCTCAGTGCCTTATTTTTCTCTCTTTTTAAAAGCTTACAACTAGAGTCAAAGGGATGGCGGTGATCTTTCTTGATGTTCCTTTTCCTAAAAGAAATGAGTGCGTTATTGATCAATTTGAAATAACAATTAATCAATGGCATTTCTATTTTACTGTTTGCATGGCCGAGTAATCGTATTTTATGCGAAACGTACCTAGCAAATTGCTGGCACAGACCCTGACTCCATCTAATGGAAACTTGAGAGCGATCAATCTCTTCTAAAGCCAAAGCTGGCTCAATGGCCAATAATTCACATTCCAGTTTCAGAGTACAGGAAATCTGTGCATGGTCACTAGATAGTATGTGACTGCTGTGAAGAGGTGACGTAAGAGAGGAAAGGGTTCGAGTAACATATATGAAATCAATCGTCGATGTTTTGGTTCTCCGAGACCATGTAATTTGTGATTTCATATCGTTATTCACAACCATATCCATTTCCCAATCACCTAGAAGCTCTCTGAATTTCGCTCCCCTTCCACGTGATAAGTGGGAGGATTTTGATATTCCAAACTCACTGGGGTCTCTGCAATCACAATTGAAATCACCACCGATGATGATTTCTAAGGATTGATGTTCACTGGATATGTTTTCTAGACAATCATCAAGTTCGTCCAGCATTGCATCAATCGTGACACCAGCTGGGTTCCAGTATAATTACAATATTAAAATTGGAGGGTATTTTGACTAGTTAGTATCCACGAGTACACCCAGTAAACTCGCTGATTTCCATACCCACTTTTACTGAAAATTAACATAATTGTTAATTGCAATTGCGAGGCCCCCAGATGGTCGGCCTTGAAGAGACCTCTTTGCAAACATACAATACGTGGTAAACCCCGGTATGGAAAAGGAACCCATTTTCATTGTTTCCTGGAGTAGTAGGATCGTCGGTTGGTTCTCAGGAGAAAGTGATGCGTGCCAACCCATGAAGTTGGCATAGCCACATAAGTTCCATGAGGGGACATTTAGTAGAGTATTTTCAGGATGCTATGAGGTAGAAGGCAAGGTTTTAGACCCCAAGATGGCAGTAAGCATTGGTTCGAGCCATGGGATACCTTTTGTTGTAGCTACATGATTCAGTAGCGCATGTAAATCACAATCAGCACTGGGATTGAGTTTTTGGACAAGCTCGCCTGTCGTCGATATCTCAGCAACAGCAGGGTTAATGTGTGCCAAGAAATCGTCGGCGGTTAATTCTAATTCAAAAGTAAATAGATTAAGTCCCTGATTTTTTAACTCATCTCAGTTAAACCAAAGAAATTTCAAAATGGTCTCAGAGCTCAGGTAACATATAGCTCTGAAGTTGTCTGAGCTATGGATACTCTCAAAATATCCTCTGATTTTACCATTCTCAATTGAGGAATTCGTGAGAATAAGGCCAAAATGAAAGATCGATTAATGCACTTCCCAGCAGTAGAGATCTTATCTCCCTCAAGGCCAATAAGGTAGAGTTTTTTATCCACCTCGGATGGATTCTCAAGATTTTTCTCTTCGATTCGTGAAGGAAAAATAGCTTCCACCCTAACCGTCTGCGATAGAGGGGAAGGTAACGCGTTAGTTGGTGTTTCAACATTCAGAGAAACATCATATAAAGCCTTTCTCAGAATTTCAAGTATGTCATGATGGGAGTTCACTAGGTCCTTGTTGGTATTTTCAGGCAGGGATCTGCTAAGTGCTGGACCATTTATGGAGATGCGATTGGGAGCAAAAGTAGTTTTTATCGCATCACTATCAGTTGTATAGTTCATCCTAGGTAAGGCAGGGGGTCCCATGGTCGACTCATTGACTAGAGGGTGGACCTTGTCCTTGCCATTTGTCATACTTGAAGAATTGGCATTACGTTGACCAAGTACAATGTCTAATTGGGTGACTTTGCCCTTACCATTTACTATATTTCAAGTGTTAGCATTACTAGGATCATTCATTTTCAAGTTGGTCTCTGAACAACAAGGTCCCTCAGTGCATGCGGCACTATATGATTTTCTCATGGAGGGGTTGGGGTCATTATTGATTTTGAAGTCATTATTAGTTATGGAATGTTCGAGTGTAACATCTTTCCTGGTTGTACAACTTCTTCCAGAGATCAGAAAGTAGCTGTTCAAATTTAATTTAGCATTTGGAATAGGGGCAGTTTCAGTCGCTTTACCATCTATTCCGGTAGCTCTTCTTTCAAGAGTGTCCAGAGGAATTTTGACAGGTATGTCGGCAGGAGCAGACTTAATATTTGTCAATTTCACAGGTTCCAATGGTTCTTTAGAAGTGGATTCGATCTTTTTGATTCTAGATAATATTTTTGATTTCAATCTTGGGATCGGTATAAGTGCTTCCTGACTTTCTTTTGATAGTTGCTGTAAATCAATACTTTCCTCATCAGAGATTACTATCACAGTTTCTTGTCCTGCAGTCTGGGAACCGCCAGGTGACAGAGATACAGGATTATTGACCATGTTATTACTGGTCTTTTTGGCCGTGGCTTCCTTTCTCCTCTTGGCATATCTTTTCACTACTCTTAAGTGAGTCTTTTTTGCGCAACGTGACAGGAAAGAGAAATTCTCTTCAGAGTGTGAACATTCCTGTTCTTTCTGATGCTGCTCGTTTAGTACTTTCACCAAAGTCGAGGGACTATCAGGGGAATCAGCTGGTGGGACTAACTTAGCTAATTGGGAAGTAATTGTGAAGTTCATTGCCTCTGCTGATGCTTTAAGTTCTTTTATTTCATGAGTGCAGTTGCACGGCGAGGAGGCAAGGGGGGGTGACTAAAGGCTGAGTAGGAAGAGACCATGCCTTGTGACAAGATTGGGTGCCTTTTTCAAATCGAGCCGGAACAGAGTGAGTGGGTTGGCTGTTGATAGATTTTATGGTGTCAGCAGCAATTATGAACCCTTCTATCTTGTCCATTTGGGAGCATAGATGATGCAAAGTCGCTTTTACATCCTTCAGTTCTAAGTGGGTCAAATCATGTCCCTTATCCAGTAAGTCAAGTATTTTAATGATCACTGGAAAGGTGTATGGAGATCGCAGATCTTTCTCAACAGCATCGATAGGACCCCCGGACAGTGCAGTTTGGGAGGGCTTGATGAAAACCTCAGCCGAGTCAGAGGAGTATGATAAACGCGGTGGTGGCAATTCATGATTGATGTCTTGGTGTCAGTCCCTATCGGGCTCGTTTACAAAACTTTCATCACATAATGGTTGATGATTTACCAAATGATTTGTTTTTGAAGAGCCATAGGCAAGCAGAGTTAAAATGCCAATAGCACGGGACACCTGGTCATCTAGGGCAACCATGTTTGTAATAGTCAAGTTGTGCTGGTCATTGGGAAAGTGGTTGGACAATGGAAATTCAGAACAGCTTCCGTATACTTCATCTGGGGGCCGACCTACGGAGCTGTTTGTGTTCCTATGGAGGGGAGAGTGTGAGGAGAAAGGGGTAGATGATAAATTCATTTCAGTGGCATGTATCATGGCTACATGCGAGGGAAGACTTGAGCAAGCCTTAGTCTCCCCAGGAGTACCTGAAGTCAATGCCTCTAAGACATCATGTTCGATGTAAGATGTGCGGCCACGACAAACGAGCGAATCAATGCTAGTTGATGTAAGTGTCATAACGCCCAATTCATTGCACCAGCCACTCCGCAAGCCGCCTGCCATGGTTACAGATGCCGTGGGGTTTTCAAGAATTATGCAGCCAGGGACAAATTAATAGGCTTGGACAAGTTAATGATGAGTTGAACTGATAATATACAAACGTACGTGCAAGCAAGTACAAGATGAGTACGCAGTACGGAGAAAGGGAGGAGGAAATAACTTGCTGTGCAGTATTCAGCTTATGCACCTATTCTATTTTCCCCGTTCAAACCACGGGGCAAGGTTTTGGGTATGAATAGCACAACACAACACCAACACCGAAGCAGCGAACAGCAAACAGCGCTACTTAGAGTGCGTACTTCGATGCGCACGCGCAGATGTGCGCGCAGATCTGGCAATGTAGGCTTCTGGGAAAGGGGGCGGAGCCACCTAAGTAAATACAAATATACACTATATTAGTGACATATATCAGTGCATATATCCGTATATATTAGTGTAAGGTAAAGTCCTTAAGTCTTTTTGCTGGAATGGAGGATTAAATACCATAGAAGTCCAATGAAAGAAAATGGATGGGAATTGAAGTCCGTGTGCAGCGTTCTTCCACAGCAAACAGCACTACTTAGAGCGCGTACTTCGATGTGCATGCGCAGATCTGGTAATGTAGGCTTCTGGGAAAGGGGGTGGAGACACCATAGAAGTCCAATGAAAGAAAATGGATGGGATTTGAAGTCCGTGTGCAGCGTTCTTCCACAGCAAACAGCGCTACTTAGAGGGTTTCAAAATATGCAGAATGATAATCAGAATATGCAGGAGGGACTAGTCAGAAGATTCCCTCCTGTATGTTGGACATGTGGAATGACAGGGCACATCGTGTGAACATGTGGGAGCCAAGGGTATGTACAGAATGGGCAATTCTCAAGAGGGGGGACAGCTCATCCTCCAGCATACAGCTCACAAGTTAGGGATGGGTTTGCCCAAGATCAAACAGTGTATCAAGCACAAGTGCCGCAAATGCAACAGGCAATGCAGCCACAGCAAGCACCATTGAATCAGCCGCAAGGACAATCACAGCATGCACCCATGCAGATGCAGCAGAATGCAAACACGGGACAGCTATTGACACCTAGAGTAGGGGGTGTCACTGTGGTGGGAGGAAGTCCTTTCACGGGTACAGGGATAAGCATGTATCCACAATAGGACAGCTCACAGGGCGACTTGATGTATTCAGTTATATCAGTGACACCATACCCCAGAGGCACAATATTTCACAGTGATTGACCTGAAAAATTTGTTTTTCTCAAACCCGTTGCATAAGGACTCCCAAGATCTGACGCCATTCACGTTTTGCCAGACTAAACTGAAGAGCACCCATTTACCCAAAGGGTAATGTAAGTATCCATCGAATTTTAATAGGGTCCTCCAGATGGACCTTGGCAATATTGATTTGAAGAGTGTTGTGATACACTACGTAGATGACATTCTGATTTGTAGCACAACAGAACATCAGTGCAGACAAGACTCGATTCAGTTAACAACTATCCTAGCAGACAAGGTATACAAGGGAGACAAAGAGAAGTTGCAATACTGTCAGGAAGAGGTGTTGTATATTGGCCATTTGATTGCACATGAGGGGAAAACGAACACACCTGAAGGAGCTGAGGTGATTATGAAAACAGCAAAACTGCACACTATAAAGCAAATGCAGCGGTATTTGGGATTGTGCAACTATGTGTAACGCTCACCTGGTATCCACTGGGACGTCACTCAGCCTGTTCTGACCTCTTACGACCTCAAACCCTTCCCTGGAGGCTATTCGACTGGAGACTGGGCATGAAAAAAAGGATTGGTAGAGTTTAACTCCCTATTGTCTCTGTGTGCTTGAACCCCTTCTTCCCCGGGGTCCAACCCTTCCCTTTGATCCACAGCTCACCTTGTTTTCTTGGATAGTGTGCTCTGTGTCCTGCCTTCAGCGCAGGGGCGCATTGATTGATGCGGGCTCGTTGCTGCCTAGTTACTTCACTGGCAAGAGTCCGGCAGGTAAGTATAATGAGTCTTTTGAACAGTTCTCTAACTTCGTTCCTTTCCTTCTTAGTTGATGGCCAGCATCCGGGGATAGCGGCGTTCTGCTGAGATGAGTAGCGCTGAAGGTGAGTGAGAGCACGATGTGCGATGCACCCCTTTCGTATTTGCATTGAACTGAGTTCTTTTTCTTTGTCTTTTAGGTGCCGCGACATTTTCAGCATGGATGACGGTTATGAAGAAGAAATGCGGTGGGTAAGCGCGGTATGCGGTGCCTCTAGATATTTCCGCGCCAACCTGGAGTGTCGTTTCCCTCATGCAGATGGATGAGAAGTTCTGGAGACAGAATTCCCCCAGAGCAGCTGGGATTCAGGTAAGCGTTTGAAGTTCATACAGTATTTAAAAGTAAGCAAAGATTTGCAGAATGCTTACTACTCCCTTTTTTCTGTTCTTTTCCCTTTTCCTTAGGAAGTGGCGTGCCGGGATGGGAATCACACCGTCGAAGATGCCCGCAGAACAGAAGGATCGATGACTGATGGGCAGAAGCGCAACAAGGTAAGGCTGTTCCTAACGGTGTTCTTGTTCTTGCAGGAGCTGAGCGCAGAAGAAAGATGCAGGCCTACTGGAGACCGATCCGAACACGGTGAGTGTCACGCTGCAGCTGCAGGTGCAGAAAACGCAAAGCATGTTTCTCAGCCTGGGTGTGGCTTAAATAGTCTCTGGGTATCCCAGGTGCCTCTGGGCTGAACCACACCCAAAAGACCAGACCACACATGCTGTTCTGGGAACCGAAATATTAGGGGGCATCCATCTTGTCCCCATCAATGCACTACAACTCCAATCCCCAATGTTATCCTATGGGAGTGAGTGAGTCTGGTGCCACAAGCGCCAACTCTGACTCCAAGTGGGTCTTTGGAGGGATGGAGAGGCCCTCGAGGGCCATGTAAGTGATTCTGGCCTGGCTCTAGCCTGACATCTTGGAGGGCTGGGGACATGAGGCGCAGGAATCATGACAGCACTCCCCCCCAAGGCCCCTCTCAAGGTGGCTCTTCTGTCTGGTCCTGGTTTGGTTGGATGGTATTGATGAAATGGTCTAAGCAAGCGAGGTGCATAGATGTACTCACAAGGCTCCCATGTCCTGCCTTGTGGACCATACCCTTCCAGTCTACTAAGTAGTATAATTTGGATCTGACGTACTTTGAATCTAGGATGTCCTTGACTTCGAATTCTGGCTCCCCGGCGACTACTACTGGCTGCGGTGGCGTTGCTACCCGGTTCCCAGGTTGAACAGGTTTAAGGAGAGAGACACGTGGAACACAGGATGAATTTGCATGTTTGACGGCAAAGCTAGTCTGACCGCCACAGGATTTATCACGGAGGTGACGGTGAATGGACCCAGGTATCTTGGACGGAAAGTTCTGGCTCCTTTAATGGACACGTGTTTAGACGCCAACCAGACTTTGTCTCCCACTTGGTAGTTGGGGGCCTTTGCTCGGTGTTGATCAGCAAACTTCTTTTGGCAATTTTTAGCTTGAAGTAGGTTTTCAGCTGCCCTTTTAAAGGTTTCAGAAATGGTTGTGTGCAAGGTTTTGACTGCTGGCATTTACAGGGTTGTAGGAACGTCCAACTCAGAAGTACATGGGTGCCTGCCATACATGGTATAAAAGGGTGTCTGCCCAGTGCTGGTGTGTAGGGAATTATTATAAGCATATTCAGCTATCCATAATCGGTCGAACCAGCCTCCTTCAGCTTGGTGTAACATGCAACGCAGATACTGCTCGAGCGTCTGATTTGTCCTCTCAGTTTGACCATCCGTTTGGGGATGGTGACTGGTGGATAGCCGGATGTCGATCTGGGTCATAGAGCAGCATTTTCTCCAGAAGTTAGATATGAATTGAGTACCTCGGTCTCAGACCAAAACTGAAGGAAACCCATGGAGCCGTACGATGCCTTCAAGAAATACCTTTGCCAGAGTGGAAGCATTTGGGAGCCCCTTAAGAGGAATGAAATGTGCCATTTTTGAAAATAGGTCCACGACCACAAGAATAGTGTTAAACCCTTGACTGGGTGGTAAGTCAGCAATAAAATCGAGGGACAACGTGTGCCAGGGTGCTGGTGGGATTTCCAATGGTTGTAATAGCCCAGCCGGTTTCTGCTTGGATTACTTGTTTTGAGCACAGACTCCACAAGATAGGATGAATTGGATAATGTCTTTACGCCACGTGGGCCATCAATAATATTGTTTTACCTTGGATAGGGTTTTAGTGATTCCGGGGTGTCCCTCTATCAAGGAATCATGATAACCAGACATGACTTGTTCTCGTAGTTCTTGGTTTGGTAAGAATAAACGATTCCTGAAATAGGGCTACTGATCTTTTATCATGTAATGTTCTTCTTGTGCACTCCATGCTTGTAATTGCTCCGGACTCATCAGGTTTTGGATTTCTTCATGTAATTATTTCTGAGTTATGGTTGCTGTGATTCCTAGGAGCTTGTCACTCGGGATGATTGCTGTTGGGTCAGGGGTCTGTTACCCTTGCTCTTCCACCCCCATACGGGAAAGGGCATCAGCCTTCCCGTTTTTCACCCCTGGTTGAAATGTAATCACGTAGTCATATTCAGCAAAACAAGAGCCCAACGTAGTTGTCGTGAGGATTAGGCCTTTGCCGTTTATAGGTACTGGAGGTTCCGGTGGTCAGTTATTACGGTGATTGTGTGTCTGGCGCCCAAGAGGTAGTGCCGTCATGCCTTAAAGGCTGACTTAATGGCCAGGAGTTCTTTGTCTGTGATAGCGTAATTGAGTTCTGGGGGTGTGAATTTATGCGACCAGAAGACAACAGGAAGACAACAGGGTGTAACTGGCCCATTTCGGGGTCCTTTTGTGAGAGGATGGCTCCCATAGCCATGCTTGAGGCGTCCGTTTCCACCAGGCATAGGAGATCAGGGCGAGGGTGCGTAAAATTCGAGCAGATGTGAATCTTGCTTTGAGTTCCTGGAAAACCTCCTCGGCTTCTGTTGTCCACTGGAACTTTTTGTTGCTTTTCCTTAGTAATGATTTGATGGGATGCACGATTTGCGAAAATCCTGGTATGAACCGGCGGTAGAAGTTTGCAAAACCCAGCATACTTTGAACCCAATTGAATGAATTTGGGGATGGCCAGTCCAGAATAGCATCTACCTTGTGTACATCCATTCTGATTCCATTTGGGCTGAGAATAAAGCCCAGGAATTCCACTTCGGAGATGTGGAATGAGCACTTTTCGAGCTTGGCGTAGAGCTGGTGTTGACGGAGTTTCTCCAATATGGATCAGACGTGTTTAACGTGGTCCTGCTTTGATGCGGAATATACTAGGATATCATCGATGTACACTAGAGCACAGACATCAATCAATTCCCGTAGGACATCGTTCATGAAGTATTGAAATGCAGCAGGCGCGTTGCAAAGGCCAAAGGGCATTACTTGATATTCTTACAAGCCGTATTTGGTGCGAAAAGCGGTTTTCCATTCGTCCCCCTGTTTTACACGAACAAGGTGATATGCCCCCCTCAGGTCTAGTTTTGTATAGATTTGGGCATCTTTGACTAGATCAAGCAATTCAGGGATCAGTAGCAGGGGGTAGCGATTTTTTACGGTAATCTGGTTCAGTGCGCGATAGTCGATGCACATTCTCAAATTCCCCACCTTTTTCGGTACGAAGAATAGAGGACTGGCTGCTGGAGACTTCAAGGGATGAACCCGTTGGCCAGGTATTGGTCAAGATAGGCCTTCAGGTGCTGGTTTTCTGGTTCCGTGAGTGCGTAAATTCGCCCACAAGGGATTAGTGCGCCGGGTATCAGGTCGATTTGGCAATCGTATGGTCAATGCGGTGGCAGGGTATTAGCCTATTCTTTCTGAAAGACATCAAGAAAGTCCTGGTATTCACTTGGTAGGGTGCCGATTGCCGCAGTCGAAAGCGTGTAGGTTCTGGTGTCTATTGGTTGTTTCTCTTGGGGATAACATGTGTGGGCGCAAGTCTCGGGAAAGGCCAGTTCTTTTGCTCGCCAATCGATTTGAGGATTGTGAGCTACCAACCATGGCATTCCCAAAATCAACCGGAACTGTGGTGTCTTAATGAGGTCGAAAACTATAGATTCTCGGTGTCCATCCTGACACAGAAGGGCTAAAGCTGCAGTGCATTGGGATACTGGACCAGAAGCTATTTCCGTGCCGCCGACTATGGTAACAGTGTCAGTGGTTGATTTAGGGCGCAACAGAAGCCCCATCTTTGCCGCAAGATCCTGGTCGATGTAATTCTCAACGACTCCACTAGCTATGTACGCTCTTACTGCGTGCATCTGAGATGTTTGTTGGTGATTGATCAAGACCACAGATGCAAAATGGGAGGTCTGTATTTCACTTTCTTCACTCGACAAGTGGACCCCTACACTTGCCGGGCTGGGGAGTTTTCCGATTCCTTGATGGTATCTTCCTTGTCCGTGGCCCCTACCGCCCTCCTCGGTGGCTTCACAGGGCTCTCTTTAAGGAAATGACCTGACCTTCCACAGTACAGACATAACTGCTGCTGTCTCCTTTTATCCCTTTCCGCTTTAGTCAAGGGGGATCTGACCCCCCCCCCGATTTGCATTGGTTCTCCTGAACTTCCGTTGTTCGGGCACTATTGTCCTTTGAACGTACATATATAGGGCGAGGGTCCGGTCTGGTTTGATCTGCTCTTCGGTCCTGCAACCTATGATCCAGTTGAATAACAAGGTCAATGAATTCTGAGCAGTCTTTCGGTGGGTTCACTACTTGTGCGAGAACATCCTTGAGGTCCCCCCGCAACCCCCGATGAAATAACATGGTTCTCTTCTCCACTGGTCATTATGCTTCAACTACGAGTCTATTGAACGTGGCTATGTATGTTAATAGGTCTTGATTCCCTCGGTGTAGGGACAGAAGTTCGCTGTCTAATGCCTGCCCATGAGTACGACGGGCGAACAGCTTTTCCATCTCCTGCTGAAAGCCCCTGAATTCATGCAGCAAAGGATCATGTTGGGCCACAAAGGGTACAGACCAGTCTGCGGCGCTACCACTCAGGTACGATAGCACAAAAGCGACCCGTGATTGGTCATTCGGAAAGGCCCCTGGCCTACAAAGGAAGTGCAGGAGGCACTGGTTCATGAACGTGCAAACCTCTTGGGATCCCCTGTAAATTGTTCGGGCGGGGCCAAGGGAACTTCCCCAGGAAGGGTTATCTGAACAGGATTGACTGATGGCGCTGGCATTGAGGGCACGCTTCCCGGCAATGGTGCATGCCCTGCTTGTGACTGGAGAAGTTGCTGGCTTAAGTCATCAGTGCCTTCTTTGGCTACTATCAGCTCTCTCCTCAGGGTGTTGGTCTCCTGCCTGGCTGCATGTACTTCGGAACGTAGCTGCCACAACATGTGGGCTAACTGGTCGGTTTCTGACGTTTCCATGATGCCCAGGTGGATTTTGATGTGAGGCCTTGCGTTCTGTAACGCTCACCTGGTATCCACGGGGACGTCACTCAGCCTGTTCTGACCTCTTACGACCTCGAACCCTTCCCTGGAGGCTATTCGACTGGAGACTGGGCCTGAAAAACAGGATTGGTAGAGTTTAACTCCCTATTGTCTCTGTGTGCTTGAACCCCTTCTTCCCCGGGGTCCAACCCTTCCCTTTGATCCACAGCTCACCTTGTTTTCTTGGATAGTGTGCTCTCCATCCTGCCTTCAGCGCAGGGGCCCGTTGATTGATGCGGGCTCGTTGCTGCCTAGTTACTTCACTGGCAAGAGTCCGACAGGTAAGTATAATGAGTCTTTTGAACAATTCTCTAACTTCGTTCCTTTCCTTCCTTAGAGGATGGCCGGCGTCCGGGGATGGCGGCATGCTGCTGAGATGAGTAGCTCTGAAGGTGAGTGAGAGCGTGATGCGCAATGCACCCCTTTCGTATTTGCATTGAACTGAGTTCTTTTTCTGTGTCTTTTAGGTGCCGCGACATTTTCAGCATGGATGCCGGTTATGAAGAACAAATGCGGTGGGTAAGTGCGGTATGCAGCGCCTCTAGATTTTTCCACGCTAAACTGGAGTGTCATTTCCCTCTTGCAGATGGATGAGAAGTTCTGGAGACAGAGTTCCCCGAGAGCGGCTGGGATTCAGGTAAGCGTTTGAAGTTCGTACAGTATTTAAAAATAAGCGAAGATTTGCAGAATGCTTACTAATGCCTTTTTTTCTGTTCTTTTCCCTTTTCCTTAGGAAGCGGCGTGCCGGGATGGGAATGACACTGCCGAAGATGCCCGCAGAACAGAAGGAGCGATGACTGATGGGCAGAAGCGTCACAAGGTAAGGCTGTTCCTAACGGTGTTCTGGTTCTTGCAGGAGCTGAGCGCAGAAGAAAGGTTCAGGCCTACTGGAGACCGATCCGAACACGGCGACTGTCACGCTGCAGGGGCAGAAAATGCAAAGCATGTTTCTCAGTCTGGGTGTGACTTAAATAGTCTCTGGGTATCCTAGGTGCCTCTGGGCTGAACCACACCCAAAAGACTAGACCGCACATGCAGTTCTGGGAACCGAAATATGTGGGGGCATCCATCTTGTCCCCATCAATGCACTACAAGTCCAATCCCCAATGTTATCCTACGGGAGTGAGTGAGTCTGGTGCCACAAGCGCCAAGTCTGACTCCAAGTGGGTCTTTGGGGGGATAGAGAGGCCCTTGAGGGCCATGTTGGTGATCGTGGCCTGGCTCCAGCCTGACATCTTGGAGGGCTGGGGACATGAGGGGAAGGAATCATGACACTATGTTAGAGCGTGGGTGTTTGATAATAGTTCATACACAAGACCCCTTTTGCAGGCTTTAAAGAAAGCATAGCCGAACAAGGAGAAAATAAAATGGACTGAGGAGATGGAGGAAGGATTTGAAGAGTAGAAAAAAGCAATTTGTACAGCTCCAGTTTTAGGAATGCCCAACTATTCTGAGGAATTCTTTTTGTTTTCACTCACAAATGGGACAGTCATGACAGCAGTGCTTACACAGAGGACTACATTGGGGTACATTGGGGTACAAACCCCTGTCATATTACAGTGGGATTCTAGACCCAGTTATGAGAAGGAACTTTCCTTGCGTACAATCACTGGCAGTAGCCACGTTCCCGATACAGAGGTCTACCATCATTGTGATGGGGTGTTCTATGACAATGTTTGTTGAGCATGCTTTGTTTGCCATTTTGGAGAAACCTAAGGGTACATTGACATCTCAGAGAGCGTATGCATATGAGGTGGTTATATCGAATCCAGCTATTAAAATAGTCAGGTGTAAAACAGTGAATCTTGCCACGTTTATAGCTGAGCCTCTGGTAGAGGCACAGCATGTGCATATTTGCTCCAACTACGAAGAGTATTACGATGACATCGAGCCTGTGTAAAAGAAAACGTGTTGTCTGGAGGGGAGATTATTTTCATTGATGGGTTTTCAAAAATTGATGAAACTGATGGGGAAAGCTATTCTGGTTCAGGTGTGGTAAGACACAGAGCAAACGGGAAATTTGAAGTGGCAGCAAGTGCAAGACTACCGTCTCACTTTTCGGCAAAGGCTGCAGAATTGGGGGTGCTTATTGACGCCCTCGGAAAACATGCAGGTCAGTAAGTGATGGTCTACAGTGACTCTGCCTATGTGACATCAACCGTACACGCAGGGTTAGCATGTTGGAATCAGAGGGGCTACCTCTGAGTTGACGGCACTCCAGTGCAACACGCAGTATTATTGGACAGAGTTATCAAGGCACTACAACTCCCAGTAGCCACTGCAATAGCTAAAAGCGCAGCACATACTAAGAGAACTGACTTTATATCACGCTGGAACAAAGCCACAGACGCAGATGCCAAAAGCGACGGATTTATGGACACAAAGGGGGTGTTCTTTGTCCCCGACTGAAGCATTGTGGTGACAGGACAGCACTGTAAAGCTGGTGATGCCTGTAGCCTTGTTAAGGGTAGCGCTTGAACAGCTGCACCACCGCGTGCATGTAACTAAAGGAGAGTCTCACTGCAGCTATTGCAGAAGACTGGTTCATACCGAACTTGTTAGAACACGTTCCATTTTATGTAGTAAATTGCATCATATGTCAAATGTTTACTTCTGGGCACACATTATGAACAATCAGAGGAGTGATTCCTTGACCGAATGGTCCATTTCAGCAATTACATATTGACCATGTTGATATGCTGCAGGTATGTAGTGGATATAGGTATATGATAGTGGGGGGTGTCCCTTTTTGAGATGGATTGAAGCAGGTCCATGTACACACCCTGATGCCACTTGCACAGCAACATTTTTAGTCTGAGAAGTCTTTCCAAGATGGGGAGTATGTGAGGTGCTGAGATCCGACAATGGGCCCCATTTTGTTAATGAAGTGTTTGAACAAATCAGCTTATTGCTTAGTATTAAACATATGTTTTCTTCTGCTGATCACCCGCAATCGAACGGGATATGTGAGAGACTCAACAGTCTCCTCAAAGAGAGAATTGCACAATTGAAATTAACGTTGAAGCAGGGATAGCTGTACTGCCTACCCCTTGCATTATATGAATTAAGGAATCAGCCCGGATCGGACCACCACCTCACACCCCAGAGCTAGTGAGAGGGAGGTGAATGAGAATACCATTGTCTCCTCCATTGAGGAGAAAAAGGGATGCCCAGAAGACTGCAGAACTGTTAGGAAATTAGTTAAGTACTTATTTGACATGTATGACCGCTAGTATCTCTGTCATTTCAGATCAACTCCAACGTAATAGGTGTCAGTCTCAGGACAGAGATAAAGACCATTAAGCAACCAGACTGAAAGAACTACTTCCTGTACCTAAATTGTTTGCCGGAGATTTAGTTCTAGTGCACAACTTCACAAGGAAGTGGAACGAGCCCCATTTTAGTGGTCCCTACATTGTTGAGAATGTTACTCCATCAGCAGTAAAAGTCTGAGAAAGACGCACCTGGATACACTTAAGCTACGTGAAACCGAATGCTGATGAGACCGATGATCCCCCACCCGTTGATTCGGAAGCAAGGCAAGAAGAAGAAGTTCAGCATGTGCGCACCCGATCGATGACGAGGAAGAGGGATGCTATGGTTGTGGACTAAATAAATGCAAGTGTGCATTTGGAGTGTGACTCACCCTGGACACTTTTTATAGATATTTTAGCAAGAGTGCAAAAGTAAAAGTTTTAGAGTCACAGGAATCTTTTTGTATTGGACTTTAGCAAGTGTTGATGTTCTAAAAATGCCAAACTTGAAATTCGAGTTCGACGACTGGAAACAAGAGCAGTTTCTAGACTCCTTTCTCACTGAGTTTCTCTTTGGTTAAACGTTATGGTTCTGTCAAATGTCGAGGCCCATAGACTACTTACCGCTATCTTTGTATACATACTTTGAGTATATCCTGCTCTTGTTTGCGCAACACTAATATACGTATGTTTCTACAAGGTCGTAAAAATGGCCCTCCACTTAGGAAGTTACTTATGAAGATAATTGAGCAGATCCGGCAGCTACCTGAGCATTTAACGAGGTTGCCTGATTAAAAAGGTTTTGTACTTCCTTAAAAAGTAGTACGCAGGTACAATGTGTACTGCTGAGAATAATGTAGTCCGGAGAGCGAGCAGACTCAACGACGTGCAGAGAAAAGCAATTGGTGGGGTCTTATGCATTGGTGCAAAATATATGCGTGTTCAGCATTTATTATTGTTTTTCTGATTTTGCTGATCCATACTGTCTATTTTATTGGTCCAAAAAAGATAGCAGTCCCTTTCTTTCTTCCCACTCCAGTGACTCTCCCAGATGTGTCTATTGTTGAAAGGCCAAGACCATATGTGATTATCTCAACACCAGTGACACATGTAAGATCACCCATTTCCAAGACAAGTGTCCCTATGATTCCCTCTGTAGGAAGGATGATGACTGATGTATTACATGACATTTTTGCACTAGCTCATTTTGCAAGAGAGAGACCCAAGAGAAGTACAAGAGAAGATGATTATGAATTAAATAATTCAGTAGACGTACAGCACATTAGGGGAATAACATGTGCTATCAGCACATGAAAGAGGTGGTAAAAAGAGCCTCTGAGGAGAGCTGCTATGTTTCTGCTCTATGGGAATTCCAAGATGTTCATAGCTATAGAAATAGAGGTCCAGAAAGCACATTGCCTGACGCACCTTGCTCTCTGCCATGCAAGAGGTCAATTTCAGGGTCAACAGCCTCCTTAGTATGGGTGACTGAATGGACAGCTCCAGAAGAAGATGATTATGTGCAAGATTTGAAGACAAGAGAGAGACCACACACCAGAGATCATGTGATAAGATACGAACAGCCTGGAATGAAGGGAGCAGGAATCAGATGGGAAATAAACAAGAAGCTTAATTGTCAAGGAAAGAACAATGAAGAAATACAAAATTGCAAGGAGAGAGGCCAGATGCAAATCTGGGGAACAGTACTTTCTCCAGATGGTTGGGAGGAAGGCATATAAGCCAATTATAAATTGTGTGAAAAAGGGATGCAATCCTCTCTCATGCTGACATGGGTCGATGATAAAGGAGGCCCGTTGCAGATATTTCCTCTAGCCATTGTAGAGCTATGCTTCAGAAACAATGGCACAAGAAAAGTTTGAGAAAATCAGAAGTGCAGCCGAATTTTCGATGTACCGGGAATGAAAGATGGGACAGTAGTGATAATGGACCACTACTGGCCCTGCAGATCTAGAGCATATATGAAGCTGCCCAAGTACTGGGGAGGGCTGTGTTCCATAGTAATTGACCATGTTCCAGCGTTGGTGATTCCGAAGAGTGACCTGAACATTGGAGAGTTTCCAAAAGCAGATGCTCACCGAGAAAGAAGAGATCAATTGAAGCTCTCATTTGGACAAAGAGGGAGAACTATTTCTCAGCAAAATCGATAGAAGCCTTTAATGACATTCCGTATTAACACACATTGTTCAGCCAGACCTCAGCGATATTCACAACTATCTTCATGCCAGGGATCCAGATCACGGCAAATGCTAAATGGTTACAAATAACCAGATGGGAGCTCCTGCAGACGATAAACACTACCTAAAAGGGATTCAACGTGATCAAGGAAGAGCTGAGAGCCATAAGACTAATGATTCTGCAGAACAGATATGTCCTGGACATGATCACAGCGATGGATGGAGGTGTTTGTGCCAAAATCGGAGAATCATGTTGCACATTCATGCCTTCTCATGATGACGAGAACGGGACCTTGACAGAGGCCATATCATTGCTGACGAACTAGCACAACAAGATGGAAGATGAGACAGAAGATATTGCAGATGACACCTGGTTCTCGTCGATCTTCTCATGGGTTTCACAGTGGATGGCGAATATCTTCAAGTTTCTTGGAGCACTACTGGTGATGATCATGTTTGGATTCTGTATGATCAGAATAATAATCACACAGTGCAAGAAGACGGCAAAGAAAGCAACAGGAATGAAGATCATGATCAATGTCGAGTCTGAGTTTGGACCCAAAGAGCTGACAGATGAAGAAAACAGAGACTATGTGAAGGCCAGTATCCATGCACCTGAAGGAACGAAGTTCCTGTATCCAAAGAACCACACAAAGTATGTGGGAAGATGGATCTACTATAGTCCGAGTGGACAATGTAGTTTGTTTGTTTGTTTTTTTGTTTATTTATTTGTATGGCGCACTCAACCCAGAGGTATCCGGGTGCCTTGCAAAGCAGAATACAAGTATACCTTAAGCTTAAGTTACAGCAGTTACAGTAGTTACAGTAGATTATACAAGATGAAGATAAAGTGCAGGTACATAAGGAAATACATTAGTAAAGATATTTAAACAGGTTGTGGAATCATATGTCCTCATAGGTAAAGGCTAGATCTATCCAATTGTGTCTTTAGCCACAAGCCATTTTATAGTGTTACGCCTGAACATGTAGAAAGGTTGGTTAACTCTCAGGGAAGGGAGTAGGGATAACAGGGAAGCTACTATCCCCTGCTTTTTTTAGTTTGAACCTAGGCACGATCAGACAGGATGAGTAGGCTGTCCTTGTAGGTCGTGCAGTGGAATTTTTAATTATTCTCTCAGAGAAGTAGTGAGGGGCCGCTTGATTGAGGCATTTATGCGTTAGTGAGAGTGTTTTAAGCATCATTTTATCCTCTATGGAGAGCCATTTGTTTTGTCTTCTCAGATGCAAGATGTGCTCTCTCCTTGGTATGCCGTGTGCTGTTCTGAGCGCATTGTTTTGCAGAATGTGGATTTTATTAGTGATGTATTTACTCGCCCCAAGGACAATTCATTGCAATAGTCGAACTTGGAGAGGATGAGGGCTCTAGCTAGTATCGTGCACCTTTCTTTGGTCATACAGGGTTTGCAGGCTCTGATCAGCTTGCAAGTATGTGCTGTAGAGGATGCCATGGCATTAACTTGTTTATTAAGTGTAAAGGCAGAGTCAAGGTAAAAAATTAAGGTTTTTACTTCGTTTACCACTTTGATTGTAGTCCCATCAATGCTGAATGAGGTGTATTTCGAGCTCAGTTTATTAAGGTTAGCTGTGTTTCTGAGTATGAGGAGCTCGGTTTAATCGTCGTTCAGGCATAGACTGTGTGCAGCCATCCATGCCTGGGTGATAATGTATATTCTTTTCACCAAGGCCAGATGCTTGTCATAATCTCCGGTAAGAGGTATGAGGATCTGGGTGTCATCTGCATAGTTAGTGTAGGTGACACCCAGATGGTCTAAGTCATCGAATAAAGGCTTAGTGAATATATTGTACATTGTTTGAGAGACACAAGAGCCTTGTGGCACACCACAGGTTATCGGGATAGGATCAGCAGTGGCTAGTGGAGAGAAGACTCTCATAGTCCTGTTGTCCAAAAAGGATTTCATCCAGGTGATGACGTCTTGTGAAAAGTGTGCTGCTGAGGCAAGGTGATTGCATAGTACTTGGTGATCAACCAGATTGACAGCAGCCGAAAGATCAAGGAGCAGCAGCAAGGCCGTCTTACCTTTATCTTTAAGTTAATCGATGTCACAACTTTTATGCAATAGGAAAAGGATACAGATTTTTAAAGGATACAAGATCAGCCTCCGCTTAGGGAACCTCTTCACTCTGGGATAACCTGGATTATAACCAAGATGGTTCTGGGATATCTTGAAACGTGATTTTGCACAAGACTTTCCCCCCAAGAGCGCAGCCTGTAGAAGGTAGTAACTAACAGGCCAGGGGCTTAAGTGGAAAGGCAGGAGCAGCGACAACAGAGCTAGAGGAACAAAGAAAAGGATAGTTTAAGATAGCAGCCAAAGGTACAAAATACAATACTTGTTCCCTTCTTGACCCCTCTTACCTGCTTAGATAGGTAGGAAGTCCCGTAACCTGAAAGTGTGTAGTAGGAGGTTGGCTTGATGGTAGAAAATGGAAGTCCCAGTAGAAGAAAGTTTGTGCAAAGATCCACCTAACCCGAACGGCACGAGGGCGCGTCTAATAGTGTCCAAAATAAACCCCAAATATAAACAGCAAAGCGTCCCAAATCCAGGGAGTGACCAGCAGAAACAGGAGAGCGTCCGTTTGGTCACTTCAGTGTGTAGAGCGTTGTCTTCTTGTGAGCAGCGCCGTGTATTTTCCTGTGGTAAAGAGTTCGTATACTTTCTGTGTAGGAAGTAGGCAAAGAACAAATCCAAAATACAAGCCAGGAGTTCGTTAACCAGGGGGAAACAACCGAGGGAGCCAGGAGCCAGAAATCGAGGGAAAAGACGTCAGAAATCCTTGATACAAAGCCGGGTCAGGAATCAGATAACAGGAAGATAACCGTAGGTAATCGTAGATCGAGTACTCGAACTGAATAGTCAGTTTTAGGAGCACCCGTTACAAGGACACGCCACACTAAGTACTGGGATCTGTTTCAGAACGCAAGTCACGTTGTGGGCGTTTCCCGTGACTGCGAGCCGAAGGAATTCTGGACCTTGTAGTGCGGCGGATTCCGTGGGCTGAAAACAGTCTCCAGGGCAGTTTCCAACTGGAAGTAGATATCTGCAAGTGTCTTGAAATAGGAATGCGGGGCATGACAGTACCCCCCCGCAAAGGACGACCACCCCTGCGGGCACGCAGTCTTTCCAACCAAAAGGCCCGCAAGAGCCGGGGTGCATGCAGATTCGAGGCCGGTTCCCAAGTCCTATCTTCAGGACCGTAACCCTTCCAATCAATCAGGTAGAAACGTACTCCACGACGCAGACGGGAGTCCAATATAGCATGTACTTCATATTCATCATCACCCTGTACCATAACTGGAGCAGGGGCGACAGGAAGTCGAGTGCCAGGTACAAAAGGACGGAGTAGAGATACATGAAAGACTGGGTGAATCCGCCAATGGGATGGGATGTCCAAACGGACAGCAACCGGATTGAGACAAGAAAGGATCTTGTAGGGACCCACATAACGGGGCATGAGTTTCCTTTTACCCCGAATGTTGAGGTGTTTGGTTGCCAACCAGGCACGATCACCGGGGACATAGGAGGGGGCAGGCGACCGATGTTTGTCCGCTTGCGTCTTTGTCCGGAGTTGTGCAGCTTGTAGATGTAATATAACGGAATTCCGTATAGCAATCAGAGTGTCTCTCGTGGATTTTGCTGCAGGGATTTGATCCAAGGAAGGTAAGACAGGTGGAAGTATTCTTGGATGTAATCCATACAAGGCGTAAAATGGGGAACATCCTGTTGAAGTATGTCGAGAGTTGTTATAAGCAAACTCCGCTGTCCCCAGAACGGATAACCAATTTGTCTGATGCTGTAAACACAGGCAACGAAGGTATTGTTCCATGGTGCCATTTGTGCGTTCGGTTTGTCCGTCCGTTTGAGGATGATAAGATGATGAAAGCCGTGCATCAATCCCCAAAGAATGGGTAAGGGCTTTCCAGAACCGTGAAGTAAATTGAGTACCCCGGTCAGAAATCATGATTGTGGGTAGTCCGAAGAATCGTACCACATGATCGAAAAAAAGAGTAGCCAATGAGGAGGCGGTAGGTATACCTGAGCACGGTACAAACCGTGCCATTTTAGTGAATACGTCCACCACCACCAGCACCGTTGACATTCCCTTAACCAAGGGCAGTTCCACCACGAAATCGAGTGACACCGTATGCCATGGGCGTGGAGGAAGCGGCATGTTCATTAATAGACCAAATGGTTTCCCTGGTTGTCTTTTACATTGTATACATATTGCACACGTAGATACGTATGCCGCGGTATCCTTTTTCATACCTGGCCACCAACACCATCTATGTAGCAGGTCATAGGTTTTAAGCTGGCCTGGATGTGCAGCTAACGGGGTATCATGGGCCCATTCCAAAGCCTTCCGTCTGGTGTGGTTGTCAGGTAAGTATAAAAGACCATGAACATAAGGAAGACCTGTGACAACCTGGGCACCCAAGGTGTCGAGATAAGCGGCATGTTCATTGGCCCACTGTCGAACTTGATCCAGAAGTGAGGGGGAGACCGAACAAACACAAATGACAGAACCCGAAGGTAGCATAGGGGTAACCGAGTCCCGGGTGTCGAAATCGGCACCGACTCGGGATAATGCATCTGCCTTTCCGTGGAGAGGTCCAGGGCGATAAGTGACTATAAAGTCAAATAACGTGAAAAACAAATGCCAACGTATTTGTCGAGCATTGGTACATTTTGCGTTGGAAAGGGCCTGTAAATTCCGATGGTCAGTGTACACAGTTACTGGATGTCGAGCACCCAGAAGATGGTGTCTCCACTCCTTAAAGGCTGCTCGAATTGCTAGGAGTTCCCTTTCCATAACAGTGTAATTACGTTCAGCCTGAGACAATTTACGGGAGTAATAAGCCACCGGATGTAGTTGTTGTGTAGTGGGGCAGATCTGCGACAAAATAGCCCCCACCGCGATAGCGGATGCGTCAGCCTCCACTATAAACGGAAGGGAAGGGTTCGGGTGTTGCAGAACGGGAGCAGTAGTAAAGGCCTCCTTTAATGCCTCAAAGGCCGACTGGGCTTTGCAATCCCAAAGGAATGGAATCTTCGGGCTAGTGAGACGGGTCAAGGGCGCTACTATCTCAGAAAATGAGGCAATAAAGCGTCTGTAAAAGTTCGAGAAACCCAAAAAAGATTGAAGTGCCTTTACAGAATCTGGGACTGGCCAGTCCCTTACTGCTTTAACCTTGGAAGTACACATGAGCACCCCATTCGCAGATATCTGAAACCCCAAAAACTCAACTGATGATGCATGGAATACACATTTTTCCAATTTGGCATAGAGAGAGTGTGTACGTAATCGCTGCAGTACAGAGCGAACGTGTTGGATATGTTGGGTGAGGGAATCCGAGAAGATCAAGATGTCATCTAAGTAGATCACGACATAGCAATCTAGTACATCTCCGAAAATATCATTAACAAAATGTTGGAATGTAGCTGGAGCATTGCAAAGTCCAAAGGGCATGACGCAATACTCATATAGTCCAAACTTTGTTTTGAAAGCGGTTTTCCACTCATCCCCGCTTCGTATCCTCACCAAATTATATGCCCCTCTAAGATCCAATTTGGTAAAAATAGTGGATGATGTCATCTTATCAAGCAACTCCGTTATGAGGGGCAATGGGTACTGGTTCTTGACTGTTACCTTGTTTAAGGCTCTGTAATCCACGCAAGGGCGTAGATCCCCTTCTTTTTTCGGTACGAAGAAGATAGGTGAGGCAGCAGGGGACCGGGAAGGTCGAATATGTCCCAGAAGCAATGCCTTCTCCACATACTCTTTCAAGTGTTCTTCTTCGTTTCGGGTCAGAGAGTAAACACGACCATGAGGTACTACTGCCCCAGGTACCAAATCAATGGGACAATCATAACAACGATGCGGAGGGAGTTTTTCTGATAACCCTTTGTCAAACACATCGGAAAAGTCTTGGTATACTGCTGGTAGTTCGGGATTAGAGTCTCCCAGCGTGGCATTAACAGAGGAGATGTTAGATACCAAAGCCAAACAGGGAGACGAAGGTGTCGCACCGGGGCTTCGAGAACAATGTTGGGTACAGAACGCAGAAGCAAAATGAACTGTTTGTTTAACCCAATCAATAATTGGGTTATGAGTCCGGAGCCAAGAAAGACCAAGAATGATCCCGAATTGCGGGGCTGAAATAAGGTCGAAAACTATTTGCTCAATGTGTTCTCCCGAGGTAGACATGCGAAGTGGGACAGTCTGTTCCGTTATCCATCCGGACACCAGATGAGAACCATCCACTGCGTGTACTTCCTCAGGTGTAGTTTTCGGAACCACAGGTATACCATAGTGTTGAGCTAATTGTATGTCCATATAGTTTCCACTAGCCCCCGAATCGATCATAACTGGACTGGTGAAGGCCTCAACACCCGGGAGGACGAAACGCATGGCAAGATAGACGTGTGAGGAGGAAGGGTACTGGTCCGAGCCATCCATATTGCGACTCATCCTTAGGGCTCGATTTAAGGACGAGTCCTGGCGTTTCCCGCTACCTTAACAGGTCTCTTGGGACATGCACGAATGAAATGGCCGGATTGACCGCAATAGAAACACAGGTTGTTAACCATACGTCGTTCTCGTTCTGTTTTGGTTAAGGGACCTCTGATGGCCCCTATTTGCATTGGCTCGGTTTCTCCTGAGGGAGTAGCAGGAGTTGTTTCTGCTTTGACTGAGAAGCGAAGGTCAGGAACACGCCGTTCGCCACGTCTTTGCCGTAGCCGAGCGTCAACTTGTAGGACCAAGTCCAACAGTTCCGGGAAGCCCGTTGGTAAAGCTGGTACCACTGATAAGGAGTCTTTCAACTCATCCGAAAGACCCTTATAGAAGACAGCTGCCTTCTTCTGTTCGGGCCAGGTGGTTTCTGCTGCCAATTGGTTAAAGCGAGTGAGGTAAGACAGAAGATCTGATTTGCCTTGACTGATAGCAAGGAATTCAAGGTCTGAGGTTTGTGCCTTGTAACGCATATCAAATACGCTATTCATAGACTGAATAAGGGCATCAAAGTTATATAGGGCTGGATCATTGGCTTCGAGTAAAGGGTTAGCCCAAGCCGCCGCTGTTCCTCCCAGATGGGAAAGGAGAAACGCTGCTTTGGTAACAGCGTCAGGAAATGCCAATGGTCGACAAAGAAAATGTAAACGGCATTGATTGACAAAGGTCCGATAAGTCTTAGGATCTCCATAGAAGCGTTCTGGAGGGGCCAAAGGGAAAGGTCCAGGAAGCACAATGGGTGCAGACGATTGTGCCTGGGGTACAGGAGGGGCTGCTGCAGCAGCGGCATCACCGAACTCCTCATCGGGGGGTAAGGGCTGCACAAAACTCTGTAGCACATCCATACGTTGATGGAGAGTCGCATTAGCAGATGCCATATCGGTGCGTAAGGTCGCAAAGGCTTGTATCAAAGCCGCCATTGGATCCGCTCCCGTTTCCATAACCGATAGGCAAAAGTAATAGGCTCCTAAATCTGTCACAACTTTTATGCAATAGGAAAAGGATACAGATTTTTAAAGGATACAAGATCAGCCTCCGCTTAGGGAACCTCTTCACTCTGGGATAACCTGGATTATAACCAAGATGGTTCTGGGATATCTTGAAACGTGATTTTGCACAAGACTTTCCCCCCAAGAGCGCAGCCTGTAGAAGGTAGTAACTAACAGGCCAGGGGCTTAAGTGGAAAGGCAGGAGCAGCGACAACAGAGCTAGAGGAACAAAGAAAAGGATAGTTTAAGATAGCAGCCAAAGGTACAAAATACAATACTTGTTCCCTTCTTGACCCCTCTTACCTGCTTAGATAGGTAGGAAGTCCCGTAACCTGAAAGTGTGTAGTAGGAGGTTGGCTTGATGGTAGAAAATGGAAGTCCCAGTAGAAGAAAGTTTGTGCAAAGATCCACCTAACCCGAACGGCACGAGGGCGCGTCTAATAGTGTCCAAAATAAACCCCAAATATAAACAGCAAAGCGTCCCAAATCCAGGGAGTGACCAGCAGAAACAGGAGAGCGTCCGTTTGGTCACTTCAGTGTGTAGAGCGTTGTCTTCTTGTGAGCAGCGCCGTGTATTTTCCTGTGGTAAAGAGTTCGTATACTTTCTGTGTAGGAAGTAGGCAAAGAACAAATCCAAAATACAAGCCAGGAGTTCGTTAACCAGGGGGAAACAACCGAGGGAGCCAGGAGCCAGAAATCGAGGGAAAAGACGTCAGAAATCCTTGATACAAAGCCGGGTCAGGAATCAGATAACAGGAAGATAACCGTAGGTAATCGTAGATCGAGTACTCGAACTGAATAGTCAGTTTTAGGAGCACCCGTTACAAGGACACGCCACACTAAGTACTGGGATCTGTTTCAGAACGCAAGTCACGTTGTGGGCGTTTCCCGTGACTGCGAGCCGAAGGAATTCTGGACCTTGTAGTGCGGCGGATTCCGTGGGCTGAAAACAGTCTCCAGGGCAGTTTCCAACTGGAAGTAGATATCTGCAAGTGTCTTGAAATAGGAATGCGGGGCATGACAATCGATCTCAGTTTTTAAATCTATTAATGCCGTTTCAGTACCGTGTTGAGGCCTGAAGCCAGATTGGCAGACTCCAAGGAGGTGATTAGTCTCTAGGTACTCCTGTATTTGAATATAGGCCACTTTGTCTAAAATCTTGAGTAAGAATGGGACAGTCGTGATTGGTCTGTAGTTCGTTGGAATGGTAGGGTCCAGAGAGTGTTTTTTTAGCAGGGGTAGACTCAAGACTCCTGTAAATTACTAGGGACAGTGCCAGATGCAAATGAAGCATTGATTAGTTTAGAGATAAATGGCGCCAAGTATCTAGCAGCGCGATTGATTATCTGGGCCGGGAAGCTGTCTCCTTGACACCTTGATGGTTTAAGGGAGGCAATTACTGTTTCTACCTCAAAGATGGAGACTTGTGAAAAGCTGAAACATTGCGAGGGTTTACTGGAGGAGGCAGGAGCTGTGCCATGCTTACCAATATTAGGTAGGTTTGCTTTTTTATTAGCAATCTTATTCTGCAGGAGGGCAATTTAGTTCACTGAGGTGTTCTGGATATTAGTGCACCAGAGTTTGTCCTTCAGACATTCGTCTGTCTGAGTTAAGGGAGCTTCCATTTCCCTTAGGATGGTAAAATGTTCCTTGGTACTAGAACTTGCTTTATTAATCCTATCATTATAGGTTCCTGTTTGGTGCGTATTATTTTCTTTTTGTAATGGGCAGCTAGGTTAATCAGATTAGTTTTATTTTCCTCAGTGGGTAGAAGTCTCCACAAAGTTTCTAGTTTTCGTTTCTCAGTTATCAGAGATTTTAGTTGTGGGTGAACCATGAGTTCAGATGAGCTTTAGGTTTACTTTTCCGCATTTTAAGTGTAACAAAGGCATCTAGTGCTTTGGTTATGGAAGGGTTATAAGCATCTACTAGGTTGTCTGGACTAGTTGAGTTGGGAAGTGAGTTGAGTGTTCCCTGGTGTGATAAGTGGTATATCTTATCAGCAGTGATGTTTCTTTTGTTCCTCGTAAGGAGGGGGGTGGCTACATGATTGACCTTAGAGGTATGGGTGTTGGCTGAGAGGGTGAAGGAGAGAAGGAAGTGATCTGTCCAAGTTCGGGGAGTGAGCGATATAATAGACACTGTGCAGTTGAGGTCTGCCACCCAATTCAGGGATCTACCTTTGTCATGTGTGCCCTGGGACACTTTTTGGGTGAACCCCAATTCTGTTAGTACATTGGAGATAACTAGAGTGTGCAGATCCTTAGGATCATTAAAGCCTAAATTGAAATCCCCTAGTAGTAGTATTTGGGATGTTAGTTTGGTATTGTCAGATAATATTAAGGATAGGTCTTCTTCAAATGAGCCGATCGGTCCTGGTGGTCTATATATTAAGTATAGTGTTAAGGTACTCAAGTTTGAAATAGGTAACTTAAGTGTAAGTCATTCACAGGAGTCAACAGCAGGAGATGTCACTATTCTTATTGCTAGGTCAGATTTGGCAATAAAGGCAATACCTCCGCCTCTAGAGTATCGGATTTGCGTTAGAGTTATGGGAAGGGGTAGGATTAGAGAGTTTGGGGATCGCTGGTGATGTTTGCATAGGGTATGGATAAACCTAAGGAAAAGGTATGGTCAGTGTTAGAGTTGGCAGTAGGATAAGACCATTGGTATGATTAGAGAGTTTGGGGATGGCTGGCGATGTGTGGATTGGGTATGGAGAAACTTAAGGTTTAGGATAGAGTAAGGAGTATGGTCAGTGTTAGAGTTGGCGGTAGGATAAGAATAGGGGTAGGATTGGTGTATGGGGCTGGACTAGAATAAGGGCAAGGGCTAGGAGGGATGATATGGAGTTAGGGTCAACATGCATTTGCTATTCATATATTTTGTGTTTTCATCGCGCTATATGGGGACAGGATCCTATAACTTGCTGAAGGGTTTGGGAAAGCCTTAAGGTTGGGGTGATTGTCAAGGGCTAGTGGTTCCCTGATTTTAGGTGGAGTTTGGATCTGCATTGGGATTGCAGACTTTTAAATATAGATCTTTTTGGCAACCTTATCACTGGCAACATGTTCACACTTTCCATTGCTTGAATAGAATGACATTTTGAAAATTACTGATGACCTTTTCATATGGCAACATTTTTATAAAGAACCAATCCGTGTCGGTAAATGGAATGTATTACCTCCTAAACAATGTCAAAGTTATATATTCAGACAGAATAAAGGTATGTTTCCTTCTCTGCCTCATCGTTTCCTGCTTTAGAAACAAAGGCACACTATTTAAGCATCTTCTATCAGAATACAAAGAAGAATTTCAAAGAATGTATGAAGTGCCTTGGTGATTATCTGGGGCACATGTTGAAATGGCTTTGCAGCAAATTCTGCATAAGAGAAGCAACACATAGGCTGGAAGATCGACCTACTGAACACAAGGATGGCCTCCAAAACCACAGTACAAATCAAGCATGGGCAACTATTTCACAGCACTCTTCCAATCAGCTTCGTTGTCAGATGTTAGGGCACATGTGGAGGAGAGATTGTGAACAAATTCTAAAGGAGAAAGATCTTGGATTTCTACTTTGCAGAGACCATACTCCAAAGGCATTAATGAATACTCTACTTGGAGTGCATTCTATTATTAAATATTGTTTGTGTGGAGCAAATACTGCTTTCTTCCTTTTGTGGATGCTCACTTGTATGGCTCGGGTTCAGGCAACATTCTGGTAAGACATTCATTTATTTCCATTTTTGCTCCCTCCAGTTTAACATGGTAAAGTATGTAATTGTGTATCTTTGTAGAGCACACCTGTGCTCGGTGCAAGCAGCATGGACAGTACTCAAGCTCTCTCCAGTAGCTGCCACCTCCAACTGGAGCCTTTTGAGATCTTCATTGGCTGCCCATCCAACATGGCCTAGAATTCAAGTTACTATGTATAAAAGGGAAGGTCATTTGCAACTTAGGCCCCAGATACAGCACCAACCTTTTCAGGAAATACACTACTCCAAGGGCCCTGCATTCTAATTCAACTATGTTAACAAACAGGCTCAGAGGTGTACAACAATGCAGATACACAACGGAGCGCTTTACAGAGGTATACAATAGTACAGATGCAAAATGGAGCACTTTTCAGAGGTAACAAAACAGATATATACCAAGGGGAGGGATACAAAGGGGCACAGAGGAGGGGCACAGCTGTACGGAGTGGTGGGGAGGGGAGGGCGGGCGTGCGGCATCTAGAATGTCAGGTGGCGTGAGGGTCGATGTCATGGCCTTGGTACTGAGGCAGAGAGACTCATTGAAGAGGTGGGTCTTGCGTTATTTTCTGAATTGTAGGAGCGTGGGGTCGAGTCTGATGCTGACGTAGAGGAGGTCCCGTAGACTTGGGGCGTAGGCAGAGAAGGCTTGTTTTCTGGTATTCAATAGAGAATGATGTCAGTCAATGTGTACTTACAATCTACTGCAGTCTGCCCTACCTACCTGCCTTCCACTTCTACTTTCCTAATATTTTGTTTTTCAACCAAACTTCCTCAAAACCAAAAACCTAGTTGAAGACGAAGTTGAATGCACTCTTACCTGTTCCAGGTCTTCGGATCTGTTCCATCTGGAGTCCAAGAGGTAATTAAGGACATCTATGTTGGGGCCTAGAGGATCCACTCTAAGAAATGGAGGGTGCACAAGCCTTTTAGAGTCAATGGCAGAAGGCACAAGGATACCTTTCTTCTCTGACCCTCTTTAAATTGGCACTGAGACGATTAGTTTCGGTGACGTAAAGACATTGGCCTTTCCACTCTCCCAAAATAAGTTCAGAGAGGTGTCTTCATATAGGGAAATGTAAAATGGTCTAAGGGATACAACTTTTCCTTATGGTTAAAATTAACATGAGAGGTCACTTAAGGGAACCCTCTTAAGCGTAAAGAGAACTGCGATAGATAGATGGGAAACATTAAATTAAAGACTATAAAGATAAATCTTCATTCAACATGTGTCTATTTATTCCCAAATATATCCATGGTGATAACTTGGAAGCACATCAATGTTATATGATCCTGGAGTAAAGTGGTACTGGTGAATTATTAGCAAAAGGGACGCAAGTGTTTCCTGGTAGTCTGAGCAATCTGCCCTGTATAGTAAGACATGAAAAAATCGATAACTTCCAGGTCACAAACAGTCCACAGGCACATTTTCATAATGCCTGTGCATACACTACGTGTCAGCATTGCCAGTGTAAGGACACACTCATGTTGGCTGTGACCCATAATGCCACTATTTGTATTTTGTATTTGTATGTATTTATTATTTATGTAGCGTCTTATGCCAAGGCGCTGTACAGAAACAATTTACAGTACAAATGCATTTGGATCACAATCAAAGAAATACATAATAAATAAACAACACAAAATGGTAAAAAAAAAAATTAAGATGGAAGTAGAAAGGTTTCAGAGTAGTACGAAAAGCATGATAAGAATCAAGAGAGTGAAAAGAAAGATGAAGAGAATTCCAGTGAAAAGTAGAAAAGTAGCAAGCAGTGAGAAAGAACAGAAATGTGATTGCGCACATGAAGGACGAGGAACAGATAACAAACAGAGAGATTGCGAGCAAAGAGCCTGAGAGGGAACATAGAAAGACAGAAGGTATGCAAGATAGTTTGGCGCAAGGCTGTCAAGATATTTAAATACCATACAAAGAAAATTGACCATCCTAAAGAGTATAACGAAGTAGATGGAGTCACAAGGAGAAAGCAAATAAAGAAGAAGAACTGAAGAAATAAATATCGATTTTGGAGTGGGAAGACGAGAAACAGGAAGACCGAAGAGTAGTGTAGAGCAATGGAATAACCTTGAGAAAATAAGTGAAGATATTAAAGGTTTAGTGGCACTAAAGGTAGGAAAGGGCCTAACCATGCAAATGTTAAATACATGAAATTGACAAGAACAACAGGAAATAGAAATATGGCCAGAAAAAGATAGATCAGTGTCAAGATGAAGACCAAGATTACGGGTGGTAAGGGAAATAGGGAGATGGGAAGCGGGAAACAAGACAAATGGGGGAGGAGACGTAGACGGGATAGTAGAATCTGGAAAGAAGAGAACTTAATTTTAGCAGCATTAAGAACAAGAAAATGATCAGACATCCAGGTTTGAATAGCAGAAAGACAATCCAGAATATTCATATGAATAGTGGAAGTAAAAGAAGAAAAAGACAAGAAAAGGTGGGTATCATCAGCATGGAAATGGTGAGATAACCCAAAAGAAGAAATAATAGAAGCGAGAGGAGGAGTATAAAGAGGAAACAATAAAGGACCAAGAACAGAACCCTATGGAACACCATGAGAAAGCAGAAATGCATCAGAGCAAGATCCAGCCCCTTAGACCGAATAAGTACACTTAGATATATAAGACTGATCTCAAGATAATACAGAGCCAGAAAAACCAAAGGAGGAAAGAAACTTAAGAAGTAAAGTATGATCCACCATGTCAAAAGCAGCAGATAGATCTAAAAGGATAAGAATAGAAGAACACGTTACTTACCCCTCGTAACGTTATTTCGACTGGATGTTCCTTCCATGTGTTCCTCATCTTTGGATATTATCTTTTCCAGCTTCAGCTGCTTCGGAACATTTTTTGGCAGAGGGCACTGTGCATCGATTCCATCAACTCAATGTCCCTCGAATGCCTCCATCTCGAGTTCAACGTCATCTCCAGTATATATAGCATGCGTAGTGCCCGATGGCTTCAATTCAGTTTTCCCCTGTTTTCCTTTGCAGAGTTACCCGCTTAGCATCATACCGTATCAGACTCTAAAAAAGCGTAAAGTGTAATCCCTGGAAATTCTACAATGGGTAGGTTGGGAGGGGCGATGAGAAATACGTGGGAGGGTCATCCAGTCGAAAGAATGTTACCAGGGGTCAGTAACTTGTTTTTCGAATGGATTGTGTTCTCCCACGTATTCTTCATCTTTTGATAGACTCCCAAAGCAGTGCTGGTTTTGGAGGCCGGAGTACGAATTTTCATAATTAATATTAGTCATGGAACAAATCCTCCTTCCTGAGATGAAGATGAGTCTAGACATTAATGCTTTACAAAGGTATGGATGGTAGACCAAGTGGCTGCCGCATAGAGGACCCTTATCGGCACCCCTCTTTGCAGGGCCGAAGATGTTGCCATGCCCCTTGTAGAATGTGCCCTTTGGCCTTCTGGAGGGTCTTTGCCTGCCAATCTGTAGCATTCTCCAATGCTCAAAATAATATATCTAGACAAGGTTTGTTTCTTTACTGCTAGTCCTAATTTATAACCGTGTATCCAATGAAGAGATGATCCTCTTGTCGAATCTTTGCCGTTCGCAAAATATTAAAACTTAGAGCTCTTCTTGGCTCAAGTGTGTATAGCCTCTCCTCTTCCTTTCCAGGATGAGGGGGTGGGTAAAAAGTTGGTAAAACATTTTTTGAGATACATGGAATTCAGAGACTATTCTAGGTAGAAACAAAGGTTTTACCTTAAGAAACACCTTGTCTCTATAAAAAGTAGTAAAAAGGGGTTTACAAGATAACGCCTGCAACTCGCTCACCCTGCGGGCTGATGTTAGAGCTACTAGCATAACGGTCTTAAATGTCCGAAGTTTTAATGGATATGAATGAAGTGGCTAAAAATGAGCACACATCAGAAATTTTAGAACAAGGTTCAAATACCTAACAAGGACTTGAAAAGGAGTTGGGGGAATCACATTGGTGAGCCGCTTGAGAAATTGTATAATTTATGGAATCTTAAATTATGACACTTACTCAGAAGCCAAATAACCTTTAATGGTTCCAATCCAGAGCCCCAGATTTGCCAACTGTATCAAGAAAGACAACTCCATTGGTGTATTACATTGAAATGGGTCCACATTCTTATCTCTGCCCCAGGAGGAGGGCAGATGGACATGTCCAGAAGGTCCGGGTACCACGTCCTCCTGGCCCAATCCGGAGCAATTAGGATCATGGATTTCCCAAACTTTCTCAACCTCCTGATCACTTGAAGAATGACGGGGAGAGGAAGAAACGCGTACAGAAGTGGAAACTCTAAGTCCACTACGAGCGCTTCCCTAGAGCTCCTCTTGGGGGACATTTCATGGAGCAGAACAGTTCACACTTCTGGTTCACACTGGTCACAAGCAGATCTACCTGAGGGGGTCCCCAAAGGGTGAGGATCTCTTGAAGGACTTCCTGAGCTAGTTCCCACTCGTGGGAGACTGTGCTATGTCTGCTGAGAGCATCCGCTGCCGTGTTTTTCTCTCTGGCTAGGTGAGACACTGATAGGGAGATAACTTCTTGAATTGCCCAGAACCAGAGCTGCATCGCCTCTCTGCACAGTGGTCGTGAACCTACGCCTCCTCTTTTGTTGACGTAGTACATGGCCACTGTCTTGTCCGTCATTATCAGGACATTCTTTCCTCATAAAAGGCAGAAAAGCCATCATCACCTAGTCTGATCGCACTCAGTTCCAAAAGGTTGCTGTGTAGTTTGGACTCAGATGGAGACCAACGGCTGCTGATTGTCAGATCATTGGCGTGGGCTTCCCACCCTGTGAGTGAGGCATCCATCACTACCGTTATCTCCGGCCATGGTTTCCAAAAGGTTCTCCCTTTGGAATATTGTCCTTGCAGGCCCACCACAGGAGATTCTGCATGACTCTGCACGGAACCTGAAGAAGGTCTGACATCTTGCCTGAGAATTGAGCCCACTGAGTCCTGAGAGTCGATTGGTGGGATATCATTCTCAGACGAGCCTCTGGCACCAGAAAAATGCAGAATGCCATGATTCCGAACAACCTTAGGAAGTCGAAGGCCGGAAGACGCTGACCTCTCTGGAATTTGGTGACCATCTGCAGAAAGTGTGGAGCCCTTTTCTCGGGTGAGGAGGCATTTCCAGAGGATGCATCCAGGACTGCTTCGATGAACTGGAGCCTTTTTTATGGCATCATGTGGGACTTCTTGAAATTGAAAGAGAAGCCCAGTCTGTGGAGAGAGTGGCATGGTATGCTGAGATGTTCCAGGGCTTGTTTGGGAAACCGGGCCCTGATCAGCCAATCGTCCAGGTAGGGGTAGACGTGAATCTCCCTTCTCCTGAGAGTCACTGCCACAACTGCCACTAACTTGGTGAAAACCTTGGGGCGGAGGTCAGCCCCAATGGCAGAACTCGAAACTGATAATGAGAACCGACAACTGTAAACATGAGGTACTTTCTGTGCTTGCGATGGATAGGCACATGAAAGTAAGTATCCTGAAGTTCCAAAGACACCATCCAATCCTGAAGCATGGCTTCTCTCCTTGTCGTTCGAGGGGACCGGGGCCTTATGCTCGAATATTTTCAACTTTTCTCTCAGAAACACTTCTCATTGGACAGAAGTAGAGGATTTGGTTGAACATGAAATTCTCTCAGAGGAGGAATCACTAGAGGATGATGGAGACCTCTGATGCCTCTTTTTTGGCTTCTTAGTTGAATACAAAGAATATCGAGACCCACTCCTGGAGTGAAATCGTTTTTTGGATGATTTTCTCCAAGGAGAGTCTTCTCTCGACTTGTCAGAATTTCGGGTATTAGATTTCGATAAAAGGGGATTTCGAGGGGGTCCTCCCCATCGCTAGTTTCCCTTTACGCTCTTTTAGAGCCTTACCAGTCATTCCCTGACAGGATACGCAGTCAGCCGTTCGATGCTCTGTGCCCAGACACCACAGGCAAACTCGATGAGGGTCAGTGATGGATATTTTGGCACTGCAATCCTGGCATTTGTTTAAACATATCTCCAGTGTCGATGGAGCTGACGATGAAGACATTTTTCTCAAGTGTCGTAGTTTTTATTCAAAAACCGAAGCGCGGCGTACTTCTCTCAAAGTGATAGCTGTGTCGGAAAAATGGCACTGAAGCCAACGGGTGATGCACCCGCTATATATACTGGTGATGACGTCAACCTCAAGACGGGGGCCTTCGAGGGACATCGAGTTGGCGGAATTGACACAGAGTGCCCTCCGCCAAACCAATTTTCCAAAGCAGCTGAAGCTGGAAAAGATAATATCAAAAGATGAAAAATACATGGCAGGACACAATCCATTCAAAGAGTGTTTAGAGTAGCGATCTGAGAGCAGTAAATCACATACAGAGAGAAGAGCTGTTTCCATTGAGTGAAAAGGTTGGAATCCAGATTGAAAGCGGGGAAGAATAGAATTCACAGAGACAAATGACGAAACCTCGTAAACTATTTCCAGGTAAAGTCGATATTATCATGCTGGGTGTGCCAACCAGTAATTTCGGTGGGGTAGAGGAAAGAGGCCAGTATGCTCTGGGGATATTATGAGAGCTGATGTTTGGCCAGGAGTACCTATAGTTATCTAGATCTATCATTATACCATTCAGCAGGCCAGTTAAGGAGCTTTTCTCACATAGTTAGAACAGTGTGTATGCTAGAGTAAGCAGACTTTTTAAAGTCAATATATACAACATAACAGATGCTCTACTAAAAGTCAACTTTTCCACGCAATTCCCACTTTAAAAGCTAAAATTATATATTCAACAAGTTGACCAGGTGGGAAAATACAAAGTATGGAGCATAATTATTTTAACCGTAAAAAATGAAGATTTTACTCACTCTGAGAATATAATATATATGTAATTGGTTATTTATAACGCGCAGAGGTTTCTAAGCGCGGATCCGGGGATCGAATCTGTGTTGCTCCGCGTTGTCTTGCTTCCAAGGGGAGCGTGTTGCCCCTGAGCTATCCTCCCGATACCTTGCTTACTCTACGCAAGTGATGTCTGAACGAATACCAATGGAGAATGCTAGTAAGATAGAACTTCAAAATAGGAACTGATCTTTGAATTCATTGGGCACCAAAGGACATAATGCACAGAAATGACTGGTATGGTTTGCATAAAAGGATGCTATTTGTCCTTGCACTAAGGAAATGGGATACCTAAGGACAAGCTTTTTAAAATAATTAAGGGAATGCATGCGTGTTTTTAAAAACTTGGCTTAACTAGACCCAGAGAAGAGAATTGCTGATATTTTGGGTTAGGCTGAACCCTTTGACATATGCAGGCAAATGCCAAGGAACTAATCTAGATGGCCCTTAGCCTACAAATGCCCCCCTGCATCATCCAAACTGCAGGAAACATGCAAGCAAATGAGGGCTGTTAGCCTAAGAATGCCCTTTCAGCACCCATGCAGGCAAAAGATAAGGAACAGAGCAAACAAAATCTTAGCATAAGAATACCCTCCTGTGCACCCATGCAGGCAAATGCCAAGAAACTGATCAAGAACATTCTTATCCTAACAATGCCCCCCTGCAGCAAATGCCAAATGCCAATAACTGATTGATAGGGCTTGTAGCCTAAGAATGCCCTCTTTCAGCAACCATGCAGGCAAATGTTAAGGAACAGAGCAAACAAAATCTTAGCATAAGAATACCCTCCTGTGCACCCATGCAGGCAAATGCCAAGAAACTGATCAAGAACATTCTTATCCTAACAATGCCCCCCTGCAGCAAATGCCAAGAAACTGATAAAGAACATTCTTATCCTAACAATGCCCCCCTGCAGCAAATGCCAAGAAACTGATCAAGAACATTCTTATCCTAACAATGCCCCCCTGCAGCAAATGCCAAATGCCAATAACTGATTGATAGGGCTTGTAGCCTAAGAATGCCCTCTTTCAGCAACCATGCAGGCAAATGTTAAGGAACAGAGCAAACAAAATCTTAGCATAAGAATACCCTCCTGTGCACCCATGCAGGTAAATGCCAAGAAACTGATAAAGAACGCTCTTATACTAAAACTGCCCTCCTGCAACACATATGCTGGAAAATGCTAATGAACTGATCAAGAGGGTGAACCCGTGTACCCAACACAAGTCCCTTTAAGACAAGGTAGCAATACCCTGAGATGGATGGGGATGCAGAGTATGCTCAAACATCAAAAATAAGACTGACTCAGGAAGTTGGCAAAGTAAATCTGTTTTATTTTCAATTGTCTAAAACAGGGAGTACAACGAACATCAACAAAACACTCGATCTTCTCACTCAGTGAATTTCATATAAAACGAAGATTATATAGTAAAAACTCACCATTGACGTCAATCTAGGTGGCAAACTACAAAAACCTACTTGGGAAAAGTGATAGGCTTAACGGAAACATCTAGGTATACGTTCAATACAGTCTCACATCGGGTGGGCAACTAAGCCCTCCCCTAGTGCAAGTCACTATGAATGTCATCAAATACACAATGTCCTATTGGTTATACAGCTACAGGGCTCCCTATTACGTGGCCCTCTACAATTGGTTGGCACCCTCGTACCCCCCTGTAGTATTCCACACACGCTAGCAGCAAACAGGCTGGCACCCAGGTGCTGGTGGGCTGGTCTTGACCGTAGCTTCACACCTAATTAGCCTGCCATCTATCATCACTCTTGCCGTCTGCCAGTCAATTAGTCTTTGAACATTGGCCTTGTGGATGTTCTCTGTGCCTGGGAATAAGAGGGAGTATAGGCACACTTGTCTCATGGTTTCGCTTCAGCACAACTTCAGTATCTATTTTCATCTGACCATGTGACTGGAGACCATGTTTCAGAGCCTTTTGCTGTATTAAACTCTATTAAATGAAAACCCTCTGATATCTTCAATGTTCTTGCACCTCTCTTCAAACAGGAGTTTGTTCTTTTCACACGTTTTGTAGTTTCTGCATGAACATTCAGGCTCACAGTGGCCTTGACTTCTTGGTGCTGGGCCAGCAAGCCCTTCTTTTTTTTTTTTTTAACTTTGTTTATTTTAAATCAAGGCAGGATGACAATTATACAAAAGTTTATAACATTATTGCAGCATTTTAAGCATATTAACCCTCACGCGCTCCCGTGTGCCCCTCCCCCCAGCCAGGGTTCCCTCCAGTCCAGCCGTCTATCCCTCACCCCAGCCTTTATGTGTCCCATTCAGGGTTTTCCCGATCTCTCAGGGTCCAACGGGCGTTAATGGGTTTATAGGTTAGGGGTGGGAATCGCTGGTCGTATTCTAGAACCTGGGCCCAGACGTTTTGAAATTTGTGGAGGGTACCCGCCTTTGCCGCTGTAACCTTTTCCGCTACCAGAATGTCCCAGAGTTTCGTCCACCACTGGGCCATAAGGGGGCCCTCCGGGGCCTTCCAGGCACGGGCCAGGGTCATTTTTGCAGCTAGTAGGCATTAGGTCAGCAATTTTGCTCTGTTGCCGGCCCGTGGATAGATCATGGAGATCGGAGCTCCCAACAGGACGGGCTCCGGTTCTAGCGGGATCGTTGACCCAGTGATCTGTGCGATGGTCTCTAGGCATGTCTTCCAAAATTGCTGAATCCGTGGACAAGACCACCACATGTGGTAAAAAGAGCCCGGATGGCCGCACCCCCTCTAGCAATGGTAATCCACTTGGGGATTCATGTGATGCAGTCTGAGGGGTGGGTAAAACCACCTTAACACGACTTTGCAGGCGCTTTCCCTGTCAGTGATGCAAGTAGATGAGGTGTGCGTTCGAGTCCAGATGTCCACCCACGTCTGGTCATCTATCGGGTGACCTAGGTCTCCTTCCCACTGGGCCATGCAGCATGTTCTCGTGCTCATGAAGTCCCCTAAGAACCGCCTGTATAGGGTGGATACTCTCCCGCGCGCCGGGAGGTCCCTGAGTGTTAGTTCCAGGGCGGTAGGGGGCCGCGTAGCCGCCCGCTGAGTTTGGGGGTGTGTACACCAATGACGCAGTTCAATATAAGTGTATCTGTCCCGTTCCTGGAGTTGGAATTTTTCCTTACATTGTTCGAATGTCAGGGGTGTCTCTTCCCCGTATAGCTGGTCTATGGTTTCAAGGCCGCCATTTATCCAATTTTGGAAGTTACGGGGGCTCGCGCCTGGCGAGAAGGTCGGGTTAAAGAAGATCGGGGATTGAGGGCTCAGGCCCCTTGGAACCCCTTTCCATTTCAGTGCCCAGTCCCAGGACCTCAGGGTGTGATTGGTTGCCAAGAGGAGGTCTCCCCAATGTGCGCGGAGAGGGGGTAGGATGTGTGGCAAGAAGCGCAGTGGTAGTGGTGTTCATGACTGCTCCAGCTCCACCCATCTGGGACGGTTTGTAATTATCTGCCATGCGTGGACCTGTGCTAATTGGGCTGCCACTCTGTAGGCCTGCAGATCCGGGACTCCCAGACCTCCTAATTCGGAGCCCCCTAAAAGCGTCTTCAGAGGAATTCTCGCCTTCTTACCTCTCCAGATAAATTTCAGCATCTTCCTCTGTAGGTTCCGGAGGGCTGGGGCGGGGATCACCACGGGGAGGGAGGCACAGGCATAAAGGAACCTCGGGAGGAGGTTCATCTTGCACGCTGTAATGCACCCTAGCAGCGAGATCTCTTGCGATATCCAGCCGGGGAAAGTTTGCCTTGTATGTGTCTTTCAGGTCTGATGAGATATAGACCCCCAGATAAGGGATCGCCCTTTTTTCCCACGTGATTGGGCACATTTCAGCCAATGGCTCCCGTTCTCTTGGGGTGAGGCCAATGCTTAGAGCCGTAGACTTAGTGAAGTTCACTGAGAAGCCGGAGACCTCTCCATAGTTAGTTATTTCTTCCAGTGCGTGTCACAGGGATGAACTGGCTTCTGAAAGCATGAGTAGGACATCATCAGCGTATAGAGCTATTTTATGTTGCGAAGGGCCGACCAACGGGCCTTTGATCAGGTTATTTAGCCAAAGGACTCCATAGTCAGGGCAAAGAGCAGTGGGGACAGCGGGCAGCCCTGCCTATTCCTGCAGGTCAGGGGGATCAGGGCCGAGTTGTGTCCATTGATTCTTAGTAATATCTTCGGGCCTGCATATTTAGCTAGTACCATTGATTGAAATATTGATCCAATGCCGAAGGCCCCCAAGGTGTTTTTCATAAATGTCCAGTCCACCCTGTCGAAGGCCTTGGTCGCATCTAGAGCCATTAGGACCAATTTCTGGGAGTTCCGGGTTGCAAGGTCCAACAGGTTAAGAGTTCTCCGGATATTATCCCCAGCCGCCCATTGTAGGATGAAACCAGCCTGGTCTGGCTGGATGATCTCAGGTAGGATGGGACACAGGCAGTTTGCCAGGATTTTAGAGTATAGGTTTTCATCAATGTTCAATAGTGCAATAGGCCTGTATGAGGCCAAGTCTCTCGGATCTTTCCCAGGTTTAGGTAGGAGGATGGTGGTCGATTCCTGCATCAAGGGCGTCACAGACCCTGTATCTCTGAAGGAGTTGAAGAGCATGACCAGGGGGGGAACCAGTTGGGGCCTAAATAGTTTATAAAACCTTGCTGAGAAACCATCTGGGCCCGGGGCTCGTGATTTGAGAGACTTGATTGCATCCCCAATCTCTTCCTCCGTAATGGGCTCCTCCAGCTTCTCCCTTATCGTGTCAGGAAGCCGCGGCAGCGCAGCCTTACATAGGTATTCATTTGTTGTGGTTGGTTTCGTGGGGTGGCTGTCATGATCTTGGTGAGGTAGTTGTTGCTTTTTGGCTTCCGATAAATGGATGACTCCTTTGGGGTCACATAGGCCCGCGATAGTGTTAGTTCGCCTTAGTTTGGCTAATTTGGCCACCAGGATTTTATTTGCCTTGTTATTCTTCGCGTAATATGATTGTTTGGCCATGAGGAGGGCGGTCTGTTCCGCATAAAGGGCTTCCAATTTCTTCCTGGCAATCCGCAAGACTTTCTGTGCACTAGGGGACCAGCCTTTCCTTTTGAGGGCTTGTTCTGCGGCCCCTAGTTCTTCCTCCAAGGCTATCCGGGTTTGTCGCCTATTCCTATGGTAGGCCGCACCTTGGGCGATCAGGGTGCCTCTGATTACCGCTTTCATGGCATCCCAAGTGTTCGCCACAGAGGTGTCAGAAGCTGGGTTTTCTTCAAAGAAGGTCTTGATTGATTTCGCGATCATGTCTCTCGTAGCCATCTCATTGAGGATCGGATCATATAAAGTCCATCTGCGTGGGCAGACAGGTTTTGGGTTTTGCACCTGGATTTCCAGGATCACTTGGGCATGCTCTAATAGGGCTCTAATAGGGCTTTTGCCCCGATGGTCACCTCCTTGACGAACGCTAGAGTCTGAGGGGAAGTAAGGAGGAGATCAATCCTCGAGAAGGATCGGTGGACGCCTGAGTAAAAGGAGAAGTCTTTTTGGTGGGGTGAAGAACCCGCCAAGCGTCTACTACTTCCAACGACCGAAACATCCGGAGGAGACTCAGTGCCTGGGTGAAGTCGCTCGGGGCCAGGGGGTGCGATCTATCCTTTGTGGGGTCCGGAACGCCGTTGAAGTCTCCTCCAATTATCGTTTGGCCTTCTATGAAGGGTGAGAGGGAGGACCCCAGTGAGTCATAAAAATTTGATTGCCCGACGTTGGGGGCATACACCGAAATAAAAGTGTATAGGTCTCCCAGCAAAAGACATTTGACTGCTGCAACGCGGCCTTCTGAACAAGTTTTTGTTTCTAGTATCTGCGGGTTTAGGTCCTTCCGAAAAAGGATTGCAGTGCCCCCTTTTTTAGTTCCTCCGGAGGCGAAGAACTGGAGGGGATACCAACGGGAGCGGAGCCGAGCAACATCTGACGGTAGCAGGTGCGTCTCCTGGAGCATGGCTACTGCTGCCTCTTCATCCTGAAGTTTTAGCAGGATTGATTTCCGTTTAGCAGGAGAGTTCAGCCCATTGACGTTTAAGGAGAGGAGTCTCAGGGTTTGATGGTCTGCCAGCCGGTCCAGCGCCGTGGACTGAGCAGGGGAAAAGAGGGTGGAGCCGAGCGGGGATGGCTCAACTGCCATTCCTGATGAGAGTTAGAAGTGTGTCATCCTGCACTTGGGGTTTTAACATGCGCCCCCAACGGGGGGGGCGTAATCGTAACTAGCGGGTGGGCCGACATTGTGTGTGCGGACGCACCCTCGGCCAACTGGGCCAATAAAAGAAACAAGGTTGGTTTCCAAGGATGCAGTGTTGGAACCATTGTCGGAGTGGGTATGAACCATGGTTGTGGCCCGCCGCCACCGTCGAAGAGCTCTATTTATTCGAAAATTAGCTGGTGGATCCAAAATGGGTGAAGGTGATCAGGTTGAGGTCAATGTAGCCTAGATCTCTGAAGTGTGCCCCGTCCCCAGTTATCTCCTCCTGTGGTTTCGCTGGATCTTTGACCAAGAAGACCGCCTGGGCTTTGGGGAGGGGGGAGGTTCAAAGTCCCCAGCTTTTTCACGATTTGGTGAGGGGGTGTCCCTGGGTGAGGTTGGGTGCATGATTCTATTTGCGTCTTCCAAATGACTGATTCGTCGAACAGTGCCTTGGTAAGAGAACTGTAGTGCTGTTGGGAATAACCATCTGTACCGTATCTTTTGGTCTTGGAGAAAGAGTGCCAAGGGGCGGAGCGCCCTCCGTTTCTGTAGGGTAAGCAATGAAAGATCTTGGTAGATCTGAAGGGAGTTGCCTTGGAACGAGAGGTCATCCCCCGTATGGCAATCGCTGAGATAGCCTCCTTAGTTGTAAAGAAGTGAACCCTCGTGATCACATCTGGGGGAGGGTCAGAGTCCACTCCCCGGCGTGGGCGCAGAGGGTGGGTTCGATCTAGCAACAGTTGGGATTTGTCTAAATCCGGGAGCAGGGCTTGAAAGAAGTCCCCCACGTATTCCGCTAGCTTGTTGTCGGGGACCGAGGATGGGACCCCTCGGATCCGAAGATTATTGCGACGCGCCCTATTTTCAAGGTCTTCTTGTTTAAACTCTAGGATCTCATATTTGTCTTGTAGGACGTTGATGGACTGCTGGATTTCTCCGAGGGAGGCAGTGTGGGCTTGTGAGCGGTCCTCGATCTCTCCCAGCCTCTGCTCAACCTCTGTTACCCTCTGGTCAGTCTGCTCTACTTTGGATGTGAGTTCGGCTAGGCAGGAGCGAAATTCAGACTTAATGTCCGCCATGAAGGCCACCAGGTCCCCTCTGATAGGGGGGGGGCGTCTTTTTCCTCTGCCTGTTTCTGTGGGGTCAGTTTGGGAGGGTCCTGTTTCTTGCCTTTGTCCGCCCCTGCAAACATAGTGGGAATGTCTGTGGCTTTGCTGGCCTTCGTTTGCCTAGACATGGTAGCTGTATAGGGGGGGTTGCGTCGAGAAGGTCCTGGTGGCTGTCTGGGGAGGCCCAAGAGCATGAAGGAGGCCTTATCGGGGAACCCTCTTGGTGGGCACCTCCAAAGATCAGGTCCTGCGAATGCTTGTGTGTTGACTGACTGAATGACTGCGTGTATCCAGTAGTGGCTGTCGTGAGGCGTTTTGTGCCGGGGGGAGCCAGTGGTCCGTAGCCTTGTTACGGGCTGGGTCAGTGAGCTGGGCAAAAATGGGGGCCGGGGCGCCCCAGGAAGGTTGTGGGAGGTAGAAGTTTGTATCCGGTTAGGGCTTAGCTGGGGGCGCTCTAGCGTGCTGCGCGTTGGAGAAAGCCGGGCTGGTGTCGATGTGCTCCGTGCCTTAGGAGGGGGGGAGGAGACCCCACTCGGGTGCGCTGTAGTCCTTGGTGTGCGGCTCCGGGGCCCGCTCTATTAAGCGCTGGCACCTCTCATCGGCGGGGGGGTCAGCGCTCTTCGTAGGGGGCTATGTTCCGGTGTTTCTGGGCTGTGCCCCAGCGCCGTTTGAGGGGAGTGACCCCCTGTAGTTGGTAATTGTAGTCCAGGCCCGTGGAAGACGGCCCTCACTGTTGGGGAGGGTCTCGGGAGGAGTCCGAAGGTTTGTGACAGGGGGGCCGAGTCCTTTAAGTGTAGTTGGTAGCTCCCGGAAGGGCTGGTTAGACGATGACCCAGGAGGTCTGTGGCACTGGATGCGAGTGCGGGAGGGGGGTTCCCCTCTGAGGTCCCAGCCCCCCCGGGCCTGTGCCTGGATATACGAGCTGGCCGGGGGTCAGGGGTGGCACCCGAGTGATCTCTAGAAGCGGGATACAACCGCTGCACTCCCGCAGTGTGGGCTCTCTCACCTAAGCCCCGGCCGGGCTAGGCTTGTGGCGCTCTCGTCTTTGGGGCCCGGGCACTGTGGCGCGAGCAGGGGGGAGGGCAGGAGGAGCTCCTCTTCCGCCGTCCGCCCTCGTCAGGACTCCGGGCATGGGAAGGCCCCCGAAAGCTGCACAGCTATAAATGCCGCCACGGCACTCACTTGAGGGCGGCTCAGCCTTCTCCTGGTCCCAGGCAGGTCTCCGTAAGCGGATCCGCGGCTGCTCGCGTTCTCGGGAGTCAGTGAGTCCAACCTCTTGGCTCTCCGGCAGGTCCTCCCAACTCGGGCTGTCCTCTTCGCTGGGCTTCGCGGGCGTCCGCCATCTTGGATTTCGCGGCAGGCACCGGGTGCAGGGTTTGGGAATCAAATTCAGGGATAACGCGCGCGCGTTAGTCAGTCAGCCTGGACTTCGTTGTGCTCGAGTGGTTCCGGTCACCTCAGATGGTACTGGCGAACACAGAACTAGGGCGGAACTGCATGATATTCGCTGCGGCAGCGGGTCCTCCACAGGAGGCTTTAATGAAGCGACCGCATCAGTGGCGCTCCAAGCCACGCCCCCAGCCAAGTACTTCTTGAAGTCACTGTTATGCTCACCTGGTATCCACAGGGACACCACTCAGCCTGGTTACTCGCTGGTATGCTTCTCAGCTTTGCCCTGATGTGGTCTGCGGGGAAGGTTCTGCCTGAAAATACAGGAGGACTGTGTTCAAGACTGACCGACTGGGGTAAGTATCCTCCCTCCACCCTGTTAGGCAGAAACCTGTGCAGTTCCCTGAGGGACCACTGCAAAAGATTTAAGACTACAGGTGTTGGCAGTAAACCCACTTGGTAGCAGTCTGTACCACCCAGATTTACCTGGTAGCTGTGGCTGAGCAGTCAGACTTCCCTCAAGAAGAGTTAGGCAGTATGCAGAGTATACACAATAGGCACTCAAATACAACAATACAAGCAAACACTGACCAGAGCTTTGGTATCAAAGTATATAATTATTTATTTAAAAACACACTGTTGAAAACACTCCAGCACGCTTATTGTAAAATATTCTAAACAAAGTTACTATTATAATATATACACCCCTTTTTCCTTATCAGATAAGTCACTGTAAAACACCACTTATTTTCATACAGAGGTGAGCGCTTAACTAGATGGCACTCCAATAAGTTTGTGAGAAAGGGAGGGAAAAAGACAGAATATGGAAAGGTACACCACTCTAAGATTCAGGAACACTGTTAGCAAGGCAGAAGAGCAAAAGTCACTGGTGACCCAAAGTCCAAAGGCTGGGCCCACTCTTAGAGAGAGCAGAGCACAAATGCGCCCAAGATCACACAGTTACACTAAGCTTAGAAAGTCTTGCAGAGGGTTCAAAAAGAGTTTAGAGCGGCTTAGGAAAGTTTAGCCAAGGTGTCCCAGGCTAACCCAGGTTCGAAAGCCGGGGGCTAAATCTACCCCGTACAGTCGGTAGCAAGGGAAGCCACGCGGGACACGGTACCTTAAGTGGGAAGGATCCTCAAGCGGTGGCAGTTGTTCCTGGTAGTGGGTGCAAGTTGCGTCGTCATCCAGGGGAAGAGAAGATCTCGAATTGGAGGAAAGATGAAGGTTGTTGCACTACCAGGGAAGAAACCAGCTGCAGAGTTTTCCGGTTAAAGGTGGTACCTTTGTTTCGCGGTCGGGGTAAAACGTGGTATCCCGGTTGCCGGGGTGCTTGGCACAGGCAAGGCAGCCACGAGATACGTCGGTAAGGCGAAAAAACGGTGAAACTGGCTATCCCCACCAGTCAAAGTAAGAAGACTCTCCGGCGGGAGATCTCCTCTGTCGTTGGGAAAAGTGGTGAGGCAGTCCAGCAGGGTTCCACCGGTAGTGGTGTCGTGGCAGGTCGGCTCAGCTTCTCCCTCGTCGGATTCTTAGGTCCTGTGGCGACTTCTGAAGTTCCAGTCCCCAAAGCCCTGCTTTTATGCAGAAAACCCCCATTCTCTCAGCCTAGCTGTCACTCAAACATGCTAAGTGGTGAGCCGGCCGGCTCACCACTTGGGCCAATCAGGATGGAGTGCCACTTGAGTTGCCTAGGCAACTCAGTCCAGGGTGCCTAAATTCCCCTCTACCCCTCCTAAGTACCCCAGACAGAGTGGCACCACTTTGGAGGGCTTCTGTGGAGAAGCCCGCCAAAAAGTGGTACAAAGGGCTCGACTTGGGTTGGAGTCACAGAAGAGAACACAAACGCCATTTTAGAATCAAGTTTTGGCAAAAAATACCAACCGGAGAATTAATATTAATTAAATAAACCGACGGCATGTTCGAGGCTACCGTAAATAATTAAATAAAGATAGTAGCCTAAAACAATGGGAAATCCCATAGGAAAATATTTGCGGTTGAATATAAAAAGTAGTATCCACTGCCACCAGCCAAAACTCGATCAGGGGGGGCGGAGACGTGCCCCCTCGACTAACAGACCCTGGGGCAATCGAATTGCCCCAGCCAGTACGTCCACAATATGATGGTTTATACTGGTTCTGTTCAGAATTTAAGACTAGTTAAGTCAATGGTGACTTTACATGCCCTGGGAGACAGTAGTCAGTCCCAGGGTATGGAGTCTATACTGGGGGGTCACTATGACACCCCGGGGTCACTGCACTGAGGGTGCTGTGTAACACATATCACAAAAACACATGAAGCCCTATGGGGTAAAAGACCCCATAGCCCATTAAACACATCTAGATCCAAAGAAACACACTCAAATCATGTCCAAGAGTGAGGGTAAAAGAGTCTCACTCTTGGCAGGAGAAAAAAATAAACCCCAAAAATCCAGCAAAGCTGCTGGGGGACTCACTAGGTTAGGAAATTCAGCCTAAACAGAGAATTCTCCCTAACACTCGCCCCCCCCAGACTAAGGGACAGGAGGATTTAATCCACTCCTGGATGAACCTCATACCTCTAGTCGATGACATACATCCTAGAGAGTCCATCAGCATTTTGATGGTGGCACCTTGACCTATGTTCTATGGCCCAATTAAAGGTTTTCCTTTGTAAGCTATATGACCTACAAACCCTTTGAGGAACATCAGTCTTTTTAAAGTTATAGGGGATCTGGTTGACCAGTCCCTCAGAAGTTGTTACAACTGCTGAACCTGTGTTAGGCTTTTCAAGGGGTCCTTATAAAGGATTCCCTTAGATCTAGAGGGGCCTCCAAGGTTCCTCACCACCTCTCTTGTGGGAGCAGGTTGGGTCTTAGGCCTCTTGGTTGGAGGGGTTGGGGTTAGGCAATGTACCTGCTTCCCCTTCCTCTTAGATCTAACCTTACCTACTTTAGGAGTTTCCACCCTAATACTAGGATTTGAGTTGGGGTCTTCAGTAGAAGGTCCAACAGTCTGAAGGTTTTTGGCCTTAGACTTTTCTTTCCTGGTTTTCCACCAGCATTGAGAATTACTAGTTCTCTCAGGCCTAGGTAAGGGTCCAGTAGGTCTATCCTCCTCTTTCTCAGAAGCAGGGGGAGTCACAGACTCTGAAACTGGGGGAACAATGATGGAGCTTGGTTGGAGCTCCCATTTCCCTAATGTATTAGCCTGAAATGTGCCTGGGTTAGAGGTCAACTTACTAACACCAGGGCTTGTAGTGGGGGTCTCAGTAGAGGTTCCCACAGGCTTAGAGTGGTCCCTTAAGGTGGCCTCTCTAGCCAATTTGGTTAGGTTCTGGTTCTCCATACTGGGAGGCCTGGGGGTATGTGACACTACTCCTAGAGTTCTCAGGTCATTCCCCAACAGGACTTTCCCAGGCACCTCAGTCTGAACACTGACAGGGATCCTCACTGTCAAATTGTTACACTGAATGAGGGCTGGTAGAATAGGAACCATCTGGACAGGGCCTCCAGACATTTTAGTGGGACCTTTGGGTGCTTTTGCCACATCCTCAGGTTGAAAGAAGCTTTCATCCACTGCTGTTCTGCTGGCCCCAGTGTCTCTCCTGGCAGGAGTATCCTGGCCATTGACAAGAACACTGTCCACATAATACACCTTAGAGTTAACAGGTAGGGAGTTGTACACAACCCTATTCTGGGGACTAACCAGACGCATAGGCTATAAGTTTACAGTTGCTTGAAGACCCAAGGGTTCTTCAGCAAAGAGTTCAAAGTGGGCACTAGCCATCTGTACTTCATCCTCACGAGTGAAGGCTAAGGAGACTGTGCTGATCCCTGCAGGTTTACCCTTGCATCTGGGACCCCCTTTGATATGGTCAGTAGCCTTACAGATATAGCATTGTCCAAAAGCTCTCTGAAAGGGTGGCTTGTTCTGACCTCCTTCTGGTTGTTGACCAGAAGGTACACTAGCCTGATTCGGTTTACCCTGCGGCTTACCCGGGTTATTTTGTTGTTTGTGGCCCTCTTTGGTATGGGAGGTATTAGAATTCTCTAGATTCACTTTAGGTGGCTGCTTTCCCTCATCCTTTTTCTGAGTGACCCCTGAATCCTTGTGAGTGGCCCTGTTGGCAACACACAAGTCAGCAGCCTTAGCTAGCTTTCTGGAATCTAATTCCTTTGAGTCAGCCAAGTGCTGTCTGAGCTCAGGAGAGCAGGCATCATAAATTGACTCCAACATAAAAAGATTTTTCATACCTTCATAAGTGTTCACCTTGTAACCCTTAATCCATCCCTCTAAGTTTTTCAAACATTCACTCACCCAGATAGCCCAAGGGCTACCATCATTCTTTTTGAGGGTCCTGAACCTCTTAAGATACTGGGAAGGGGTCTTCCCAAATCTAGCTATCAGAGCTAGTTTCATACATTCATACTCTTTCCTATCCTCCTCCCCCAACTCCGTTACCACATCAGTTGCAACAGGGGGAAGCCTAGAGAACAACCAGGTGAGTAAGTCATTTCCTGTGATGTTCTGGAGCCCATGATTATATTCAAACAGAGACAACCAATCCAACACATCCAACTTAGGCTCATACATACCAACCAATTCTTTAGGCATCCGGGGTCTTTTAGGACTGGAACTTCTAGAGGAGCCAGAGAGAGAAGCATTTTCGACAGATAATTTCTTCATTTCTAGCTCATGCTTGAGCTCCATTTCCCTTAGCCTTAGTTCTTGATTCATTTCCTGATGTCTCTGTTCAGCCAGAGTATTCAGTCTCTTGAACTCTAGTTCAAGTTTCATTTTCTCTAATTCGAGATATTGAGGACTAAGTGTGGGACTTGGCAAAAGCCCAGTAAGTACAGCAGGTAGAGCAGACAGAGGCCTAGGGGGGATAGTCACAGCAGCCACACCCTCCTCTTCTGACTCTTCCTCAAGATTATCAACATTGTGATCAATATCAATTTCTATTCTGTTATCTACATTTTCTGTCATGGTAGGTTCCTCAGACCCATCATCCAGACTTTGGTTAGCTAACAACCTTTCTATTAATTCCATTTTCTTGCCTTTAGTCAGGAGGTTCTTATGCTTACATAATACTCTTAAACAATCAGCAGTTTTTGTAGCAAGGGACTCTTGACTATAAGTTTCCATAGTTGACATGTTAGAAAGATTACTTTTTCAGTGCTAAGCTTTGTGGTTAGTTGTACTAAGGTATCCTAAAGCACTCTAAAGTGTATACTCAATACAAATCCCACCGCTGTACACCAGTGTTAGGCAGAAAACTGTGCAGTTCCCTTAGGGACGCACTGCAAAAGATTTAAGACTACAGGTGTTGGCAGTAAACCCACTTGGTAGCAGTCTGTACCACCCAGATTTACCTGGTAGCTGTGGCTGAGCAGTCAGACTTCCCTCAAGAAAAGTTAGGCAGTATGCAGAGTATACACAATAGGCACTCAGATACAACAATACAAGCAAACACTGACCAGAGCTTTGGTATCAAAGTATATAATTATTTATTTAAAAACACACTGTTGAAAACACTCCAGCACTCTTATTGTAAAATATTCTAAACACAGTTACTATTATAATATATACACCCCTTTTTCCTTATCAGATAAGTCACTGTAAAACACCACTTATTTTCATACAGAGGTGAGCGCTTAACTAGATGGCACTCCAATAAGTTTGTGAGAAAGGGAGGGAAAAAGACAGAATATGGAAAGGTACATCACTCTAAGATTCAGGAACACTGTTAGCAAGGCAGAAGAGCAAAAGTCACTGGTGAGCCAAAGTCCAAAGGCTGGGCCCACTCTTAGAGAGAGCAGAGCACAAATGCGCCCAAGATCACACAGTTACACTAGGCTTAGAAAGTCTTGCAGAGGGTTCAAAAAGAGTTTAGAGTGGCTTAGGAAAGTTTAGCCAGGGTGTCCCAGGCTAACCCAGGTTCGAAAGCCGGGGGCTAAATCTACCCCGTACAGTCGGTAGCAAGGGAAGCCAGGCGGGACACGGTACCTTAAGTGGGAAGGATCCTCCAGCGGTGGCAGTTGTACCTGGTAGTGGGTGCAAGTTGCGTCGTCGTCCAGGGGAAGAGGAGATCTCGACTTGGAGGAAGGATGAAGGTCGTTGCACTACCAGGGAGGAAACCAGCTGCGGAGTTTTCCGGTTAAAGGTGGTACCTTTGTTTCGCGGTCGGGGTAAAACGTGGTATCCCGGTTGCCGGGGTGCTTGGCACAGGCAAGGCAGCCACGAGATACGTCGGTAAGGCGAAAAGACTGTGAAACTGGTTATCCCCACCAGTCAAAGGAAGAAGACTCTCCTGCGGGAGATCTCCTCTGTCGTTGGGAAAAGTGGTGAGGCAGTCCAGCAGGGCTCCACCGGTAGTGGTGTCGTGGCAGGTCGGCTCAGCTTCTCCCTCGTCGGATTCTTAGGTCCTGTGGTGACTTCTGAAGTTCCAGTCCCCAAAGCCCTGCTTTTATGCAGAAAACCCCCATTCTCTCAGCCTCGCTGTCACTCAAACATGCTAAGTGGTGAGCCGGCCGGCTCACCACTTGGGCCAATCAGGATGGAGTGCCACTTGAGTTGCCTAGGCAACTCAGTCCAGGGTGCCTAAATTCCCCTCTACCCCTCCTAAGTACCCCAGACAGAGTGGCACCACTTTGGAGGGCTTCTGTGGAGAAGCCCGCCAAAAAGTGGTACAAAGGGCTCGACTTGGGTTGGAGTCACAGAAGAGAACACAAACGCCATTTTAGAATCAAGTTTTGGCAAAAAATACCAACCGGAGAATTAATATTAATTAAATAAACCGGCGGCATGTTCGAGGCTACCGTAAATAATTAAATAAAGATAGTAGCCTAAAACAATGGGAAATCCCATAGGAAAATATTTGCGGTTGAATATAAAAAGTAGTATCCACTGCCACCAGCCAAAACTCGATCAGGGGGGGCGGAGACGTGCCCCCTCGACTAACAGACCCTGGGGCAATCGAATTGCCCCAGCCAGTACGTCCACAATATGATGGTTTATACTGGTTCTGTTCAGAATTTAAGACTAGTAAAGTCAATGGTGACTTTACATGCCCTGGGAGACAGTAGTCAGTCCCAGGGTATGGAGTCTATACTGGGGGGTCACTATGACACCCCGGGGTCACTGCACTGAGGGTGCTGTGTAACACATATCACAAAAACACATGAAGCCCTATGGGGTAAAAGACCCCATAGCCCATTAAACACATCTAGATCCAAAGAAACACACTCAAATCATGTCCAAGAGTGAGGGTAAAAGAGTCTCACTCTTGGCAGGAGAAAAAAATAAACCCCAAAAATCCAGCAAAGCTGCTGGGGGACTCACTAGGTTAGGAAATTCAGCCTAAACAGAGAATTCTCCCTAACACTCGCCCCCCCCCCCAGACTAAGGGACAGGAGGATTTAATCCACTCCTGGATGAACCTCATACCTCTAGTCGATGACATACATCCTAGAGAGTCCATCAGCATTTTGATGGTGGCACCTTGACCTATGTTCTATGGCCCAATGAAAGGTTTTCCTTTGTAAGCTATATGACCTACAAACCCTTTGAGGAACATCAGTCTTTTTAAAGTTATAGGGGATCTGGTTGACCAGTCCCTCAGAAGTTGTTACAACTGCTGAACCTGTGTTAGGCTTTTTCAAGGGGTCCTTATAAAGGATTCCCTTAGATCTAGAGGGGCCTCCAAGGTTCCTCACCACCTCTCTTGTGGGAGCAGGTTGGGTCTTAGGCCTCTTGGTTGGAGGGGTTGGGGTTAGGCAATGTACCTGCTTCCCCTTCCTCTTAGATCTAACCTTACCTACTTTAGGAGTTTCCACCCTAATACTAGGATTTGAGTTGGGGTCTTCAGTAGAAGGTCCAACAGTCTGAAGGTGTTTGGCCTTAGACTTTTCTTTCCTGGTTTTCCACCAGCATTGAGAATTACTAGTTCTCTCAGGCCTAGGTAAGGGTCCAGTAGGTCTATCCTCCTCTTTCTCAGAAGCAGGGGGAGTCACAGACTCTGAAACTGGGGGAACAATGATGGAGCTTGGTTGGAGCTCCCATTTCCCTAATGTATTAGCCTGAAATGTGCCTGGGTTAGAGGTCAACTTACTAACACCAGGGCTTGTAGTGGGGGTCTCAGTAGAGGTCCCCTCAGGCTTAGAGTGGTCCCTTAAGGTGGCCTCTCTAGCCAATTTGGTTAGGTTCTGGTTCTCCATACTGGGAGGCCTGGGGGTATGTGACACTACTCCTAGAGTTCTCAGGTCATTCCCCAACAGGACTTTCCCAGGCACCTCAGTCTGAACACTGACAGGGATCCTCACTGTCAAATTGTTACACTGAATGAGGGCTGGTAGAATAGGAACCATCTGGACAGGGCCTCCAGACATTTTAGTGGGACCTTTGGGTGCTTTTGCCACATCCTCAGGTTGAAAGAAGCTTTCATCCACTGCTGTTCTGCTGGCCCCAGTGTCTCTCCTGGCAGGAGTATCCTGACCATTGACAAGAACACTGTCCACATAATACACCTTAGAGTTAACAGGTAGGGAGTTGTACACAACCCTATTCTGGGGACTAACCAGACGCATAGGCTATAAGTTTACAGTTGCTTGAAGACCCAAGGGTTCTTCAGCAAAGAGTTCAAAGTGGGCACTAGCCATCTGTACTTCATCCTCAGGAGTGAAGGCTATGGAGACTGTGCTGATCCCTGCAGGTTTACCCTTGCATCTGGGACCCCCTTTGATATGGTCAGTAGCCTTACAGATATAGCATTGTCCAAAAGCTCTCTGAAAGGGTGGCTTGTTCTGACCTCCTTCTGGTTGTTGACCAGAAGGTACACTAGCCTGATTCGGTTTACCCTGCGGCTTACCCGGGTTATTTTGTTGTTTGTGGCCCTCTTTGGTATGGGAGGTATTAGAATTCTCTGGATTCACTTTAGGCGGCTGCTTTCCCTCATCCTTTTTTCTGAGTGACCCCTGAATCCTTGTGAGTGCCCTGTTGGCAACCCACAAGTCAGCAGCCTTAACTAGCTTTCTGGAATCTAATTCCTTTGAGTCAGCCAAGTGCTGTCTGAGCTCAGGAGAGCAGGCATCATAAATTGACTCCAACATAAAAAGATTTTTCATACCTTCATAAGTGTTCACCTTGTAACCCTTAATCCATCCCTCTACGTTTTTCAAACATTCACTCACCCAGATAGCCCAAGGGGTACCATCATTCTTTTTGAGGGTCCTAAACCTCTTAAGATACTGGGAAGGGGTCTTCCCAAATCTAGCTATCGGAGCTAGTTTCATACATTCATACTCTTTCCTATCCTCCTCCCCCAACTCCATTACCACATCAGTTGCAACAGGGGGAAGCCTAGAGAACAACCAGGTGAGTAAGTCATTTCCTGTGATGTTCTGGAGCCCATGATTATATTCAAACAGAGACAACCAATCCAACACATCCAACTTAGGCTCATACATACCAACCAATTCTTTAGGCATCCGGGGTCTTTTAGGACTGGAACTTCTAGAGGAGCCAGAGAGAGAAGCATTTTCGACAGATAATTTCTTCATTTCTAGCTCATGCTTGAGCTCCATTTCCCTTAGCCTTAGTTCTTGATTCATTTCCTGATGTCTCTGTTCAGCCAGAGTATTCAGTCTCTTGAACTCTAGTTCAAGTTTCATTTTCTCTAATTCGAGATATTGAGGACTAAGTGTGGGACTTGGCAAAAGCCCAGTAAGTACAGCAGGTAGAGCAGACAGAGGCCTAGGGGGGACAGTCACAGCAGCCTCACCCTCCTCTTCTGACTCTTCCTCAAGATTATCAACATTGTGATCAATATCAATTTCTATTCTGTTATCTACATTTTCTGTCATGGTAGGTTCCTCAGACCCATCATCCAGACTTTGGTTAGCTAACAACCTTTCTATTAATTCCATTTTCTTGCCTTTAGTCAGGAGGTTCTTATGCTTACATAATACTCTTAAACAATCAGCAGTTTTTGTAGCAAGGGACTCTTGACTATATGTTTCCATAGTTGACATGTTAGAAAGATTACTTTTTCAGTGCTAAGCTTTGTGGTTAGTTGTACTAAGGTATCCTAAAGCACTCTAAAGTGTATACTCAATACAAATCCCACCGCTGTACACCAGTGTTAGGCAGAAAACTGTGCAGTTCCCTTAGGGACGCACTGCAAAAGATTTAAGACTACAGGTGTTGGCAGTAAACCCACTTGGTAGCAGTCTGTACCACCCAGATTTACCTGGTAGCTGTGGCTGAGCAGTCAGACTTCCCTCAAGAAAAGTTAGGCAGTATGCAGAGTATACACAATAGGCACTCAGATACAACAATACAAGCAAACACTGACCAGAGCTTTGGTATCAAAGTATATAATTATTTATTTAAAAACACACTGTTGAAAACACTCCAGCACTCTTATTGTAAAATATTCTAAACACAGTTACTATTATAATATATACACCCCTTTTTCCTTATCAGATAAGTCACTGTAAAACACCACTTATTTTCATACAGAGGTGAGCGCTTAACTAGATGGCACTCCAATAAGTTTGTGAGAAAGGGAGGGAAAAAGACAGAATATGGAAAGGTACACCACTCTAAGATTCAGGAACACTGTTAGCAAGGCAGAAGAGCAAAAGTCACTGGTGAGCCAAAGTCCAAAGGCTGGGCCCACTCTTAGAGAGAGCAGAGCACAAATGTGCCCAAGATCGCACAGTTACACTAGGCTTGAAGTCTTGCAGAGGGTTCAAAAAGAGTTTAGAGTGGCTTAGGAAAGTTTAGCCAGGGTGTCCCAGGCTAACCCAGGTTCGAAAGCCGGGGGCTAAATCTACCCCGTACAGTCGGTAGCAAGGGAAGCCAGGCGGGACACGGTACCTTAAGTGGGAAGGATCCTCCAGCGGTGGCAGTTGTACCTGGTAGTGGGTGCAAGTTGCGTCGTCGTCCAGGGGAAGAGGAGATCTCGATGAAGATGAAGGTCGTTGCACTACCAGGGAGGAAACCAGCCGCGGAGTTTTCCGGTTAAAGGTGGTACCTTTGTTTCGCGGTCGGGGTAAAACGTGGTATCCCGGTTGCCGGGGTGCTTGGCACAGGCAAGGCGGCCACGAGGTACGTCGGGAAGGCAAAAAGACTGTGAAACTGGTTATCCCCACCAGTCAAAGGAAGAAGACTCTCCGGCGGGAGATCTCCTCTGTCGTTGGGAAAAGTGGTGAGGCAGTCCAGCAGGGCTCCACCGGTAGTGGTGTCGTGGCAGGTTGGCTCAGCTTCTCCCTCGTCGGATTCTTAGGTCCTGTGGCGACTTCTGAAGTTCCAGTCCCCAAAGCCCTGCTTTTATGCAGCAAACCCCCATTTACTCATCCTAGCTGTCACTCAAACATGCTAAGTGGTGTGCCGGCCGGCTCACCACTTGGGCCAATCAGGATGGAGTGCGACTTGAGTTGCCTAGGCAACTCAGTCCAGGGTGCCTAAATTCCCCTCTACCCCTCCTAAGTACCCCAGACAGAGTGGCACCACTTTGGAGAGCTTCTGTGGAGAAGCCCGCCAAAAAGTGGAACAAAGGGCTCGACTTGGGTTGGAGTCACAGAAGAGAACACAAACGCCATTTTAGAATCAAGTTTTGACAAAAAATACCAACCGGAGAATTAATATTAATTAAATAAACTGGCGGTTTGTTCGAGGCTACCGTAAATAATTAAATAAAGATAGTAGCCTAAAACAATGGGAAATCCCATAGGAAAATATTCGCGGTTGAATATAAAAAGTAGTATCCACTGCCACCAGCCAAAACTCAATCAGGGGGGACGGAGACGTGCCCCCTCGACTAACAGACCCTGGGGCAATCGAATTGCCCCAGCCAGTACGTCCAAATATGATGGTTTGTACTGGTTCTGTTCAGAATTTAAGACTAGTAAAGTCAATGGTGACTTTACATGCCCTGGGAGACAGTAGTCAGTCCCAGGGTATGGAGTCTATACTGGGGGGTCACTATGACACCCCGGCGTCACTGCACTGAGGGTGCTGTGTAACACATATCACAAAAACACATGAAGCCCCATGGTGTAAAAGACATTAAACACATCTAGATCCAAAGAAACACACTCAAATCATGTCCAAGAGTGAGGGTAAAAGAGTCTCACTCTTGGCAGGAGAAAAAAATAAACCCCAAAAATCCAGCAAAGCTGCTGGGGGACTCACTAGGTTAGGAAATTCAGCCTAAATAGAGAATTCTCCCTGACACACCCCCATATGATTTCAGTCCCTCTGGCGCCCTCTCCTCACCTTGTGGTAGAATTAGGCGTGCTCTCCATCCTGCCTTCTTTGCAGGGGCGCGTTGTCTTTCATGGGCGAGTGCGGTCCAGTTACTTCACTGACGCCGGCCCGTTTGATATTGTTCAGGTAGGTCTTATTGCTGTTCTTTAGTTTTGTTGCTATCCTGCATGCCTTTCTTTGTTTAAAATGTCTCTTTATTCTCCCTTAGGTATGCGGAGCTTCAGCGCAGCGAACTGGCTTGGTTGAGCCCAGCTGGTAAATCATGACGCATGAAGAGCGCTATGATGCGGTAAGTAAGCGCTATGCGCAGCGCTGCAAAGTCTTGCCTTTGCTAACCTGTGTTTTCCTTCCTTGTAGGTCACGGTGTTCGTCAGCGCGAGTGGAATGTCCGGAGTGGTGCCAGCCGAGAGGCGACCAGCCAGGTAAGCCTTTTGAGCAGTTCGTAATTTGTAAATGTCTCTACTGCTTTCTTTAATGTTGCCTCTATCTTCCTCTTTCAGGTCGTTCTGTCAGGGAGGCGTTCAGATTCGAGGAAGCTGTTCTCAGTAGCTGCGAGTATTTAAAGATGAACACTGTAGGTAAGATGCTGCTGCTAATGATGTTCCTTTAGTCTCCTTGCAGGTTCTGCTTCTCCGAGGTTCGTGGGTATAGCTGGACACGTTGAGCGTCACGTTGCAAGCTGCAAAGTAACACGAAGCGTGTTGTCTTGCTCAGGTGTGGTTTAAATAGCCCCAACAAAATATTCCAGGTAAAGTAATCCATAGGCTACCACACCCAAAACACTAGACCGCATAGCTTGGTTCTTAGGAACCAAGCTATGTGGATGCCTCCATGTTGGCTGACAATACAATAAAGTAGTTCCCAAGCACATTGTTTTTCATGGTGTATGAGCCTGGCGCCATAGGCGCCAGGACTGGCCCCATGAGGGCTTTTGAAGAGGATGCCAGGCTCTAGAGGCCCGAGTCCTGACTCCACCTGGCCAATGGGTTTGCCAGAGGGGGTTTTGGGCGAGGGTCGTGACATTCACCTTTGTTTACAGGCTAATTTCCAACTGTGCCACACTGAAAAAAACATTCTGTTCACTGGGCCGAAGCTCTGCTAAAGTGCGTTGTGGAATCATTCATAGTCCGTACATTCCCATACACATAGGAATGTGTATAGCAATATATTTACTACGTAGCCAGCCTCAAGAATACTTTGTCTGCTTGCGTTACTGCGTCTGTAAAATTGTAAAATGACTTGATATCTTCTTCATTATTTCTGTAGCATGAGCATCTTCATCTGGAGCCCCGAAATGTTGCTCATCTTCTGTACTTCATATTCAGTTTCTATAGAATGTCTATGCTTGTCAGCTTCTTCTGGGTGTGGCTGCTCCGCTCCGCCACCAGTCTTCTTTCTTGCTCGCTTTTCCCACTTCCTCTGGGATTTTGTTCAAATGGCCATCATATATTCGCGTATACATATGTGGGTTTCTCAATGAGAACCTTGTTTCCATTATTCTTTGCGGTATTGGTAAGTTTACTAGCACTGCACGTGTTTCACACTCTGGTTCCCAACATATAGGCAGCATGGCGGCGGAGCTTCGAGTGGGGGTATTTGGCTCCACCTCTACAAGGGCTCATAGCCTAAAATTGCACTTGTGCAGCACAGATGCCAAGGAACTGATCTAGAAGTCCAGTAGCCTAAGAATCCCCACCTGCAACACCCACACAAGCAAATGCCAAGAACTGATCAAGAGGGCTCGTAGCCTATGAATGCCAGCCTGCAGCACCCATGCAGGTAAACGCCAGTGAACGGATCTAGATCGCTCTTAGTCTAAGACTACCCTCCTGCAACATATATACCGGCAAATGCCAAGGAACTGATCAAGAGGGCTCATAGCCTATGAATGTACTCATGCAGCACTGATGCAGGCAAATGACAAGAAACTGATCAAGTGGGCTCATTGTGTAAGAATGCCCTCCTGCAACACCCATGCAGGCAAATGCCAAGGAACTGATCAAGAGGGCTCATAGCCTATGAATGTACTCATGCAGCACTGATGCAGGCAAATGACAAGAAACCGATCAAGTGGGCTCATTGTGTAAGAATGCCCTCCTGCAACACCCATGCAGGCAAATGCCAAGGAACTGATCAAGAGGGCTCATAGCCTATGAATGTACTCATGCAGCACTGATGCAGGCAAATGACAAGAAACCGATCAAGTGGGCTCATTGTGTAAGAATGCCCTCCTGCAACACCCATGCAGGCAAATGCCAAGGAACTGATCAAGAGGGCTCATAGCCTATGAATGTACGCATGCAGCACTGATGCAGGAAAATGACAAGAAACTGATCAAGTGGGCTCATTGTGTAACAATGCCCTCCTGCAACACCCATGCAGGCAAATGCCAAGGAACTGGTCAAGAGGGCTCTTGGCCAAAGACTACCCTCCTGTAGCACATAAAGGGCAAGGGGAGTCCAATCACTGAAAACTGTTTATGATGCTGCATCGAAAGACCTATGGAGAGGGACTGTTTGCTAAAAGGCTACTCAATGAAAGTAATTCTCTATACAAATACTTTTGCGGGAGTTCATTAGAGTGTATCTTGCTGTTTGTTCTCTTTATGGTGTAGACTTTTCCTAGTTTTGTGTACTGTGATAAGTCTGGCGATGTTGCCACTAATTTCCTGGGGAAATTCTCGCCTCGTGTGGCCAGGCTGAGGTGGCCACTATCTGATCCTCACCCTGGGGGTGGCAATGTGAGGCAGGATCACACATGGGGAGGGAGTTCCCCTGTGGACATGGGGACGATATTCCAAAGAGAACATGGTATCCCCCTTACCCAACCGAGGTTCACACCCAGGACCCAACTCTATTTTTTTCTCCATCTTTTCGTACCTCTGCATCTGACAGAAAACTGATATTGGCCAACTAACAGTATAGGGTTGAGCTGTTTGTATACAAGCAATAACATACACCCTTAAGCAAAAACAGCAACAAAATTAGTGTCTGTGTGTCCAAAAAAAGGAATGGCAGCTGGTAGGGTGCTCGACCCTAGGGAGCCTTATCACTCAACTGAGCCCGGTCAGGAAGTTGGCAGAGCGGCTAAGGCCTCTGGGTGCAGTTGCATTTACTGTAAGCACTTAAACAGGGCCTCTGTAGTATAATTATCTCAATGAAGACAGGAGCCTCTGATCTGGTGTAGATGTATTTATTTACTCAACCAGATTTATGCAATATGCACCCAACGTGAGTGCATTAATGATAAAGGCCAACGGGCCTAAAGTGGCAGAGAGAAAGTTCCTGTTGGTCTAAGTGAAAGCCGTCTAAGGAGCGGGCCCCCGTAGCAGGAGGGCTATGTGGGACGCACCTTATCGCGTCGCCCGCTCGTCCCATAATGCGCGCGAGGCGCGCAGGGGCGGAGCTTGATGCAGTGGCGAGATCTCGCAAGAGCGCGGGCTCTCGCGATGTCTCTACACATCTCCCCTTTTCAAACGCAAGTCAAACTCATTGTAAAACATAGTCATTATATCTCACCGGTCTTCTGTATTCCCTTCTGGGACGATCACTCAATGGTTCCAGTTCAACTTCTATTTCACCCCTCTCTCTGTCGTCTCCTTCTGGTTCACCTTCCTCGCCTGCTCCAAAGTCCCTTTCGGTTTCCGCCGGTGGTCTCTCTGGTGTCTTCGCTCTTCCTCGATTCTTTTGGTATAATGCTACCCTTTCTAAATTCCACGCTCGCCCGTCTTCCGTGCGAATGTGGTTTGCCCCTTTGTGAGTCACTCTGATGGGTCGGCTAAACCGAGACCCTGTGCTTTGATCTTTCTTCGGTAACTGGATTTTAACCAAGTCTCCCTCTCCAATGTCTGCCGTCTGCTTGGTCCTTCTTCTTCGATCGCTCCATGATTTCATGCGTGCCTTATCGCTTTCGATTCTCCAGACTACTTCTGCCATGTCCACCGCTTCATCCTCTCGTATTTTTGACAACCATGGTGGGATCAGCGTGGATGCTGCACTCCTCCCTCTCAACATTTTGAACGGGGATATTTGGGTGATCCCATTGGGTGTGAGTCTGTGGGCTGCTATGGCCTCCTTGGTAATCTTGAGCGGGTCCATGCCCGAAGCTGTCGCCAATTGGATGGCGCCCTTTATGAACCTGTTGGCCCTTTCGACAAGCCCATTTGCTTGTGGGTGATACAGGGCTGCTTTCTTTTGTTTTATGTGGTTTCTTTTTAAGAACTCCTCCATGTCTTTCGAGACTAGTTGCACCCCATTGTCGGTGACTACTTCCTTTGGAAGACCTTCCCTCTGAAAAATTTCTGTAAGTACTTCTATAACCGTTGCCGTGGTTATGTTCGGGACGAATGCGGCCTCCACCCACTTGGATAGGTAGTCAACCAGTACTACACCGTACCGGTGTTCAGGTGCCATTGCTTCCAAAGGTCCTATGAAGTCAATGCCGACCTTTGACCACACCGCTTCTGGAATTTCTGTGGGTATAAGGGGTGCTTGGCGAACCTTGAGTCTCTTGTCGCTGTTGAGGCATTCATGGCAACGTTCTATCATGGATCGAATTTCCTGGTCCATGGATGGCCACCAGTAGGCCTCTCTCACTCTGCGACGGGTCATGGTGTTTCCCAGGTGGCCCGCGTGGGCTCTACCAAGGATGATTCTTCTCATTCCTGTGGGAGGAATAATCTGGTCTGACTTCATGATTATTCCCTCCGTTTCCGATAGTTCATTCGACACCTTCCAGTAGGGTCTCATGCCCTCGGGTAACGCCTTTTCACTTGGCCAACCTTCCTTTGTCCATTTGCGGATCATGGCCATGGTGGGGTCTTTTCCATCTTCCTCTTCCCAGTGTCTCTCACTGAGTTCCAGGTACTCTGGCGCTCTCACGTCCATAATCGATGCTACTATGCATTCTCCCTGGAGGAAAGTGGTGGCCTTATCCTTACCCTCCGGCAGTCTCGACATGCAGTCGGCTTGTGAATTTTTCCAGCCTGATATATGCTGGATCTCGAACGTGTACTCTTGCAGCTTGGCTGCAATGCGTGCCAATCTGGGCGTGGATACTTTTGTGCCTCCTGGGCTAAGCATATGGATCAAGGGCTTATGATCCGTCACCAACTTGAATTTGGTGCCCCATACATATGTCCTGAAATGTTCCACCGCCCATGCGCAGGCCAACATTTCTTTTTCGATGGTGGAATAGTTCTGTTCCGCCTCTGATAATGCTTTCGATGCAAAGGCCACCACATGTTCGGTGTCGCCTTTCTTTTGTGTTAGCACTGCTCCCAGTCCATAGGCACTGGCGTCGGTGGTGACAACTGTTTCCCACGCGGGATTAAACGGTTGGAGGCATGGTGCTTCTACGATGTGCTGCTTTATCTTCACCATTGCTGTCTTTTGGGGTTCTTGCCACACAAATTCCGAGCCCTTTTTGAGAACTTCTCTAAGGGGTGCCGTGGTTTCGGAAAACTTTGGTATGAACTTCGCATAGTACTCAGCCAGCCCCAGAAATGACCTTACTTCTTCTTTGCTGACTGGTTCCGGTGCTTTAATGATTGCTTGCATGAGATTCTGTTTGGGACTGATGCCTTTTTCTGAAATCTTATATCCTAAGTATTCAACTTCTTTGACTCTGAGCAGACATTTCTCATAGCGCAACCGCACCCCTGCCTCTTGTAGTTTGTTTAAGACAATTCTCAACGTGGCATCGTGCGTCTGTTCATCCTCCGCATAGACGAGGATGTCGTCCTGGAAGTACACTACGTTTTCGACTTTCTTCAGCAAGACGTCCATCATGCGTTGGAACGCCGACGCTGCCGATGACAACCCGAATGGCATTTTGGTGAATTGGTATGTGCCAAATGGAGTGATGAATGCCGTGAGGGGTTTCGATTCGTCATGTAGCTGTATTTGATGATATGCATTCCTCATGTCCAGTTTCGAAAATATCTTGGCTTCTTTCATTAGCAGAATGAGTTCATTTATGCTTGGAAGGGGGTAGTTATCAGTGACGACTTCCAGGTTTAAGCTGCGTAAGTCTATGCATACCCTGAGTTCTTGTGATTGGGGTTTCTTTATGAGCACGACAGGGCTCAGCCATTCAGATGCTTCGATTTCTTCTATGACGCCCTCCATTTTCATCTTTTCCAGCTGACTTCTAAGGGTATCCCTTGCCGTGGCTGGTACTGGCCTCACTCGGTGCTTTACAGGGACAGCATTCTTTTTGAGTATTATCTTGTGGAGAAATCCCTTGATGTGCCCCGGCTACTCTGAGAACAGAGTTGGGTAGTCGCTTTTGACCACGGGTCCTCTTGTCGCCCTGACTGACAGGACTTGTTCTTCAGTGCTGGGATCCAGTCTGATTTTCAGCTTGTCCTGGTCGTCCCACCCTAGCACTGCTGGGCCTTCATGACTGAAATAGACCCTGGTCGTGGTTTCCCTTCCTTTAAATTCGACTTTGGCGTTGATGTATCCTAATAGATCGACTGACGCCCCTCCAAACACTGTGGGTTTGTGCTTTGTTGTGAGCACTTGCACCTTTTCCTTTCCCACCATGTCCTTATACGTGCGAAGGGGGAGGATCGTTAGATCGGACCCTGAATCCGCCATGACCCTAGTTTCTATTCCATCTATTTTGATCACGCAGTGGGGCTTCTCTCTCCTCGCTCTTATGCTGTTAACCATGATGACAGTGGGTCTCCCTTCATCGTCGGAGGATGACTCTTTCTCCGGATTGCGATCTGCATTGAGGCTGGAGACTTTCTTGTTCCTCCACCGACACACGATGGAGAAATGGCCAATGCGTTTGCAAATGGAGCACTCCTTGTCTCTGGCTGGGCACTCCCTGTCAAACGCCAGGTGTTTCGTGCTGGTGCACCTGTGACACTTTAGGGGTTCTTTTCTGTTCCCTCTCCCTTCTTTCGTGTCAGCAGCCAGCCTCTCTCTTCTTGCATGGTAACCCACTGCTTGTATTTCTGCCGAACTCTGGGCCCCAGTAAGCTCCTTACGTCTTCCTGCCGTTTCTTCGACAGCCCTGGCGATCTCGATCGCTTTCTCCAACTGCAGTTCTTTTTCAATTATAAACTTATCCTGGACCTTCCGGCTGTTAGTGTGGACGACCAACATGTCACAAATGAGACTCTCCGCGTTGTTGCCAAAGTTACACAGCGCCGCTAATTCCCTCAGCTTGGTGACGTAATCGTCGACTGGTTCAGATATTTCTTGCTTTCGTGTGTAAAACCGTATTCGGTGGAGCACTGTGTTCTCTTTACTGGCAAACCTTTTTACGATTCTCCTGACCGCCTCCTTGAAAACATCGTCATTGTCGCCAGCCACTGGTATCGGGGTGAGACTCTCGAATATTCTCTGTTCTTCCACCCCCAGGGCATTTAACAGCATGGCCCTGCGCCTCGCCGCTGAAAACCCCGCCCCTCCTAGGGCCTCCACATATGTCGTGAATAGGGGCTGCCATTGTGGCCATGGAATGGCAGGCCTACCTGGAGTCTGGAGAAATGGCGGCGGTGGCGTTGCTCCTTGCATGTTCTTCCGTGGGGTCTGGTGGTGGTCCTCGTCGCCAATTTATGTAGTATAATTATCTCAATGAAGACAGGAGCCTCTGATCTGGTGTAGATGTATTTATTTACTCAACCAGATTTATGCAATATGCACCCAACGTGAGTGCATTAATGATAAAGGCCAACGGGCCTAAAGTGGCAGAGAGAAAGTTCCTGTTGGTCTAAGTGAAAGCCGTCTAAGGAGCGGGCCCCCGTAGCAGGAGGGCTATGTGGGACGCACCTTATCGCGTCGCCCGCTCGTCCCATAATGCGCGCGAGGCGCGCGGGGGCGGAGCTTGATGCAGTGGCGAGATCTCGCGAGAGCGCGGGCTCTCGCGATGTCTCTACAGCCTCCCCTGTAATGTTCTATGTTTATGTTTACGGCAGGGTACCCCACCTGTCCCATGTTCATGTTATTTGTGGAGAATGGGCAACCTAACCTCGCTCTGCATCCCTCACCTCAGTAAATGGCTCTTCATACTATATGGCCTTATTAAATGGAACATTGGCGACGAAGGATCACACAGATTCCGTGTGCTGCCAGTGGCGAGAGTGTGAAAATGCAGGCCTATATCCACTGCGCCTGACGGAGATTCTATAAGGAGCCTCGTGCCGCATGGCGGATCAAGGAGAAAGGGAGCGAAATCTCTCCTGATTGGTGGGGAGACGCCAGAAAGCGTGTCGGTTCCCCTCTATTGCCACGCCAGCTCCTGAAACGCTAAGGCAGCGCCAGACATCTCCAGCCTCACCAGGAACGTGGCAAATTGAGTTGGAACTCACTCACCCTGACAACAGGTGGGTGGCCATCAGCTAGGCCCTCTGTGCTGGGTCTCGGCCCCACATTTCGCACACAAAGGTGCATCCTGGCAATAACAGGGGAAGGTTCATTGAAGACTTGCAGAAAAGAGGAAGCAGCAAAAATGTCAGGGAATAAGGATGTCAGCGCCTCCAGTGCCTCTTCGACATCGCCCCCTAGTCCATCCAACAGGGAGGAGTCAGGACATGAGACCCTACAATTACAGGCAGTCCCGCCATTCAACATATCACACACCAGCAGTCTAGCACCACGCTGGAACAGACTGCTAAATGAACTTAACATTTACATTGATGTCACCGGTTTTGGGGAGGAATGTCATTTGAGAGGGATATTGATACACTCTCTAGGGCCTGTGGTAAGGGACATCATGTTTGAGATGCCTGATAGTGTTACAGATACATTTCAAGGAATGATTTGATTCACTAAACAACTATGCATTTAGAAATGTGGACTACAAGGGACGTATTTCTCATACGTCTACCCAAGAGAAGGGCGAGACTTTAGATACATTTGTCATGAGACAACGCAAAAGGGTTAAATATTATGACTTTGACCATTATTCAATGGGAGAAGCATTGAAATCGCAGGTGATTGCTGGCTGTGAGTCAGCTGAATTTCGGAATAAACTATTGCAAAAAACTAGCTTGCAAGAGCTGACATGGAACTCTCTAGGCAGGCAGAGTCTCTGGAAAACATAAAAATCAGATTCTAAGTGTTCCGGCCGCGGCTGATTTTGCTGCAGATGGAAAGTTTGCATGAGAAAGGTGCGACCTACCAAAGGTTTGCACCTTTCTCATGTGAACTCACTTACATACCCACACCCCCACCCAAACCCACAACACACCCATTACACCCCCCCACCCACACCCTCAACACACCCCCACCCACACCCCAAACATAAACAAACCCCCTTACCTTGTCTTCACGCTGGTTCCCTGCAGTGCCAGTATCCTTTCACTTCCGTGATTGGGAACCAGCACTGCAGGGTCCTTTTCTTCTTTTTTTTTCTTTTACGGGGGCTGCAGGCATTTCCCCCGCAACCCCTTCTCACTATACTGTGTGGTATAGTGAGCGGGGTGTTGCGGTGGACACCCCTGCAGCCCCCGCATTCTTTTTTTACTTTACTTACCATAATGGTTCGCATAGGCAAAAAAATGCTACCACCAAAGGTGCGAACTTTTGGTGTTCGAACCTTTATTGTCGATAAAAATGTACAAAACCAAAAATCACACAAACAGCAGTTGCATCCCCCATCTTCCAAATGGGTTCATCAGAAAAGACTACCAACAAAGAACAACGCAAGTAATACCAGTGTGGATACAACTTTCCTCATGTTTTCCCTTGTCCGGGAATTGGTCACTTCTGTGATGGATGTGGAGGCAAGAATCATTTCCAATCTGTGTGCAAGAATATTAAATATTTCCAACAGTCGATGGACCGAGAAGAAGTACTGATAGCTCACAATCCAGAAAGTGTAGATTTCCCACCACCAGCTGCAAAAACTCATCAAGCAAGCAGGAAGGATCTCCGCAGCAAATCAGGCGGCAGCCTATCCAAAGGGAGGAGCATCGGAGAGCGTCCACTCCGGAGGAGCCAAGAAGGAGGTCAACACGCCAAAAATTAAGATATGTAGCTGTTTCGCCTAGATACCAGGACGACTCAGAGTCATACTAGTCCAGTGGAGATAGTAAACATGGATATGTCCATGCCATTGGAAAAAAACAGCAGTTGAATACAGCCCGACCCTATTGCTCCAAGTCAATGGGGATGCTCGAGAGTTCTTAAGCAACACAGGGCCACCGTAAATGTGGTCAATGAAGACACATACCTGGGGGTTCAAAAGTAAAGGGACACTGCAACCTGCTGACATAGACATATACCCATACGAGACCAACAAACCCCTAGAATGCAAAGGTATGTTTAAAGCCGCATGCTCGTACAAGGATGAATCAGTAAAACTGAACATATACGTAGTGAAAAAAGAGGGGCCAGGAGGAAGTATCCTCAGCTTCAAGTCAGCCATGCAAATGAGGCTGGTCCACATAATGCGCCAAATAATGACAGATTACACCTCAGACTCCAAGGACATGACAATCAAGATGTTCCCCTCCCTATTTACGGGTCTAGGAAAACTCAAGGGAAAGCAGGTCAAATTGCACATCAATCCTGATGTCAAACCCATTGCACAACATTACAGAGGGATTCCACTAAACATCCAGAGACAAGTGGAAGATGAGATACAAGCATTATTAAATCAAGACATTATTTAACACGCAACAGGGCCCACACCATGGGTCTCCCCCATCGTTCCTGTGCCCAAGAAAGCAAATGGGGGCAACACTCTAATCTACGTAGATATGAGGGCTCACAATCTGGCCATTGAAAGGGAGCGGCATCTATCCCCAAGGATGACAGACATGATACCTTTGTTGCATGGGTCGAAAGTCTTCTCGGAATTAGTTTTAAAAAAAGGATACCATCAATTAGAACTACATCCTGAATCTCGATATAGTACCACATTTACAACACATCTGGGATTATTTCAATATAAAAGACTTCGCTTTGGAGTCTCATCGGCAGCTGAGATTTTTCAAAATAAGTGCACCAAGGGATCAGGCACATACCGCATTGTCTTAATTACAGTGATGACATATTACTATTTGGGCCACACAGGAGGTGCATGATGACACGCTACGTTGAGTGTGCATGGCCCTGGGGAACACTATTTTGACATTGAATGCAGCCAAATGTGAGTTCAACAATCAACACTGAAGTTTTTCGGTCATATATTCTCAAGTGATGGTCTACAAGCTGATCCAGACAAAGGGCAAGCTCGTATTACCACACCAATGCCCACATCGACATCTGCAGTGCCATCCTACCGGGCATGGCCAGTTCTTGCACAAGGTACATTCAAGACTTTGCTTCAGTGAGCATGCCGCTCTGTCTCCTCACTGGAAAAAGACAAGAGTTTAGGTGGTCACAACAGTACAAAGAAGCATTCGGGGAAATAAAGTCGCTCATATCAACTGCTTCATGCATGGCCTACTACGATCCTGACTTGGAGACAGAACTAACAGTCGACGAAAGCCCTGTTGGTTTAGGGGCAATTCTGGCTCAGTTCAAGCCGGGCTCCTCTTCACCCCGCAGAATTGTGGCCTACGCAAGCCGAAGTCAGAATGCGCATATGCTCAACCCGAAACGAAGTCTAGCAGTGCTCTGGGCATGTGAATATCATCACTTATTCTTGTATGAAAGAAAGTTCCCCTTTATTATGGATCACCACTCATGACCGTCTATGGAAAACCAAACACCAAGATGCTTCCGCAAATTGCACGAGGGGGGCTTGAATTGCAAGAATACTTTTTTGATATCATTCATCGCCCGCACTGTGAAAGACGGCAGATTTTCTGTCAAGATATCCTCTACCTGCGAAGGAAGAAACACAATCGTCAAAGGCCGATCAATACATCAACTACATAGTGGATAATGCACTTCCAAAGTCACTGACTGTGCCTGAGATAGTAAAGGAAATACACCAAGATCAAGTGGTAACGTAAATCAAAGACAAGGTGATGTCAGGAAAATGGCGCGAGCCACACAGAGGGGATGATGCTCTGTCAGAAGATAAACGGAAGCTATTGAAAACATTTAATCTAGTACGGGATGTGCTGTCTGTTACTCTGCAGGGTATATTGCTGAAAGAGAACAGAATTGTTATCCCTGAGTCCCTGCAAGACCAAATAATCAGTCTAGCGCACACAGGGCATTCAAAGAATAATGTCCACCAAACTGCATCTCTGAACAAAAGTGTGGTTTCCCCAAATGGACATCAAAATACAGAAGGCTCTCGAAACCTGTGGCGTGTGCAAAGCAGTGGCACCCGGTACTTTCCCAGAAACTTTGAAGATAACACCTATTCTGCTAAACGTTTGGGATGAAGTAGCGGTTAACATTTTTGGCCCACTACCAAATGGGAAACACGTGCCAGTAGCGATGGACGAAATGTTGCGATTCCCTGAAGTACAAGTGGTTCACTCAACTGCTGCATATGCTGTCATCCCGGCGCTTGACAACATATTTGCGGATTATGGCATTCCATCAACAGTTAAATCAGACAATGGCCCACCTTTCAGTAGACATGAGTTTGCAATGTATGCAGAATATTTAGTGTTTCAGCATCGGAAGATTACCCTCTTGTGGCCTCAGGCCAATGGCACTGTTGAACATTGTATGGCCAGTCCCAAGCGCACACCCCAGGTGTGTTCCATCACACGAGGGTCATTCATGCAAGCCATCTGCAGGTTGCTACAAGACTACCGGAACACTCCGCACAGCTCAACAGGAGTTTATCCATCAGAGCTAATGTTTGGCAGAGTAATTAGACCCACGGTCCCACAAGTCACGGTGCCAGAATCTGCCCTGGACATAGAGGTACAAGCCCAAACCAAAGACGGTGTCAGCAAGGCCAAGATGGAGAGATATGCAGATAAAAGAAGAAGAGCCAGAGAATCTAAACTACAAGTGTGGGGTCTGGTATTTGTGCACCAACCGCAAGGGCAAAAAGAAACATCTGCTTTTGACCCCAAGCCACTGACAGTAACTACTATTGAAGGTCCCATGGTATCAGCTGAAGGTCCAGGGCGCCAGGACATCAGAAACTCCTCTTTCTTCAAATAATCGGAAGCTGGCAATCATGGTGATGAAGAAAGAGCAGTGAGGTTGCAAGAAAGTGGTTTTGAATATATGTATATGGACATTGGCACTGATGACAGATACACTGAAGGAGAAGGCAGCATCATGGTAACTCGGAGTCCATCGAAGAGATTGTTCGAAGACCCACAAGATAAACTGAGGAGATGGAATAGTTTGGTCACGTATTATCTTGTCTGGGGGGGAGATGTAATGTCCTATGTTTATGTTTACCGTGGGGCGCATTTTCATGCTGGTTGTGGACACAAGGCATGTCACGTTCTGGGGGCGGGGCCTGAAAAGGATACTCAGTATTTGTGAAATAAAGAAGAAACCTAACCTTGCTCTGTGTCCCTCGCCTCATTATTGGGCCTTCTTTCTATACCGCCTCATTAAACATAACATCCCCGACCGAGAAACTCACTTGTCCAATCCCTCTGTAAACATCCACACAGCCCACCCGCTAAACTGCAGGCACAAGATGGCGCACATCAGTAACTGTGCTACTGTGCTAATGTGCCCACAGGTGGTCGCTAGAATTTTTCCCCATTTGTAATCTGCCAATTAGGTTCCCTACCCCACCTGAGATACTAGACTCTACCTGCCCAACCTGGAAAGGACCCTACTGCCTTACCATTGCCTTGCCTGCCTGCAGAAGATGCTACGCACAATAGTCACCTTATGGGTAATGGCTATATCTTTATCACCGGACATTCTCTACCAGGATATCCATATCAGGGCTCCCCCCCTAGAGATACCCCCCAATGTATCAGACACAGCCATGCATCTGCCTGACCCTGCCTGTGCTAAACACTACTGTAGGCCAGGACCAGTCACCTTCGCCTCCTTACCCAGCCCTATCACAGACTGAAACAACAAACTTCGCGCTAGATTTCTAAACTGCATGAGCCGCTTAGAAGACTCCTCTCCACCATCAAATATGAAACCAAAGGCCACTATACTAGAAAATATAGTGCCCCCTATCACCAGACTACCCCCCTAGCCACTAAAGTCATTACCACTCCAAGAACTAAGACAAAATCATCTATTTCGTCAAATCTCAGCATAGAAACCGATGCTTTTTCCTACAAAGGAGCACTCCTTGACACAAGATCTCTAGTTGCCCATACCCTTGATATAGCAGATCTCATCACCAAAGCCAAATTAGACTTCATTGCTCTAACCGAAACATGGCTACACAATGCTGCAGGACCATTCCTTATGCTGGCCATCCCAGATGGCTACACCATATCTAGGCAGGACCGTGTGGGCAGCACCCGCGGCGGCGGCATCGCCATCATATCCAAAGAAAAGCTAGCCATACGGTTAACTACCACCCAAACTCTGCAATCGTGTGAATCCCTTACCGCCAAACTCCCCATAAACAACACCCAATCACTTACTATCCACTTAGTATACAGACCACCTGGCCCTCTCGGGACCTTCGAAGAGGATCTGTATAGCTTATTAACTAACAATGCCAAAACCACATCACAAATGCTACTATTAGGCGATTTTAACCTCAGTCTCAATGACCCCACAGACTTACATGCACTAACCATAGCTAATACCATCACCTCCCTAGGACTAACCCAAAAAGTTAACTCCTCCACCCATTTGAAGGGAAGAACTTTAGACTGGGTTGCAGACGCTAACTGTTCGGCGGTCATCTCGTCCATCTCTCCTCTACCTTGGACTGACCATTCTCTGATCTCCTTTAATATTTTGACCTCCAGACTACCCACTGCAGCCGCGCCACCAGCACCACCCTGCCTAACAAGAAATAAGAAAAACATAACAGTGGAAAAAATTATTCCAGCCATCCTCCCAACTCTCAATGCACTACCAGATAATCTAGACCCAAATACCTTGGTGCATGAATACAATAAAATCATGTTGGACACCATGGACAAAATAGCTCCTCTAAAACTCTGTACCAGTAAGCCCAAAACCCATTTAAACAAATGGTTTACACCTGAACTTAAGGCCCTCTGCTTAAAAAAGAGAAAATGTGAATCCGCCTGGAAATTATGCCGACCCAACGAGAAGATAGATAAGAAAGCCATTCTTACCACTATCTCACGACAGTACAAAAACGAAATCTGCCTGGCTAAACGGAATTCCTACAATGACCGCATTGCCAATTCCAACTCAAGTATGAAGGAACTCTTCTCCATATTGAAGGAACTTGAGTCTCCTATCGACACACCTGATACCTGTACCAAGGATCAAACATGGTGTGCAAACATCCAATAGGCACCAGCTAACAAAATAAACACCTTACAAAACAAAATCCAAATAAAAAAAGACTCCTTGAATATTCCTAGTCCACCCAAACCCCTGCCTGACGCTATACCTAGCACACATTCTAATAAATTCTCCTTTACGAAAACCACTACCTTGGAAGTTGAGAAAATCATACTCTCTCTCAAACCCTCCAACTGCAAAGGTGACATCTGCCCTGCACACATAATCAAAGGTGCAGCCAGAGATTTATCACCATTTATCGCTAAACTTATAAACGCCTCCTTCGCCTCAGGTAATATCCCGTCCAACCTCAAACAATCTTGGGTGCTTCCCCTTCTCAAGAAACAGACATTGGACCCACTCATCCCCACCAACTACTGCCCCATCACCACGGTACCTTTCCTATTGAAGATCTTGGACAAAATGGCATACATCCAGATCCAAAAACACTTGGAAGTCCATAAACTACTAGGATCTAGACAATCGGGTTTCTGCCCCTTACACGGGACAGAAACAGCCCTTATCGATCTAAAGACCCAAATAGATGAATTGAGGGATAAGGGGAAGACAGCTCTCCTCCTTTTACTCGACCTCTCTGCAGCATTTAACCTTGTGGACCACAAGGTATTATGCAGATACTTGGATTCAGCAGCCCATTTCTCGAGCGAAGCAATCAGATGGATTGAATCCTTCTTGAGCGAGAGAACGATGAGAGTCTTCTCCCCCTCAGCAGCAGCTGACCCCTCTCCTATCACCTGTGGAGTCCCCAGGGCTCCTGCGTCTCCCCAACTCTATACAACATCTTCACCAAACCTCTGTTTGACGATCTGGACCTTCTGGGTATCACCTACACCAACTATGCAGACGATACTCAGATTCTCCTCCCACTTTCAGGGGATCAAGCAAGGACAGAGAGTTGGTGAACAGGGTGTATCTCATCATTCAGGCATGGATGGCATCCCATGGCCTCTGCCTGAATGATGATAAGACAGAGCTAATCATCCTGGGTACGCATGCCAATATTAACAAACTAGGATCTGAATACGCCTCGTTTAACATAGATGGCAACATCATCAAAGTTTCAAGCGAGGTAAAAACTCTCGGATTCTATCTGGATCGCACTATGTCATTCAATAAACAGGTCAACTCATTAGCATCCACCACCGCGTACACCTGCAAACTAATCAGAGCAGGCAAGCCATTCTCTCCAACGACAGTTGCCTGACCCTGGCGAGAGCCCTCATACTCTCCAGACTTGATTATTGCAATGCTCTTTATAGCGGCGCCAATAAATCAATTTCCCAAAGACTGCAAATCCTACAGAATAATGCCCTTAGAGCTGCGCTCGGCATAAATAAAAGAGAACATATCACTGCCACCAGACGCCACTGAGAATAAAATCCATCTAAAAATGGCATCACTAACATACAAAGCCCTCAATAATGCTGCACCCAGCTACCTCATGGACAAACTCAAGAGGAAACCAGCCATCAGACAGACCAGAACCTTGAATTCTAATTGTCTGGTAATCCCAAGATTTAAACTCTCTACTATAGGAGGCAATAGCTTCCCCGTGAAAGCTGCCACCCTTTGGAACTCCTTACCACATAACTTAAGAGCTGACCAACCCTTCTCACACTTTAGAAGGAACCTCATCAAACACTTGAACGCCAACAACCCCTAGCCTTCCTATGTACGCAAAGGTTAATGATCAATCCTCGTACTATACGTATATCCAAGCTATTCGTATTATTCCACATTTCTGCACATACTGAACACACAGATCCTTGTTGTACATATATCTCACTACACTGTGCTTCTGCATCAACTATTATTCTGTTTAGGATACTGCATATTGCATATTTCTGTAATTTTTGTACTTGCATATTTATGCATAAGTGTATAACTCTGTAACATTGTAAGCTTTGCACTTTCCTTCCTGCTGCGCCCTGCTGCCTCTGGGTATGGAGCGCATTACAAATAAAGAAACAAACAAACAAACAAACAAACATTCTTGAACACTGTTAAAACCAACGGAAGGCCAACAGTGCGTGCAATTTACAGCTTGTGGCCAAACGCTGTTAGGCAGAGTAGTGTGGGTTCCCTTTGCTCTTGTTACCTGACCCCTACCTGAGCAATAAAATAGCAGACAACTTTTGTTTTGTGGAAAAATTATTGGCCGTAGGCAATTTATTTTCTTACAGAAAATAGACAATATAAACATATATCACATAATTTGCTTTTGGGCACATTGTGTCAAGTCTGGAGATGCCCAAGGCTTCTCTTCCCAAGTCTTTGTTACCCTTGGGCATCCGTTCCTGGGCACATGCCGCCACACCTGAGTGGGTGTCGCCTCGGCCGCTCAGGTCCCCCCCAAAAGCGCTTCTATTTGCATCCCCGTTCCTCCAGTGCCCTGAAAATGTTGTCCGTGAACACCCCCATTCCTTTGGTTGACAGGTGTACCCCGTCCTGGTGGAACATGTCTGGGTTGTTCTGGGAGAGGCCGTGCTTTATGAAGTGGATACCTGTGCTCTTGCAGTACTTCTCTACTGCTTTGTTTACTTTCTTTCTTGCTATTGCGATTGACTGCCTCCGGTGTGCACCATACCAAATTCTTTGCGCTATTATCTCGGACATAAAGATTTCAGTTTTCCACCAACTGTGTGCTATGCTCTGCAGGGACTCGCAAATGTTTCTCTGTAATTCTCCCCTATTTGTGCTGACCAGATCGTTTCCCCCAAGGTGTATCACCAGATACTCGGGGGTGGGGGGTCCCTGAAGCCGATAAGGTCCGACAGCCTGTCGTGAATATCCTCCCAGTGCATCCCGGGGAGTCCCCACCAGGAAGTGATTGTGAGTTTGAAGTGGAGTCCTTGCTTCACCTCCTCTATCCACCTGCCTGCCCGTGGCACGAAGGAGTGCCCCACTATCCATGCCGACTTGTAGGGGGCCGTCTCTGTTGGAAATGAGGGAGATAGAGTGTTCATATCAGTTCCTCTCTTATATACTTTTTGAAACATTGTGATTTCCAACCCCCAATCTTCTTCACACCCTTTGCCCACATGCCCCCTGCCCATGGTGAAGTTGCTGTACCTATCCTGAATGAGTGTGTGCCAAACTCGGCTGGATCCCATCCTGCGTTGGCTACTGTTTATTTCAATACCGCCTGAAACTGGTACCTGCTAAGTGCACTGCCGTTCCTATGTATTAATAGTTGTCCTCCGATCTCCGGTTGGATATCCAGGAATTCTTGGGTGATGCATCTGGGACAGTGGTCCTTCTCTCTGATGCAATTGAGCTCTATTGCTCTCCCCTTGCCTGCCTGGTCAGTCTTGGATTTCTTTAACATTATGGACATGCCTTTGGTTCCCATGCTAATATCGCTCTTCGCCAGTCCATCGCTTGCGTGCTACCAATTCCCCAACTCTAAATGCCCCATAGTATGCCAGGGCAAACGCTGCCCTGAACAAAGCTGTTTCATAGGTGCCACTGCATACCCCTGGTTATATTCTTAACAGAATTACTAGTTTCCCAAAATGTAGTGGCCTTCTGCTGTCCGGCTTTCTCCCCTCTAGCTTCGCCCATCCCTTCATTCCATATTTTATTCTGGGGCTGTCTGTTGGATCCGCTACCCCGGCTACCTTTGTGGTGTATGCTGCTGCGGCTAAGTGTGCTGCCGCCCAGCTCTTCTTTTTTCCTTTGGCAAATGCCCTCTCCAAAAATTCACACATTTTTTCAGTTGAAATTTTTCCCACATCTTGCACTCCTGCTTCCACAAACACATCTTTTACATGCTTTTCGTATTGCTTACCCGTTTTGTACGTTAGGGCGTTCCTGGTCAGCTTGTCTATGAACCGTTCTGTTTCTTGTGGTTCTCCTTGTTTTTTGAGTTGGCCTTGTAGTCAACCGTTCTTTCCTTTCCAGTGATTCTAGTGGTACCCATGACTTCTGTGGCGTGGGTGTCCCCTCCATGTCGGCGTCCGGTCTTAGCTCTCTGAACTTTCCCCACTGAAAACGAGATAAGGCATCAGCCACCACATTTGCTTCCCCAGCGATGTGCCTCGCCCTTATGCATACATTCATTTTTAGGCATTCCAGTGTGACTGCTCTCATCAATTCCAACACTAGTGGACAGGATGCGCTCCCCTTATTTAATACGTGCACTACTGCCATATTATCCAACCATACTGCCATCTCCTTGTTCAGTTCCTCCCCCCATGCGCATAGTGCTACCCAGATCCGAAATAGTTCCAGTAGCGTTATGTTCCTTGTCCATTCTGCTTCCTGCCATGCTTTAGGCCATTTATCTGCACACTACCTTCCCCCTAGTATTGCGCCAACGCCAAAACCACCTGCCGCGTCAGTGAATAGCACCCTTTTTCCCTCATAGTTTATTGGTGAGCGCCATATTACTGACTCATTGAAAAACCTCAGCAATTCCATCCAAATGTCTATGTCTCTCTTAATTCCTCCTCCTAGCCTGACTCTGTAGCGGCCCCTCTTGGCCCCTGTTGTCTTTAGCTCGATGCTCCTCTGAAATATTTTTCCTTGTGGTATGACTCTTCCCACAAAGTTTAGTTTCCCTGCCAATGCTTGTAGTTCTCTCACAGTAGCTTTGTTCCTACCTTTCAATTCTTTTATTGTTTCTAGCAGGTCTGCTACTTTTTCCTCAGGGATCCTGTATACCCCTTGCCTTGAGTCAATTTCTATCCCTAGAAATTAGATAACCTGAGTTGGGCCCATCGTTTTTTCCCCAGCCAGTGGAAACCCCCACTCACTCGCTATCTCCACAAATTTGTCCAAAGTCGCCTTGCATAGCTTTGACCCCTTTGGCCCTACAAACAAAAAATCGTCCGGGTAATGTACTATGTTGTCCTCCCTCATCTCTTTTGTGACTGCCCATTGCTTGAATGAGTTTACCCTCTGTAAATAGGCACATGATATGGCGCAACCCATCGGTAGACATTTGTCGATGAAATATTGGCCGTCCCACTTCATACATAGCCATCTCTGTGACTTGCTGTTGACTGGCAACAGCCGAAATGCTGACTTAATGTCTGCTTTTTCCATTTGTGCCCCTTCTCCTGCCTTTCTGACCAGTTCCACTGCTTCCTGAAAATCAGAGTGGTTCACTGATGCTTCCCTTTGTGAGATGCCGTCGTTGACAGACCCCCCGGGTGGATATGATAGGTGGTGGATTAGTCTATATTCACCCTTCTCCTTCTTTGGAACTAGCCCTAGGGGAGAGCATATGACATCTCTAAATGGTAGTGTCTCAAAAGGGCCCCCTATCCTACCCAGCTCTATCTCTTTCTGGATTTTTTGGGTCACTATCTCTTTGTTTTCCATAGCAGATTTTAGGTTTTTGGGAATATTCTGGGATCCTTGCCCTTTAAATGGAATGTGAAACCCCTCCTGAAACTCTTGTCTGATTACCTGTCCAGTTTCTTGGTCTGGAAATGATTGGAGCCACCTTTCCATTCTCTCAATTTCTACCGGTGTGGCCCCCTTCCTGTCCCAGTACCGAGTTCTTTTTTTTTTTTTTTTTTTAAAGTTGTTTTTTTATTAGTTTTCCATTTAAACACAAGGTGTCAACAATCCCCCCAAACGTCCCTCCACCCCCCTCCCATGCACACCCCCTTCAGGAAGAGTTAGCTGAGTTCCTTGTCATCCAGCTTCTATGATGTGAAGATGTCCGTTATTCTTATGGTGTGTGGGCACCACTGCATCATATAGTCCGACTGTAGATAGTCTATTACCCCCCCCCCATTCCTTCGTGAAGGAGTCCCGAGTACCCTGCAGGTTATGGGTGATTCTTTCCATGGTTATTTGCGACCAGACTTTTTGTAGCCAAGTGAAGATCAATGGTGGGTCTTGCTTCTTCCAGTTCTGCGCGATTGTAGCCCATGCTGCGATAACCAGGCCCATGAAACTTCTTCGTTGTGCCTTGGTATATTTTTGGGTTTGTTGGTCTCTCAGTCCGCACAGCCAAACCCTCTCTCCTGCTAGGTCCGCGTCTGGGAATATCTTTTTCATTTCTGATATCAATTCTGTCCAAAAGCCTTTGACCTTTTGACATTCCCACCAAATGTGTCTCCACGTGCCTATTTCTCTGCAGCCTCTCCAGCATAGGTTTGACGTTCCTGGATACATGCCATTTAGTCTCTCTGGGGTATAGTGCCACTGTGTGAATATTTTTATCCACATTTCCCTAGTCTGGATTGCTCTTGTAGCTTTGGGGACGTCAGCCCAGAGTGTTTGCCATTGCTGCTTCGTAATTACTTCCCCCAGTGTGTGTTCCCATCTTTTCATGTATGCCCAAGTTACATCCTCTGCTTGTTTGTTTATAAAGTTGTAGAGTGTGGAGACTAGTTTCTTGTCCCCTGGGTTGGTGAGGAGATATTTTTCGAATATGGTCAATTCCCTGGTTGCCGCCTGGGCCATCTCAGGTGTTGCTAGCCAGTGCCTGAGCTGTTCGTATTTGTATCTGTCAGAGTTCGTTAAGTTCCACATGGTCTTGCATTCTGCAAATGATCTAATTTCACTGTCCTGGAACATCTCCCCTATTTTCCTGCATCCTGCGTCTTCCCATTTATCGAAGGCCCCTTGTTCTTGTCCCGGCGGGAACTGGGGGTTCCTGCATATTGGTGTAAATGGGGCGGTAGCTGTAGTTAAATTCCCTTTCCGCGTTTGCTCGTCACAAGCTTTCAACGTGGCTATCATGATTTCGCTGATTCGCAGGTTTGGGTGTCTGTGTTGCTTGAGTTTCCACAGGAGGTCTTCTAGAGGGGTTCGTGCCACTGCCCTGTCTTGAGTCACCCAGATTGTTCTTTGGTTGTCCCCCAGCCACTCTTTCAGGACCCAGAGTTGTGCTGCGTGATAATAGTTTTTGAAGTGTGGGAGTGCGAGTCCCCCCTCCCTGACGTGGGACGTGAGGACTGTTCTGGCCACTCTAGGAGGTTTCCCATTCCAAATGAATCTTGAGATTGATTTTGCCAGGTCCCTAAAGAACGCGTTAGGGATTGTGATCGGGAGGGCATGGAAGTGATATAACAGTTTGGGTAGTGTGTTCATTTTCACCGATTGAATTCTCCCCCACCATGAGATGTTTAGGGGGCTCCAGCGTTCCAGGTCTTTTTTGATTTTGGATAGCAGAGGGGGGTAATTTCTTTTGTAAAGTGCTTCAACTTTATGCGTCAAGGTTACGCCCAGATATTTAATGCCTTTTTCTGCTATAATCAGGTTTGATGCTCCCGCCTCTTTATCCAGTAGTTCTCTATTCCCTGCTAGATGTAGGATCTCTGATTTTTTCTTGTTGATTTTCAGGCCTGAGATATCCCCGAATGACTCCAAGACCCGCATTGCATTAGGGAGTGTATTCGTTGGGTCTTCTAGCGCGAGTAGCATGTCATCTGCGTAGGCTATCACCTTGTGTTGACTGCCCGCCATCTCAATCCCCTTGATTTGTGTAGTTTCCCTTATCTTGATTAGTAGTGGTTCCAGAAATATCGCGTATAGGAGGGGGGAAAGTGGGCAGCCCTGCTTTGTCCCCCTTGTGATCGATATCTTTTCCGTGACTTCTCTGTTGACCGCGATTCTTATTGATGGGGATGTGTAGTTGGCTTTAACCATGTTAATAAAGTGGTTCCCAAATCCCATGTGTTCCAGGGTTTTAAAGAGTATGGTCCATTCCACCCTGTCAAATGCCTTCTCGGCGTCGAGTGATAGTAGGATTGCTGGGGTGTGTGTAATGTTTATTTTCTCAATTAGGTGTATTAATCTCCTGAGATTGTCATGGGTTTGCCTTCCCGGGATGAAGCCCGATTGATCCGGATTTATTAGAGAGGGTAGCAGTGGGGAAAGCCTGGCAGCAAGAATTTTCGTATATATCTTAGCATCAAGGTTTATCAATGCAATGGGTCTGTACGAGGCTGGGAGGGAGGGGTCCTTCCCTTGTTTATGGAAAACCAGGACCTTCGCCTCATTCATGGATGGGGTTACATTTCCGTTGTCTTTGAAGGAGTTTAGGAGTCTTGTTAGAATTGGGGATAGGATATCTGCATATTTTTTATAGAAGTGGGCCGTGAACCCGTCTGGGCCGGGTGCTTTGTTGAGTGGGAGATCTTTTATCACCTTTTTCACTTCACCTTCGGTTATCTGGGTGTCCAGTGCCATTTTGGCCTCTTCTGTTATTTTTGGGATGGGGAGTGACTTCAAGAAGTCGTTCTGGAGTTCCTCGTCCGGGTGATTCGTGGCATATAGTTCTTGATAGAATACCCTAAATGTCTCCCCTATGTCTTTGGTACGCGTCAGTGTGTCCCCTTGTGCGTTTCTGATGTTGAGGATGGTCATGGATTTTTGCTTTGCGGCGAGTTGTCTTGCCAGAAGACGATCCGCTTTGTTGGCTTTAATGTAGTATCTTTGCTTCAGGTATAGGAGGGATCTCTCTGCCTTTTTGTTGCGGAGGAGTTCCAGTTGGCCCTGCGTATGTTTTAACGTCCTCTTTAAGTTTCTGGTGGGGTGGGTCAGAAGTTCCTCTCTGATCTCATTTAGTTTCTTCTCCAGTTCTCGTTCCCACCCATGCCTTTGTTTGTCTCTTGAGGTCTTCAGTGCTATCAAGTGTCCCCTGATTACCACCTTGAATGCCTCCCAGACGGTGCCTAGGGGGACTTCCCCCGTGTCATTATGTTCGAAGAATTCTGTGATTTTGTCTTTAATGGCCTCGGCCATTACCGGGTCCGTGAGTAGCTCCTGCGGGAGTTTCCAGCGCCAAAGGCCTCCCTCATTCCTTGGGGTCGCTAGGTCTAGCCAGAGTGGGGCATGGTCGGACAGTGCTATGGTGCCCAGTTCCACTCCCTGAACTTTGCCCAGAAGCCCTGCCGAGACCCAGAAATAGTCAATTCTAGACATTGAATTATGTACGTGCGAGTAATAAGTGTACCGCTTTTGTTGGCCCTTAAGTTCCCTCCATGTATCGCAGAGTGCCATGTTTTCCATCGCTTTTTTAAGATGTTCGGATGGAGCACCTTGGTTGTTGTGTCTTCCTACGCTCCTGTCTAACTGGGGGTGCCATGCCACATTAAAATCTCCCCCTATAATGATTTCCCCTTTAGCGAACCCCTCTAGTCTCCCCATGGTATCCCGCACGAAGCTATCTTGGCCCGTGTTTGGGGCATAGATGGACGCTAGGGTGAGCACTGTGTTGTGTAGTTTAATATTGGCAAACGCATATCTCCCTTCCTTGTCCGTCCGTTTGTCTATCACTGTTACCTTCTGTCCCCCCTTCACTGCTATCATTACCCCTGCTCTTTTCCCTGGTGCGTTTGACTGTGTTAGAATATCGTATCCTCTAAGGCGTACCTTCCCCTTGTCCATTGCTCTAATGTGCGTTTCCTGTAGGAGAAGCACTTCAGCCCTGTCCCTCCTGAGCATATGTTCGACTTTCTTCCTCTTCACCGGGGAGTTTAGGCCCCTGACATTTAGGGTGAGCAATCTTATCTTCCCCATGTCGGGTTGCCCTTCTTGGACTTCTGCTGCGCCCTGGATGGTGGACCTCGCTCTCTTCCTGGTAAACCTACCCTCCTATCCCCCCAAAACTCCCCAACTGTGCCCCAACTGTTACCCTTGTAACAACATTTGCTCCCGAGGAGGGCCCGGGTACCTAAGGTAGCTCTGGCGTTCCGCCTATCGCTCCCTGCCCTCTGTAGGCTCGAGACTGAATTTGCGGGGGATCCTAAACCCCGCATTTTGATTTGACTTTACTGCAAGTCGTTCTGATTTCCCACCGGGCCTGTACTGCCCACTGGTGTCGTTGCCCTTCATTGGGTATCCCTCCGTGTTCCTTGGGTGTAAATTAGTCCTTTTCCTACTCCCCCCGTGATTCTACCTTCATTCCGCTGTGGCCGGCGGATTGAAACCCCTTCCGCCCTTTCTCTTTTTTTGTCGGACCGTATCCCAGCCTTTCGGTCTCCTTTGCTGGTCCCCTTTCGCCTGCTCGCGTTTGCTGGGGGCCTCCTCTGTTGGGATGTCCATTATTTGTAGACCTTCTCCCCAGGTGGTAACTCTCCATTGTTTCCCCTTAAAGTCAAACAGCAGACCGAATGGGAATGTCCATTTATACTTTATCTCTCTCGTGATCAATTCTTTTATCAGTGGGGCCATTTCTCTTCTCTTTAGGAGTGTGGTGGGTGACAGGTCTTGATATAGCTGAATGTCCACTCCATTCATTCTGATCTGGTCCATTTGCCTGGCTCTCCTTACGATGAGTTCCTTTTGAGGATACGATGAGATAGCAGCCAGCACATCTCTAGGTCTCTCCCCTGGTGCCCCTGTACGTCTAAGGCCCACTCTGTGGATGCGATCTATCCCTATGTCGTCCTGGTCTTGTGCTTCGATGATGTCCCTGAATATTTCCTGCATTGCTTTCTTCAGGTCTTTGTCCATGACGGATTCGGGCATGTTTTTTATGCGAATGTTCGATCTACGGGACCTGTTTTCCAGGTCCTCACACTGCAGTTCCAGGTTATGTGTTACTCGGACTAGATGTTCTTGTGTTTCGTTGCTCTGCCTTGCCTCGTCTTCTACATTCTGCACTATTTTCTCTAGTGTGTTTGTCCTTTCTTCGAGGTTGGCAATATCGAGTTTACAGTCCTGGACTGCTTGTTTAAACTCATTCTTTAGTGAGGCGAATTGGTCATGGACTGTCGACATAAATTTGTCCTGTAGCTCCGTGAACCAGGCGTGAATATCTGCTTTCGATGGTGGTTGATTGGCGTCGGTGGATTGGGTGGAATCGTTTTTGGGCATTATTGGGTCTTCCTGTGATCGACTTCTGGTTGTCACCGTGGAGTCCGTTGCCCAGAGTTGTAGGAGATTCGAGTCTTGCTTGGAGGGGATTGGGTTCTGTTGGGTTCCCACCCCTTTACTTTTCCCTTTGGACATGGGGTTTGAGGTCAGAATGCCTCCGCTGTGCCGCCGGCGTTCCAGTCACTTATGGTGTGCCAGGGATTCGCCCTTGTTGAGGTTCCCCTGTGTGGGGTAGTGAGGATAGTTTGGTCTGTCCCCCCTCACCGTGCCCCCTGCCCCTTCCTCTTAATTCGTTGTTGCGTGATGTGGGGTTGGATGTGCCAGTCTCCTTTTATTTTTGCGGGGGGGTTTATAGGGGATACCCTCTTTCTGGGTGCCCGTTTCTTTCTATGGGGGAGCTAGAGAGGGGGGGGGGCCGGGGGAGCCTCTCACCTGGCTGTCTGTGTTTCCGGGTCTTGCCGGTGCTGCCACTCCGCCGCTTCCTCTGCGCCTTCCGTGGTGGCCGCGTCCCGCGGGCGTCCTCTGATCTTCCCTGGTCCTGCCTCTTTGGGTTCTCGCCTGCTCCTGCTCCGACCACGGTACCTCCGTGGAGGGGGGCGGGGGGGGGGGGCTTCTGGTTTCTGTGCCGGCCCCACTGTGTCCTGGGCGCTTGCGGAGATGGTCCGCTTCCGTCCCGGGCTTCCCTGTCGCTGTTGTCCTCTGTTTTCTGGGCCGCGCTGTAGTTGCTGTGCCGCGGTGGGGGAGGGGCGATTCGCTCGCCCTCCGCCGTTTCCCGTCTTTCGGTCGGGATTTCTGTATCCGTGTTTGCCCTCCGTATCTGGGCGGGTAGGGCTGCTGGGTGGTGGGGTTGGTACCCTCAGGGTCGACGCTTAGAAGGTGCTAATTAAAGGCCCGGCCGGAGCGAGTTTCACTCGCGTCTCCCTGCGCCGGCGGCCATCTTGAATAACAATACCGAGTTCTTTTTGTCGTGCTTCTGCTACTGTTTCCTGCCGCCCTTGTGCATTTGGAGGTGCTATGATCCCCCTTGCATTTCTCGCACTTGTGGCTGAATTTGCACTTCCAGCCCCAGCTGCATGATATCCCTTTCTCAAAATTTCGACACTGCCCTGGCTCTGCCCGCCCTGCCCTGTTGTTCCCACTGCTGCCTCCCTGCATTGTAGGTGGCAGGCTGCTCTGCCACCCTCTCTGTGACCCATACTGCCTGCTCCGAAAGCTCTGTCATAGCTATTGTCATATCTTCTGTTATTGTACTTATAATCAGATCTGTAATCATTCTGCCCATACTGCCTCCTTTGCTGCCCTCCATAGTTCCTTTCCTTGGTTTCCCACTTTTCTTTTAATGCATTGAAAATGTATAGGTTAAACTTGTCCTCGTCCCATCCCATGTCTGGAAAACAGTCCATTTCTTTCCTGAACTCGTGGCCATACTCCTGCCATGCATCCCCCCCGAATGCCCTGTACACTTTTAACACCCTCTGCTGGTATGCTACCAAAGCTACCCCGTCCTCTGGAAATGTCTGCAATATAATGGTAGACATTATCTGGAAAGCTGCCATCCAGTTGTCAAAACTTCTCACCACTGCTCCCCTCCTCAGCAAGCCTTTCCCATCTTCCCTCATGTCCTCCAATGCCACATTCATCCCTCTTTTTTGACAATCTAGCAGCGAATAATTGCCAATTAATTCCTTTCTCCATATTTTTTCCTTTACCTTGTCATTTATATACCAAGCCATTGCCTTCATGGACCTGCCCTGTGCGTCCTTCCCCATTGTTGGCCTGCCATACTTTGTCATTATTGGTCCCCCCTCCTTATCTGCTGTATCTGTAGCTGTTATCCTTGCTCCTATTGGTGCTATCGCTACTATTGGTGCTGCTGGTGGTGCTACCCCTGCGGTCCTGCTGCTGGCCCTACTGGCGTTGTTGGTTGTGGGTTGGCACCTTGCGGTACCCCCCCTGTATTTGGGGCTACTGGTTGTGGTGGTGGGACCAGGGTTTCCATGGGTTCTTCCCCGCCCCCCTCGGACCCCCATTGTTTCTTTTTGCTCATTACCCCTCTCCACTTTACCCAGGTCCTTAGGTGATTCCTCTCTTCATCTTCACTGCTACCTCCCTCCGATGAAGAACACCCTTCCTCCACCCTGGTTCCTCTATTGCTTCTACGCCTTCTGTCACTGGTTCTGGGCGACTTACCCGTACCTGTGACACAAGACTTTAACATTGCAACAATTTTATTCCCCACATTATTATTCACAGTACCTTCATTTTTTTCCTTTTTCTTTTTCTTCTTGGGCGCTTCTGGCTGGTCCTGCGCTCTCCTCGGTTCTTCTCTCCTCCTCTTCTGTCCTTGTGGCACTTCATCCTCTTCGCTGCTGCTGGGTTCTATGAACAGCAAAGATGACATTGCCTTTGCCCTCTCCTCCTTCTGCATCACCTCCAAGACCCATTGAGCTCCATATTCCTTCTCTGCCTTTTTTGCCCATTCGCTGAATTCCTGGGCCCTCCTTGCCCTCTCCTCTGCCATCCTTCTTGTCTGAATGCTTCCGTGCCTCTGTGATGCCCTATGCACCTCCTTCTTGTTGTTCCTTGCCTGTTTGCACTTCCTTCCCCTGTGATCCGCTGTTCGCTGTTTGGACTGCTGAACACCTTGTCTGCTGCCCCCTGTCCCTTTAAGACCAGCTCTGCTTCTTCGCAGCCGGGCCCTTCCTTTGCAAAAAGTGTTCTTTTTCTTTTTCTCCCCGTTCGAGCGTTGCCGCTCCTTCTGCCTCCTTTGTGTCCCTCCCCCCAGAAACACTTGTTGCCTGGCAACGGCCCGGGACCAAGTAGCGAAATCCCTGTTTTTGTGACTGCGTGCCTGCGGCCACTCCCCCACGCACCTATTTGCTTCTCTCCCCAATCAGCTGTGACCGCTTTTGGTCCTGGCTGCTGCAGGCTCCTGAAACCGCTGGGTGCTTTCGGAGCTCCCACCTCTGCTTTCGTGTGGCCGCCGGCTGCTCTCCGCCTTGGTCTTTCTCCGGGTGCTCTGGCCGGGTTTTTCCTCGCTGATCTGGTTGTCACCACCTTCCTCCGGTCCCGACCTCCTCTCCGATGTATGCCCCGCGCGGCTCTCTCGCCCCGTCCTCCTCCGCTGCAGGGGCGCTTCTCCTGGATACACTGCTGTGCACGCTGGAAAGGCAGGCTCTTCTCACACTATGCTGCCACGGATACTTTATTTTGTTCAGCGCAGACCTCCGGCTTCTTCCGTCCTTCAGCACGCTCCTCTTCGTGTCCTCCGCTCCTTCAACGGGGTAGGTGAACCTGCACCAGACAACAAGGGATGTAGTGAAAACAGTAAACCCGCAAGAGTAAACGTTTCCTTTTCCCTTTTCCAGGCCATAGGAGCTTACCCGAGAGAGGTGAGCTCCTTACCTGGTTTGTGCCTTGTTCCTTTCCCTGGGGCTACTTATAGACCAAACCCTCTTTGTTCCTCCCTTGGGGGGCCGGGCTTCCCCCAGCCCCCTATTGTTACCCCTCACACCTTTCCCTGTTACATTTCCTGTGCTATCCTGGGCCTATTGTGTTGTTGGACGCCACTTGGCCGCCCCTCCCCACGGCTTTCGCACCGTTTCCCCCCACCCCGTGGCTAAATTCCCAGGCCCTTTATCGTGCCGTCCTTCTGACGGCCCGGGGCCTGGGGCATTCTGAGTGTCCAGGGCACCAGGGCACTCCGTTGAAATCTATTTTCTGGATGCCTCTGCCAGGAAGGTTTGGGTATCTTAATGTGCATCCTACATTCCGGGGGTGCTGTTATTTAGGAGGTGCCAGATTACCACGGGGTAGACAATCAACCCGGGACCCAAGAGTCACAAGAGACAGAAGGGGTGCCCGGGAGGAGCTGGGTGGGGCAGGTAGGGCGTTAAAGGCCAGCCCTCCCACCCCCCTAACTTTCCAGGGGTAGTAATAGCGACTGCAAGTGAGAGAACGAGATGTGTGCGTTGGGGCTGGGGGATACTGGGGTGCGATTAGGTTCATGGTATCGCGAGTGGGCGCCGCCTGTAACTTGAGAATGCGCGCCAGTGAGGCTCTCCAGGCGGTGACGCTTCTGCAGCCTGGCGGCTCCGAGACGCTTGGCGCCTCTTCTATCCTGTCTGTCATGCAGGCATCGTGGCCATGGCGTATCTGTCAGGCATGAGGGAGGACCTGTACCGTGGCAATGCGGTGCGAGCAGGAGTGTGTTCTCTGTGTATGTTCCTCGTTTGACGCGTCCCCAGCCAGGCTCGAGCAGGAACACAGTGGGCCCGATCCATGGAATATTTGCCCGGTTCAAAGTGACTTTGCACGGCCGACACAACACCTGATTCATGGAACCGCGCAAAGTGTATTTTTGCAGTGCAAAGTCCGGGCAAAGTCAGCGCGTCGTCTTTTTTGCATTACAAAATGACTTTCCCCGGACTTTGCACAGTTCCATGAACCGGGTCCAGAGCGTGCAAATCACCATCAGCAGTTGGTGCCTGTGTACCTCCCCAAGGCACTGAAGAGTTGTGTGTGCAACCTGCGGCCCAAACAACTGAGTCTGCACCATTGCGTGGGGCATCAGTCCCAGCAGGTCCCACGCCGCTCTGGAGAAATGGGGGCACGAATCCCCCTTCCTGCTCTGCCCGATGCCAATCCTACTGCGTTTGCGTTCAGTTTTGTTTGGATAGTAATGAAATGTCGAGGTGTTTTGGGGAGTGTAGATATGACGTGGGGCATTGTTTATTAATTGTGTTTTGATTCCTTGTGCCAGTCACCACTGTCACCAAGCACAAATGGATAAGTAGCTTGCCAGCTACAGTGAAGCTGCGAGGGGATATAAAAAATGTAGATTGAATGGGCCCCCGCCTGCCCCCACTCCACAGGTGCAGGACTCGCAGGCCGGGCATGGTAATTCAGGCCTCTTTAATGGCAGATGACGCAGACAAGGTGCGTCGAACTCAAGAAAAGTAAATGGCAGAATACGCTGCAGGACCCCTCAATGGCTGCAATTAACCCGCTACCTTTCAGACAACGGTTTGCCACAGCAGAAATGACTTCAATTAAAAATGTGACAAGAATTGATATGACACTTTCTGCTGGTCCTGGTGTTGTGCTATATTTCTCTCTCTGTAAATGTCAGAGCAGAGTGCCAAGCCCACATGTGCCCTCAGTACCAACAGCATGGCGAATTGATATATGTCCATCATTACTGGATAGTTATATAATGCATACAGCAGAGTACCAGCTATTCTCAATACAAGCTCAGGTAAAATTCACGCTTGCAAACATAAGAACAATGTACCACCATTAGTACCTAAAACCTAATGCTTTTAGGTCATGTTTGTGTGGGTTTGGACAGTAAATTGCACATTTTGGAAGCCATTTTCCCACATTTTTCGAGGGAAAGCCCTTCAGCACTCTAGTTGATGTGGGTTGGCCTCCCTCACTTCCAAATTGCTGGGAGAAATGTATGCCGCACTACCTTTCAAAGCCACCAGCCGCCACTGGACTGTAAATGTGCATTTATGTATATGCTACTGTCACATAGACAACTATTTTGTTGATTTTACACGTAAGTTACAAATCTCTGAGCAGGTACCATTGCATACCGTTCTTAAATAACTGCTCTGCATCTTTCCAGATGTGAAGACAACCCGCACATCTAAATTTAATACAACACTCCCATCTAGAGGCAAAGTTAATACATAACCCACAAATACGGTTACCTCATCTTCAGTTTCGAACATGCTGGATAATGACTTCTGATGTTCAAACCGTTGTTTCAATCACTCAAGGAATGCAGAAAATGTCAAAACACACCACAACGATGGTCATAGTTATTGAGGACAATCTACAAAAATATTCTTATTTAATAAACACAATTGCAAATTTATGGAGAAAAATGGAAAAATAATATGAAAAAATACACCTAGTTGGTATGCAAAACATGGCAAGCACATGCAGACAAAAGACAAAGGGAGATAGTCCTAATATTGAACACGCCTGAAGTAGACAAATAAAGGACATTTGTCTCGAAGAGTAGAAATAGAAATAATAACAAAGTTGTTCATGGGAGTAACCAGAACAGATATGCCCAGTCAGAAGTCCCATGCAGAATTAATCAGAAGGCGTCTACATCTGTGTGGTGAGTATAGTAATGCGTAAGGGAATGACATTGGGTAGAGTTCCATCTGGTGTACTCGTGGCTGAAGTAACGGAATCTGTGCAGAATGAATCCGGAGCAGCACCCATCCGTGTAGCCAGCATAGTCTGCCTAAGAAGGCTTGAATCTGGTGGACTCAGTGTTCCCGTCATACGCCGCCGTTTGGCGCCTGCCAGTCTGGCGCCTTCGTCGGGACCAGTACATAAATAACAAAGGCCTCGTATATGTGAGGTGGAAGAGAGGACTCAGTCAAAACTATGTTTTGACACATTGTGGAAAGAGGAAAAGGAGACAAATATCATTTTTCAAGAGGAAAATATTAACCAAGGGCTCAGCAGCCGGCAGTGTTAGCCACAGGAATGGGTGAAAGGTGTGTTTCATCACACACTGGGAACGTCATGTCTATGTCTCTTTGCTGTTTGCAAAATGGCATCAATAATGGAATAGATTATTGTGGGTCTGTAATTCATTGTGTTAGAAGAATAACGCAGAGTTAAAGTTCACATTAAGTGCACACACCTCTGCTGTTTAGTTAAGAAACTTCACTCGGTTTACACCATTAACAACAAAAACATTGCGACAGCCCAACCTAATTAAACGTTTTATAAGAGATCAGCATTTCCGAATACTTTAAAACTTCTTCACAATTGCTCTTTGCAAATATTAAAACACGCACATAAAGGGCCTGATTCACAGAGTTTCCGTAGGGCATTGCGCCATTATAAAACGCTTCTGTGAATCAGGCCCAAAGTGTCAGTTCATAGAACGCGTGGTAAAAAATGTCACCCTGAGCGGTACAGCGGATACAACATAGAGGGCCACAGGCTCAGAGGAGTCTAGAGCTTCTTCCAAAAGCCCTTTAACAAACGATAAAATATCATACATGAACTCCTCATCTGTGGAGTGCAGCACTAAAAGCAATAACAGCGCCTTGATGCCCCTGGGCAGCAAGTGCGCTATACAAATGCAAATAAATAAATAAATACATTCCACCAGCGCAGCATCTAATATTACTCTTAAGAAAGAAAGTGTGGGCTCAGCCATCTTCTTATCAAATCAATATGAAGTTTGCAAATTAATAAGAAGTCTATATGGTTCTTGTCCTCACCCGTTCCACAGGTGCAGTGCCTGTCTGTGCCCTTCCAGGTGGTTCTAGTTCTCACCGGGAGAAGATTTTATCTAATCATAAGGGCAACCCTCTTGCACTCATAAGATGTTATTTTATGTCACAGGATTTGGTGCAGCGAGCTCGATGCAAGTCTCACTGTAGAGTTTTAGGGTAGGCAGCCTCATGATGCGTGGCTGGGTATTTACAAACTCTTCTTTCTATTAAAGCGCTCCCTTCGAGTGGCATTGGTATGTCCATTGTACAGTGGAGGTGTCCATCATGGGCCTAATTTTAGAGGGGGACAAGGGTGTTTGCCCCCCCAAATCCCCAACTTTCGTGGCACACTATTTTGTTCCCCTGATTTGGCAGGGGCCCCTTTCCTTTAGACGCCATCTCCTCCCCTACATTTCCAGTAAAGTTACCCCACGGCTGGCCATCTCCTTATAAGCAGTCCCTATGTTTGGATTTGTTACAGAATCGAGCTGCACTTTAAGGAAAAACTACAGGAAGCAGATCCGCGCCTGACTGGAGACCCCTAACTCCTGTCCTGGTGCACCACCAGGGGTTACAGGGGATACCGCTGCTACCATCCTTAAAATCATGTTCTGGATAGTTTTCCACCTTGTGCAGGAGGAAGCTCCCCACAGCTCACTCCCATACAGCATTGCCATGTGAGGGTTAAACTTTAAAACAGAGAGGCATTTATCCAGTCTTTTTCCCCCATGAACATAATGAAATCGTAAAAGGCCCTTAAAACCAGCTTCCGCCTGCTTTGCTGTCAGCTTCATGTGGGTGTTGCAGCTCCCATCCTCTAACCCTATAGACCTGTACGAGTTGACCATCTCTAGTTTCTCCTTGTCTATGGACCCTTTGCCCTGTGTCCTTCCTTTTCCAAATACCACAATCTTAGTTTTTGATAGATTTAGCGTCAGACTGTGGTCCCCAAAAATGCTTCTGCATATAGAAGACTCTGCTGGAGCCCACTTCTGTGAGATCAATTAACGCAGTATCGTCAGCATAGAGCAGAGTGCTGTATGTAGTCCTGGTTAGCTGTGGGGGGCGGGGGATAACCTGGGCTAAAGTGCCATGTGGGCTAAAATCTGATAAAAACAAGGAACATGAAAGTGGGGCAAATGGGCACCCCTGTCTGACTCCTCTATTGGTGCAGATGTCCTCAGAGTATTCATGTACCACCAGAGGAGGGGGTGGCTATTGAAGTGTCCACATGGGCTCGCTGAATCTGCTGCACTAGTGCTGCGGGAACGCGCATTTGCTGCACCTGCTTGCACAGCAGATTCATGTCTATTGAATCAAAGGTCTCAGAGAGTTGGAGAAAGGCTCCATACACCTTAATGTCTCTGATCTTAGTATATTTCCCCACTATGGGATGCAGCAAGAGGCATTGATCCAGTGTGGAGAATCCTTTTCTGAAACCAGCTTGGATATCTGGTAACACATGGATATCTGCAACCTGCTTGCCAGGCCGCCTGCAAATATCTTGATCGAGACATCTGATAGCGATATTGGGTGATAGTAGAGGGGATCCACGGCCGTACCCCGTTTAAATACAGGGGTCAGTGGGCTCCTCTTGCATGATAATTGGCAGTTCTGTCCTTGGGAAACTGAGTTAAATAATTGCATTAGCCCTGGGGCCCACAACTCATACATCCATATAAATATTTCAGGTCTTACCCCATCAGGGCCTCCAGCTTTGCCCGTTTTCATCGTGCGGATGCGGGTAGCAATTTCTTCCTCTGAGAAAGCGAACTTTTGAGAGGCTTTAAAATCGTTTAATATTTACCTAGGGTTCCCGGAATCCTGCTTAAATAGGAACCCTTGAAAAGGTGTTCTCCACACAGGGGGATATATAGTCCCTGGGTCTGCTTCCCCATCCCCCAAACCCTTTTGATACCATCCTCCGAAATGCCTTAACATTCTCTGGGATGGCCCTGTCTAGCCCATTGTTCTTCGATCAATTGATGCTTCTTATCCTTTCATAATTTCTCACACGTGTGGAAGAGGAGCTTTCCAGCTGCCCTCCCTCGAGTTCAGTAGCCATTTGCCATGCCGACACTTTGAATCACACCAGGGGGCGCTTCGCCTGCCTCTTTCACTTTGCCATTGTGTGTCTACACTAAAGGATCCAGCAATCCACCATGATTAAATCCCCAAAGTCATTAAAGGAAGGGGATCATCCTATCCGGATCGTTATCAATAACCAATTTAGCCCCCAGGGCCCCGCGCTTCTGCGACCTGAAGGATGTTAGCCTGCTCACCTTTCCCCACTGCCACCGAGGAATGGCTGTGCGGGATCCCGGACTGTTTCTGGGGCTTATCTCACTGAGCGCCTGCATCTTCCATTCAACTACCAGCAGGTTCTGATTACTCTCTGACCTCTCAAAAATCAAAAGGTGGTTTACCTTATGGAAATAGAGGCAGTCCACGATGCCGTAATCAATTATTGATTTCCTACAGCCAGATATGAACGTACATTTGGGTGGCATATCCCCTCTACACCTGCGGTTTAGTTCGACTAAAAGATGACAACTCTAAAAGTGATCAACAGTCCTACCCCTTGAGTCATGATCTAAATTAGAGATGTTCCTTTTTGGTATGCCATGTTTCGGGGTGTATAGAATCGCTCCCTTATCTGGCATTAAAACCCCCGAGCAATAATGTGCTAGCCTCTGGAGCTTCAGCTAGAGCTATAGCGGGTGGGCTTCCATCCCTGAAAATGCTTATATCATTACATTTTGGCGGGATGTATACATTTGTGTGTGTCAAATTTTGTTTAGACCTAGAGTCTGACTTCAAAATAATGGTTGTTAAGGTTTCAGCATTAGACCGCATGTGTTTCACAACAAGACCTGGAAGAGGGCTCTGCACCAGAGTGGCTAGTCCCCTCCTCCAGCGACTCTTCAGAGATCCAACTGCTTTTCCTGCTTCGGCTTCCAGACTTCCAAAGACTAGATCCCTTCAAATGCAGTCATCTTCCAACCAGGTCTCCTGAAGGCAGATAATAGCAGTACTTAACCATTGTGCCCACCCTACACCATATGCCTTATTCTTCAGACTTGCGACGTCCCGACTGATGATCCTCAGACTATCAATGTTTAGAGGCGCGACCAGACCAGTTTTAGCACCCCTCTTTCACTGCGCTTGCGAGCCCCTGTTAACATTATCTAAATTCTGCCCCCACTCCCACAAAACCCTCTCCCTCAGAAGTGAAGTAGCGGAACGTGGTAGATGTAGCGATATAGACACTCGGAGGCGTAACGCGAGATGGATTTTTGACCAAAGTTCTTTCTAAACAGTTGTTCGCGTTCTGAGCCCGAACCGTCTAATAGAGAGGACTTTGAGAGTGTTTCTAAATGGGCGTTTGAGCTCCTGCTTGCCCAGGGATGAAGATATTGTTCCGATAATTGGCATGTGCTAGGCATCGTGAGGGGGCATCTCTTAAATTAATGGTCTGCAAACACAGAGACACCGCTTGCTGCGAGGGCTTCCTCTCTGCTGGATTCTGGAGTGTATCACAGGCAGAGAGAGGACCAAATCTGCTAGGAACAGACCGGACATGACTAAGTCAGGATCTATTCAAGAAAAGGGGGCAGGGAAAGAAAGTTCTAGCTCACTCAATGCCTCTTATACTTCAATATCTTCTCTGCAGAATTGAGTTGCAGGAATCAAGGGCACCTGGTGAGCGTGTCAACGGGTTGTGAAATGCTTCTCTGATTACAGGAAGAGGGCGGGGGTTGCTTGCCCCGTTTATGAAATGCAGGCAAATCGTACCGTTGTGATGTCATGGTGCCACGGGCGGCGTGATGACGTCATTGTGTCACAACATCACCGCACAGACGTCGAAATGGGTGTTACCCATAATAAAAGCTGTAAACAGGATGTAAACATTAGAACTGGATAAAGGCCAATCAGGAGTTTTTATTATTGGAATAAATATGGAAAAATGTTTTGTCTACTGGGAATGATCTGACTGATAGTTTGTGCCAAGGCTGAAGGTATGTCATATGTCTCAGTTAGAGCACACATATCAAAGGCAATACTAAATCCTTACAGACAAATAGTCTGATTCATGGAATTATTTGTGTGAAAAACACAGATTTGCGCGCCTTTCTGCACGAAAATCCCCATACTTCAAACAGGGATTTTCGGGCAGAAAGACGTGCAAATCTGCATTTTTCACACAAATAATTCCATGAATCAGGCTGAAAAAGTCACAAAGAGGGCAGGCAGTCTATTTAAATCTGTGAGTTTTCATGCAGTGTATCCACGTAGCCTCTGTTATATCCGCCATGCGTCCCGCTACGCGGTGACGCAAGGCGCTCAATAAAGGCACCGCCCCGCGCCGCGGAGGCAGTTCCGGGGCAAGGCAGCACCCACCCACGCGGGCCTACCTCTCCCTGATTCCCGCCGACACCTCGGCTGGGACCAGGGACACAACACTGGCGACGAAGGAAGCGAACACAACAGCACGCGTGCCGCCGCCAAACAGCTGTTGAAGTCTCGATCAACGGCGACATTTTTGGAAACACAGTGGGGGGGCATCGAATCTGGCCACACTCTCGGAACCTCTGCGAGAACTCATAAAGGTCAACACAAAGTGGGAGTGGGGACCCGCCTGCCTAGAGGCGGTTGAACACATCAAAACATCACTGTCAGCTGATACCACAATGGCCTATTATGACCCAGCACTCCCCACTGAACTGCACGTGGACACCAGCCCCGTGGGCATAGGGGCCATTCTTATACAGGTGAAAAACACAGGAGAGCAAATGCCGATTGCCTATGCCTCCAGGGCGTTAACACCGATGGAGCAGCGATATTCCCATATCGAAAAAGAGGTGATAGCCATACTATGGGGTTGCCGCCACTTCCACCTATATCTGTACGGTCAGAAATTTAAAACATACACAGATCACAAACCGCTGATCCCCATCTTCACGGGCACATCATCTCACCCCTCCTGCCCGGATTGCCAAGTGGTTATTGCACCTCCAGCAGTATGACTTCGAGCTGGCGTACCAGCCAGGCAGAGGCAACCCGGCAGACTTCCTCTCAAGACACCCGAGAGCAGCGACACCAAAAGAGATCCACGTAGCAGAAGAGACGGAAGAGCATATCTGCCAGGTTGTACACGCTATGATGCCTCGAGCGATCAGCCTAGAGGACATAAGAGAGGCCACGCAAAGAGGCCCATGCTGCGATTGGATAAAGGACACGATCATCTCAGGGGAATGGAGGTCATTCCTGCGAAACATCCACAACAAAACAGCAGAAGCCAAAGAATTCCTCACTGGGATTTTCGCGGTCCGGCAGGACCTCTCCATCACGGAAGAAGGACTAATCCTATGAGGAACCCGAATCATTATCCCCCTGAGCCTACAGGACAAGAGCGTGGTCTTGGCCCACGAGGGCCACCAGGGAGTGGTACGGACCAAAGCCCATACAAGGCACCGGGTGTGGTTCCCCCAGATTGACGGAAAAGTCGAAAGGCTGGTCAGCACTTGCCTCCCATGCCAAATAACAGGGCCTCCGCCCAATCCGGAGCCCATCCAGGCAGCTGTGCGAGGATCCACCAGATGGGATGCCATATAGACTTTTACAAAATAAAGGAAGGCACACACCTACTGGTGGCAATTGACGACCACTCCAGGTACCCGGAGGTCGAGATCGTCAACTCCACGGCAGCGGACGTCGTCATACCCGCGATCGAGAAAATGTTTGCGACGCATGGACTACCAAGAAGAATCAGGAGCGACAATGGTCCACCCTTCACAGGGGAAGAGATCAAAAAATACCTCAAGGAACTGAACATCCGATATCACCACATCATGCTGAGATGGCCGCAGGCAAACGGCGATGTGGAACGCATCATGCGGACAATTAACAAGGTACTGCACCTGTTGCGCATCAATGCCAGCCCATGGCAGGTGGATTTATAACTATTCCTACGGAATTACAGGGTCACACCCCACAGCACGACAGGGATACCGCCGGCAGACCTGATGTATGGCACACTCATCAACTCCTCCATACCACATCACCCGAGCAGGAGCACAGACACGTTCAACCACGAGCGCACCGAATCAAGGAGGACAGGAGCCAACGCCCACATGAGCAACAAAAGGCGTGCCAAACAGTCCGATCACTGAGTTGGTAATCAAGTGGTCATGGTGAGGAACCCTTCAAAATCCAAACTAGACACCCGCTATGATGCAGCCCTGTGGACAATCAGTAGATGGCAGGGCACCATGATAACTGCAAAAAGGGGGCAAAGACAAGTGACGAGAAATGTGTCATGGTTCAAGCCAGTGCCAAGGGACTTGTGGACAGACGGCGAGTGCCCCCCAGAACAAGAAGATAATCCGTCGAGAGAGAGTCCGTCCAGTGACGAGGGACAGGAAAGCCCACACGACGGAGAAAGCATGAACGAAGGAGCCGAGGAACCATGGAGTGAACCAGATCCGGGTGAACAGGACAATGAAGGTGAGCAACCCGAGGTGACACAGGGGGCCATACCCAGGGGTGGAAGATATGGGTTAAGAACCGCCACCCGGCCTCCAACCAGACTCAGAGACTATGAATGGTAGAGAACCCCCATGAGAGACTTGATAAGAAGGGGTTGGCCCGTTGGCTGTGAAATGCATATTTGTTTGTTGTTTAGTTATAATAAAGGAGGAATGTTATATCCACTGTGCGTCCCGCTACGCAGTGACGCAAGACGCTCAATAAAGGCCCCGCCCCCGCACCGTGGAGGCAGTTCCGAGGCAAGGCAGAAACACAAAGGTGTCTGTGTCTTTCATGCTCCAGCCAGAGCTGCCTTTCACTGATTCCCGCCAAGGCCTCGGCCGCGACCAGGGACACAACAGCCTCCTTTTATGGAGGGAGCTGTGGATTGGTGCTCATTGTCACAGTATTCAGAACCCGGAAGTAGAATGTGTCTCTGCTGACTCAGAGGGATAGTTGTCATGGTAATGCTGGAACCCAGGTGCATTGAAAGTGTTGCACCGTATTCTCGACTTGTGTTCTGAAATGCGCCCGTGAACCTCCCTCATTGTCTGACTGACATATTTTTGAAAGCGCATTCCATGCAGTAAACTACCCTGCTGCTCGTGCAGTTGGTCGTTTCATTTAGGAACCACTCTCTGTCCTTGATGGCGAACCGCAGGCTCGGACAGGGCTGCCGGGCAATGCCGTAACCAAAAACGCGAAATGCTAGTGTGCGACACTTTGTTGGGTCAAAGTGGGCCACATTTTTTGCCAGCGTGGGCCAGTTTGATAAGTTGCTTCACTATACGGCTAGTAGTTCTGACCATTGTTGCTGAATACATATTGTTTAAATTGTACAATTTACATTACATTTTATCACCCCCTCCCCTTAACCCTTCCACCTGGGTACTATTGAAACAGTCAGCCACAAAAGGACTGAATTGCCTTTTGCAACTGTGCCCACTTTTCCATTGCTGTCCGAGACAATTGTATGCCCCAGCCCGACCCTTCAGCCTCACTAGCGGCTAATATTTTCGAATGGTCCTTTTATGGTTTGTAGTGTTCGGACAAAAAGGTTGAGACACACGTCTGTCATGTTGACACTATTGTTCTGGGTCAAGGGAGGCGGGAGGCAGGGAGGGAAGTGATGTGACGTGGGAGGGCGGGGTACCGGCAGTTTGAGTCGGATCGTAAAATAAAGAAGACGTGTGTTGGAGAGCTCCTGTGTCCATTGTTGTTATCTGCGCCGCGAGGTGCTTGAGCGTACTCCGCCTACACCGGCCATCACACTGGTGACGAGGCGGCGCACCACTGGTGCAGAGACCCATGTCGGGGAGGTGAAGGAGCAGGCGCCAGGAGGCGTGACCGCCAGCATCCCGTCACAGGATGGGCAGTTCGCAAGGAGAGAGCTTGGCGAGCCGGGCTGCAAAGGGTGAAATCTGTGTCCACCCACTCGAAGCGTGCTGCGAGAAGCAACAAGAGCACCCGAGCTGCGCCATTGATAGCACTGTGCCCGCCCACATGGAATGCTACGGAAGAGGTGGTTGGCACGCACGGGCTGCGACGGTGACTCGCACACAACGGTGTGAGGGGATCAAGGGAAGGATTACAGATGATGGTGCTCGTGCCAACTCAGCAGCCATCCCTGATAACTCACCCTATTTGAGCCCAAGGGGTCTCCCATTCCAGCTCCAACATGGTGCTTGTGCCAGATAAGCGGCCGTGGAGCTACTGTAGACACTGAAAGCTGCACTGAGGCCACAAGACAGTGCAGAAGGAGGGCAGAATGTCTGCCCAAGATGCAGGACAGGGCGCCCAGGCCCAGGGGCCACAGGTCCTTCCAGAACAAGCTCTGTATAGATTGCCAGACTCCCTGGCTGCTCAAATGCCAGGTGCATTCGATGTTACCGACACGAGCAACATGGTGCCAAGATGGGCCGCTGGATAAGGGACTTTCAACTATATATAGGTGCCACGGGGCCCATAGAAGATGATAGACAAAAATGTCTACTCAAACTGGCAGCCGGGCCAGCTACACGTGACATCATTGATGAAATGCCTGCTGATTCCATTGGCTCCATACGAGACTTGAAGGAAGCGTTATCAGCATGCTTTAACCCGCACACCAATGTGTATTACGAGCGCCACTTATTCCACAGCACCAAACAAGCGAAGGGCGAAACCATGGATGCATATGTCATGAGGGTGACAATCAAGATGACACACTGACTTTGCAAACTATTCAAATACAGAGGTACTGAGATCTCAAATCATCTCAGCCTGCTAATCACAAACATTCAGAAGTAAACTATTACAAAAATCCCACAACTTAGACCAAATTGTGACGCTCGCACATGCAGAAAGAGCTGTAGACTCACAATTTGAAAGCTTTAAAACCGTCACACCAGCAGACGCAATTCATCGACTGCAACAAGAGAGGAGACCTGAAGAGCCATTTTGCTTCAAATGTGGGTTTGAATACCCCCATGAAGGTACCTGCCCGGCCATAGGCCAGCGATGCGCCACACGCGGCGAGGAAGGACACTTTAAATCAGTGTGTCGTATGCCCTGAGACAAAGGTAGAGAGAAAGCGAGAGAATCATTCTCAAGATTTAAACCGAGGGCCGTTGTAAACACTGGATGGGTTTATCTGTACTCCTGTTCTCTGTATGGCAGAGTCGAAGCATAGAGTACCCCATCCAAGATGCTCTATTGTTGGTAGCAATGGACAAGCAATCAAGGCATAGCTCTCAGGATGTGATGTGGGCTGGTTCTTAAGTACAGTGTAGTCCCCAAGCACACACAAAGGAATGTCCACACACTATGTTAGTGAAAACACAGTCTTTATATAAATAAGGTTCAAGGTTATGTACACAATCACAATAACACACTTTGTACTCTGGCAATACTATAATGGCAAATATATACAAGTCTAAGTGGTACCACTCTTATATATCGTCTCCTTAAAAATGCATCAACTGCTAACGTTTCAAATGACATATGAATCAGATTGTAAGGTGAATCAATGATAGACAACAGAAAGAATGCAAGTCAAATCGAGCAATGGCAGAATATTGACTGCTGTTACCTAAAGACAGTTCTGGGCGAGGATCCCCCCACCTGGGCAACCTGTAAAATAAAGTATATTGACAAGCCCAGTCCATATATTGTCTATTAGAGCCTTATTTCCTTCTACAATGTTCTACCACTCCAATGTACTTGGAATAGCAGACTTCGACATTGTGTCATCTACGGATCCTTCTTGAGTGGCTCCCTTTAAAACAGGAGCCACGGATTGCCGAGATCCCACGAAGAAAGGGGTGTACAAAGGCATTGAGGCAGCAGCTTCGGTCCGGGTGGTGCTCGTCGATGATCGGTCGTGGACGTCCTTCAAAGATGAGGCGTGCACTACACCTCGACGACAATAGTTTGTTGCCGCAAAGAGTCACTGAAGAACTTTGGCCCAGCGAAGGCGTCGGGTCGTCGGCATCTCTGTGGTCTTTGGGAGGCGGGAAACCCACTGGCAGATTCTCTTCGGTCGTCGACGACCTTGACTTTCTCCGGCAGGATGAACACGGTCAACAGTGATGAGGAAGGGAGTCCTTGGATCAAATGTCTTAGGCAAGGGAGCACTGCGGCTCCGGTCGGCGACTACGGTCATTGACAGTGATGGACTTCAATGTCCACGTGCTTCACTTTGGATTCCGCGGCAGTCCCCTTCTCTGGTTGGCAGCCTTTCGAGGGTCTGACTACCGGGGAGCTTTGGCAAAGATCAGCTGGTACACAATGGTCCCTCGTAGCTCGGGAAGAGGTCTCCCAGCCAGATCCTCTCTTAGATCAGTCCTTGACAGACACAGCAGCTTTCAGATTGGTGATGGAAAGCAGCAGCAATTCTTCTACTTCCAGCGGGCTTCAAGGATAAGTAGCTTCAGGTTTCACCTTCAGCTTCAGAACGATTTCCATCAGTGAGAGGTCCCCAGATATACTGTGTGGTCTCTCATTCACTCTGCTGGGTCACACTCAGGCAACCAATCATTCAGAAGGGCATTCATGCAGGCAGGCAGCAAATCAGGCTGACAGTGCATTCAGGCCCTTCTCCTCCCTCCAGACACTCACAACACAGAATGTGTATTGGGAAAAGTACCCAGCCATTCAGCACTCCACACTGCATTCATACCAGTTTCGGGCAGGGCTGTCTCAGTCTTTGTGTCACATACCAGAAGCCAGACACCCATAACAGGAAATGTACATTGGTCAGACACCCCATTCACCCAGGTCCCACCCCACGGGCGTACCCACAACATACAGTCATTGGGAAGGCTCCAGCCAGTATGGCCTGGACTTCCCCACAATACCATATATGGAAATTCCACCCAACAGCCAATCAGGGGGAAGGGACAGAGTCAGGGCTTCCCAGAACTTCAGGAAAAACAAGGTAACAGGTGATAGAAAGCAAGAGGCCACAGAAGCCATCTTGTCTCCCATCAGGAATCAACTGATTCGAATGGCAGGGCCTGGGCATCCCAAAATGGAGAATACCCAGATCACCTGTCAAAGTCAGCATGGAGCTGCCACCAGCCCATACCCTGCTCTGTGGGCCACATCCAGGTGCTCAAAAACATACACTAGGAGTACAGGGCCGTACTCCCACCCATGGAGGCCATTAGGGTATCCCAATGATCTGTTCACCAAACCAAAAAGAGGATGAGCCGCACACCCCAACCTCTTCAAAGGAATCGTGAAGCTGCGGAACAGGCAGGTGAAGTTACACATTGATGCAACGTAGCGTCCCATAGCACAACACTAAAGGGGCATACCGGTAAACATTCAAAAGAAGGTGGAAGACAAACTGCACAAGCTGATGGAGCAGGACATTATAGAGCCGGCCACGGGTCCCACTACAAGGGTGTCACCCATTGTCCGGTGCCCAAGAAAGGCTCTGATGCAATTAGGCTGTGTGTCGACATGAGGAGACCAAACCAAGCCATCCGGAGAGAGAGACACATGGCACCGAACATCACAGATATGATCCATCTATTGAATGGGGCCAAAGTCTTCTCAAAATTGGACTTGAAAAAAGGGTACCATCAATTGGTATTAAGCCCAGAGAGCAGGAACATCACGATGTTCGTTACCCACCTGGGGCTATACCGGTATACGAGATTAAGCTTTGGGGTTCCTTCTGCGGCAGAGATATTTCAGTCGGAAGTCCGTAATGTAATAAAGCACATCCCGAACTGTATAAACTACAGTGACAACATCCTGGTGTTTTGGGACGGATGTGGGAAAACACGACAAACCCTTAGTCAAAGTCTGTAAGGCGAAGGAAGCGCAATCCTCACCCTCAACCAAGAGAAGTGTGAGTTCAGGAAAGGCACACTATGCTTCTTTGTACATGTATTTTCTGAAAATGGCATGACACCTGATCCTGACAAGGTCACTCCGCTAAATGAAACGTCGCCCCCATGCAACATATCAGAACTGAGGTCATTTCTGGGGCTCGCTAGTTACTGCACAAGGTACATTAAGGACTTTACTATGGTCAGCGAGCCCCTGTGAGCACTAACCAAACAAAATGCGTTTGACTGGTCAGAGAGGTGCCAAAGAGCCTTCGAGATGGTTAGAGAAAGGGTTGCAAATGCCGAGAACATGTCATACTACAATCCGGAAAGGAAGGCTGAACTAACCGTTGATGCCAGTCCCGTTGGGTTGGGGGCCATCTTGGCCCAGATAGACCCAAAAGACCCATTGCAGACCCACATCGTTGCATATGCAAGCCGGAGCCTGTCGGCCACAGAGCAGGCATATTCCCAAGCAGAGAAGAAGAGTCTGGCCATGGTCTGGCTGTCGGCCACGGAGCAGGCATATTCCCAAGCAGAGAAGGAGAGTCTGGCCATGGTCTGGGCGTGTGAACACTTTCGGCTGTTTCTGTACAGCAAGCCATTTCGGGTTGCGATGGACCACCAAGCACTCCTGTTCTTATTCGGTAACCCGCAAGCTAAGATGCCAGCCTGAATCGCGAGGTGGGGGCTGCGACTGCAGGACTATTCCTTTGGAATTACACATAGACCTGGGAAGGAAGAAAACCCTGCTGACTTTTTGTCCAGACATCCAAAGACAGAGTGCATCCCTGAACCATCAGTGGCGGACAGATACCTCTGATACCTAATCCAACAAGCCAAACCGGAAGGAATCGAGCCTGAGAATGCACAGCTAGCCCAAGAACAGGAAGCGGATCAGGCCTGCCAAATCACGTGCGAGGGGCTCATGTAGGGTCAATGGAGAAGGGCCAAAGAACGGGGTCGCCTAGCAGCAGAGGAGGTACGACTGGAGGTGGATCGGTTGGTACAGATGAAAGAGGAGTTAGCGCTCTCAGATGACAATCTCCTGCTGAAGGGCCACAAGGTGGTAATCCTGACTTCTCTGAAACGAAAGGTGATTGAGCTGGCACATGAAGGGCATAGGGGAATGGCTCCACGAAGTGCATGCTGCGCCAGAAGGTGTGGTTTCCACAGCTAGACACCATGGTGGAAGAACTCCTGAAACTGTGCCCTACTTGTTGTCTCCTCACACCGAATCATCAACCGAGCCGTTTAGAATTTCAGAACTACCAGGTGGCATATGGGAAGCAGTGGCGGCTGACTTCTTTGGCCCAATAGAGGGGGGGAGATACGTGTTGGCCGTCATGGACGAATATTCCAGATATCCAGAAGCCCAGATCAAATCCTCGACAGCAGCCCACGATGTCATACCAGTGCTAGACCGCATCTTCACGGCCTACAGGGTCCCTCGACAATGTAAATGGACAACGTCCCTTCATTCAATGGACACAGCTTTACAAAGTTCAACGAATACATGGGGTTTCACCATCACAAGGTCACTCCACTGTGGCCTCAGGCCAATGACATGATTGAAAGGTTCATGGCCAATTTGAAGAGAGCATTGCAGGTGGCATGGCTCACCGGTCAGCCGTATGAGCAAGTACTGCACCAGCTATTGAGGGACTACCGAGGCCCACCGCACAGCTCCACAGGGAAAACTCTGGCGCAGGTCATGTTCGGAAGAGACATTCGGACGAGACTACAATAGGTCACCCTGCCCGAAGATCGATCGATGGTAGACACGGAAATGAGAGAACGAGATCTACCTGGGAAAGAGCGCATGAAAGAATGTGCCGATGAGCGGCGGAAGGCGTGGGACCCTCATCTTTAAATAGGGGACATCATTGCTGTGAGGCAACCCCAAACGCACAAGCACACAGCTGTGTTTCATGAGGAAGCCCTGATCATCACGCAAAAGAAGGGATGGAAATAGAGGCACAACCACCCGAAATTTCTCTCATTTCTAAGAAAGTCCCCCTGTCTGGTGCCCGGCGGTTAAGTGGCAGAGTGGAGATACCCCTTGACTGCATCTCAGACGATCCACACCAAGGTGACCATGAAGATTCCACAGCATCGGCCAAGGGGACTATGTTGATGGCCGTGGTGCCAGCGATTCTAGTGAACGTTTCAGCTCTCGACCACAGAGGGCCAGGAATACGTCTCGGCGCCTCATTGAGGAGATGGCCTAGCGACATATGTTCCTGTGTGGTTTATCACCCCGTTGGGTGACTGTTATTCCGGCTCAAGGGAGGCGGGAGGCAGGGAGGGAAGTGACGTGAGAGGGTGGGTACCGGCAGTTGGAGCCTGGTCGTAAAATAAAGAAGACATGTGTTGAAGAACTCCTGTGTCCGTTGTCGTTATCTGCGCAGTGAGGCAGTGAGGTGCCATCACAACGTCAATCTGTTGCTTTTCTTTTCTTTGCTTCTAAGCACAGAGCATATTTACAGGCCGATTCATGGAATAATTAGCGCGGCGCAAGTGGGCAAAAACGTGCGAATCGCAGTGGAATAGCGAAAATCGCAGTGCAATTGCGAAAATCGCACGAAAAGCAGCGCACGTCGATTCATGGAAGGCCGTGCGCGAGAAAACCAGCGGATGTGCGATAAAAAAGTGCGCGGCGCACGTTGGCGCACAGGCCATCTAACAGCGTGCGCCAGGTCACAGCGAAAATCGCACAGGCCACAGCGAAATTCGCACATAGCGCGGCGCACGCAACAAAAGTAGGCGGAACACGGGCGTAACACTCGGAATGGGGAACAACTTGCCAAAACGTGGGCGTCACGGGGGAAGTACAGGGCACAAGTGCGCGGAACGCCCACACGCTCGCCTACAACACGTATTCATGGAATAGAATAGGGCAAAAAAGCGCACGCTCAAACCAGCGCACAGGCACAAACACGACCGCCACAAGAAAGCAGGCGGTAGCGTCTCTGCGGCTGTAAGAAATGTGCGCCAAAAGGTGCGCCAACAAATAGCATCTATATACTGCCATGATGAATGTCCCATACTGTGGCCCTCCAGGAAAAATGACGTGCAAAGGGGTACCCACAAACACGGACACCCGCTGACAAAAAATACGTGTGCGTGTATACCGGGGTGCGCGGGAAGTCTAACACGCGATTTCAGCAGGGTACGTGCATCACAGGGGTTCGCGTGAAGTTATTCACGCGATCGGGCCTGGGGGAGCGGGCTACGTGTATTACAGGGGTTCGCGTGAAGTTCCTCACGCGATCGGGCCTGGGGTAGCGGGCTACATGTATTACAGGGGTTCGCGTGAAGTTCCTCACGCGATCGGGCCTGGGGGAGTGGGCCACGTGTATTTCAGGGGTGCGCGGGAAGTTCCACACGCGAATAGCCTGGGCGCGTGTATTTCAGGGGTGCGCGGGAAATTCCACATGCGAATAGCCTGGGCGCGTGTATTTCAGGGGTTCGCGGGAAGTTCCACACGCGAATAGCCTGGGCGCGTGTATTTCAGGGGTGCGCGGGAAGTTCCACACGCGAATAGCCTGGGCGCGTGTATTTCAGGGGTGCGCGGGAAGTTCCACATGTGATTTGACAGTGTGGGTCCTCCCAGGTGTACCCTGTACACCCTCAACGGCCCCTGCAGGCAGCCCACACCACAGGGGACTACCCTGCATCCCTGGTCATGTCCCGCAGGCAGCCCACCCAACATGGGCATGCCCCCCAGCAAAGGCACATGTCTCCTTGAACTAATGAACACCAACTCATGTCCCCTTACACCCCCACCCCCCAGCACTGTGGGGCACCTGCCAGCAGGCCCCCACCCATGTCCAACTCATGTCTCCCACCACCCCCACACCCCAGCCACCAGGGGCACCCTCCACCAGGCCCCCACTCATGTCTCCCACCACCCCCACACCCCAGCAGTGCAGGGTCACCCTCCACCAGGCCCCCACTCATGTCTCCCACCACCCCCACACCCCAGCAGTGCAGGGTCACCCTCCACCAGGCCCCCACTCATGTCTCCCACCACCCCCACACCCCAGCAGTGCAGGGGCACCGTCCACCAGGCCCCCACTCATGTCTCCCACCACCCCCAAACCCCAGCAGTGCAGGGTCACCCTCCACCAGGCCCCCACTCATGTCTCCCACCACCCCCACACCCCAGCAGTGCAGGGGCAGCCTCCACCAGGCCCCCACTCATGTCACCCACCACCCCCACCCCCCAGCCACCAGGGGCTCCCTCCACCAGGCCCCCACTCATGTCTCCCACCACCCCCACACCCCAGCAGTGCAGGGGCACCGTCCACCAGGCCCCCACTCATGTCTCCCACCACCCCCACACCCCAGCAGTGCAGGGTCACCCTCCACCAGGCCCCCACTCATGTCTCCCACCACCCCCACCCCCCAGCAGTGCAGGGTCACCCTCCACCAGGCCCCCACTCATGTCTCCCACCACCCCCACCCCCCAGCAGTGCAGGGTCACCCTCCACCAGGCCCCCACTCATGTCTCCCACCACCCCCACCCCCCAGCAGTGCAGGGGCACCCTCCACCAGGCCCCCACTCATGTCTCCCACCACCCCCACCCCCCTGCCACCATGGGCAGCCCCCACCAGGCCCCCACTCATGTCTCCCACCACCCCCACCCCCCTGCCACCATGGACAGCCCCCACCAGGCCCCCACTCATGTCTCCCACCACCCCCACACCCCAGCAGTGCAGGGGCACCCTCCACCAGGCCCCCACCCATGTCCCCCTGCCCCCAGGTCCTGACGATACACAATCATGGCAGTAATGGGCAGCATACCCAGCACAAACACCCAGGCAAGGATTGCATCCACCCACATAGTGAATGCAATTACATGACACAACCCCAATGGCAAGTATGTAAATGAACACATGTCCGTCACACACACATACACAATGGCTGCAAGTGAATGTCAAAACCCATATCATGACATGTATGAAACCAAAGACAAAATAAGACAAGTGGAAGTAAAAATAAAAAATGTATTAAAGATTAAAAATAAGTAAACAAATCAAACATACAACTATGTGGATAATAAAATAAATGGTCCATGTTGGAGAACAAAAGTAAAAATCAAAAAAGGAAAAAGGAATACAAAAACAAATGTTGACCAAAGCAATATCAAGTAAAAGCAAAAGAATGAAAAACCATTTCCACATGGTGAACACAATAATGAAAAAAAGAAAATGTTCCTTCAAAAAACAAACTAAATACAGGAATGTACCAGGGTCCATGAGCCCAACACCATAAAGGAAACCTACTACTACCTAATGAAAAAAATATATACAAAAAAGTGGCCATTGTCCGAGCGGTCCAAAATAATAAAAACAAATAAAGGAAACCTAACACTAACTAACTATATAACTATATACAAAGGCAGCGGCCAAGTCCTGCGGCTCACTTGCTGATGTTGCTGGCCAGGGCATCATCGAACTCCATGTCGATGTCCTGGAGGCGGGACTCTGTCCTGGCCCCGAGGTCTCGCAGGGATAACCCCATGTTCAGCTCAAGCTCCCTGCGAGCTTCCTCGAGGCACTCAGCCCGCCTCAACGCCCGACGCATGGAGAACTCCGCCCTGACCATGGCGAGCCGCTCCTCTTCCGCCCGCTGCCGCTCCGCACCTATCCGCTGGACCAACTGCTCCCACACGGAAGACACCACCATCCCAGGGTTGGCCTGCCCTCCGGCTGATGCCTGCCCCTCTGATCTTGATGGCCCCGAGCCATGATGCCTCCCACGTCGAGCCCGCTGCTGCCTCCGACGCCACTGCCTCTGCCAGCACGACGGCATCCAGGCTGATGGAAACCACCAACGCCGTCGTGCACGTGCCCTGCCTGATGATGCTGTCACATCTTCCATCTGCTGGGGTCCAGTTGCTGTGTTGTCCACCCCTGCTGGACCTCCGACTCCCAACTGTGGCAGGGATGGGATCCCCACTGAGCTGGCTGCATTGGTCGGGGCAGGTCCACAGGGGGCCCTGGTGGCATCTGGGCTGGAAGACGGCAAGGAGAACGACTTGGGGATAGCCTGCACAGAGGAGGAGAGGGCCGCCACATTGGCCAACACATGCAGGAAACCCCCGAACATGGCCGATCCCAATTGGGCCACGTCGGCACGGTGCACTTCGTGATGACGTGCGTGCTCCTCCCGGGAAGCACGCACGGCATCACGAATCACAGCCGTGGGCATCGCGACCCCAATCAGGACCTTCTCCGCACGGCCAGGGGTTCCCACGTCCGCAGGTGGAGGGGAGTCAGGTGACATGGACATCCCCTCTACCTGCGGACAGGCCTGGGACGGGGCATCCTTGCTGGTGCATGGTGGTGCACTCACAGGGTCAGGGACAGCGACATGCACAGGCCCCTCCACGGTGACTTGTGCTGCCTCCTGCCCCTGGCCCTGGACTGCACCACTTGCACCAGCAGGGATGCCCCCACCAGGCCCCATGTGTGCCCCAGTGGCGGCCTCCTCCTCCTCTGTGCAAACCACCAACCTGGATGGCTCCTCACCGTCTCCCACCGTAGCAGGCCCCTGTGGGGGCTCACCCACCCCTTCCGCTGCAGCCGTGGGGGCATCCCCGCCGCCTTGCTCCACAGCGCCGTCTCCGCCCTCTTCTTCACTAGCCGCTGCGTAGAGGGAGACAAAGAACACAAGCATCAGGGCACTGTACAATGTTCCCCTAGACAGGAAGCAATAGCAGATGAGCACCACTGTCAAAGTACACTTCCATCATGTCCCTCCACAACACATGGGTCAGTCCAGGCAAAACACACACAGTAACAGGCATGGTGCATGCCATGGACATTTCCATGCATGTCCAATGGACTCTTGAAACATTCAAAGATATGTAACTCACATGCATCATGGCTCATGCCTATCACATGCACACACCTCACCTCAGTCACATCCATCTGGCCCCAAACACACCAAACACAGCGGATACAAGGGTAATTTGGCTGCTTCACTGAATCTGTGCATTGTCACACACATGTGTCATGCATCCATGGCATGCACAAGTCACAGACACGCAGGTCAGGCACACAGACATGGCTACCATATATGTACCTGGCATCAGCACCCATCCCTCACCCCCACCCATGTCCAGGTACAGAGACTGGCATGCTCTCATGTTCAAAATCTGCATAGGGCTCCCCATGCGGCATTTTAACACATGCAACAACCATGTGGCTCACACATCACTGGTCGCACATGCATTACCATGATGTCCCTGCACACATACATGCATACATGGCCTATGGCACACATACAGGCAAGTATCATAGAACCAGCACACCGCAACATGCCCTGTCTCACACAGTAATGCTTGGACACTTACCACTCAACTCCAGACGGGCCTCCCTCTCAAGGATCTGGGCGTGGAGCGCTGGGCGTACGCGTTCCAGGACCCTCATCTGGATGGAACTCATGCGGCCCCGGCCCCCCTCCACGAGGCGCCGGGCCTTCACAAGGGTCCTGGACCTCAAGTCCTCCCAGCGCTTCTTGATCTTCAGGACGTCGCGGGTTGCCACCCCCTCCGCGTTGATGGCAACCACACAGTCGGCCCAGATCCTCTGCCGTCCTTCCTTGCTGGCGCGGGACGATCCAAAAAGGGCATCATACTGCCCCAGGACATGCTCCACCAGGACACCAACTTCGGTGACAGTGAAGCTGGTGCCCCTCTGCCCCTCTGGCCTGGGGTTGCCACTGGTGCCAGATGTGGAAGTGCCCGACATGGCAACCCCAGAGGCAGGTGTGGGTGGGCAACTGGGTCCTGGGGCTGGGCTGTGGAGCGATGTAATCCCAGTCGGGAGTCTTCAGTTCCAGCAGGGGTGGACACAGCAACTGGACCCCTGCAGATGGCTGATGTGCAGGCACCAAATGGCAGGGCACGGTGGCAGCAGGCAGGCAGGCAGGCAGCAGCAGATGGCACCTGGGAGGCTGCTCGGAGCACTGGGGGGCAGTAACTCGGCCTTCTGGGCAGGAGCGTGGTCTTCCGTGTGTTTTCGCGTGGCCAGCTTGATACGGAGTGATTTGGCACGTGAAAATCCTGCACGTCAGCGTGAAATCCGAGGAAAGGCCCTTAGCGCGTAAGCGCGTCAGCACGCATACGCGATTCTATTAGACCAGAGTCCCTCAGCGCGTAAGCGCGTCTGTGACGTGACCCGCACGGGTGTTCCCCACTCAGCACGTGATGACGGGGCACACGTGGAAATACTGCACGTCAGAGTGTCATCGCGTGTAATTGGACAAAAGTGCGCGTACACGCGATTGGCCTATGTACGTGTATTTAATGGGTGCGCGGGCACTTACACACGCAAGTACGTCAGCAAACCTGTATCCCGTGGTGCGTGTGAATTTCCACACGCTATTGGACTGGGAACTGGATTCCAGGGGTGCGCGGGTCACACGCTGTATCCCGTGGTGCGTGTGAATTTCCACACGCTATTGGACTGGGAACTGGATTCCAGGGGTGCGCGGGTCACACGCTGTATCCCGTGGTGCGTGTGAATTTCCACACGCTATTGGACTGGGAACTGGATTCCAGGGGTGCGCCGGTCACCCGCTCGCCTAGAACACGCGCAAAGCATAAATTTGCGGACTTTAACAATAACAAGCTCAGACGCCAGGATGAACATACCGTTCCTAGCAGCAGTGGCAGTGGGCTAGCAAAGGAGGAGGAGGAGGATAGTCAGGGCCAGAATATTCACAGCCAGAACCAGCCTTTTCGGGATGCCTGATGACCAGGTGTATGGGAGGTACAGGTTTCCACCACACATTATACTGGACCTGGTGAGTGAGTAGGAGGATGACCTCACATCACCCAGCCTGTGCTCCCAAGCACTCAGCCCCCTGGAGAAGGTCCTCAATGTACTGCACTTCTTAGCCACTGGATCATTTCAGCGGACAAGTGCCATAGTGGGTGGGGTGTCACAGGCCACCCAGTCACGCTGCCTACACCAGGTCTTGAACATCATCACTGCACGCCCATCAGTCCGCAGGCACATATACCTGCCTAGAACACCTGCAGAAAGGCATGCTGCCGCCCTGGATTTTTACGCTGTGGCACGATTCCCCAAAGTGCTAGGTGCCATCGACTGCACCCATGTGGCTCTACGTCCCCCCAGGGCATCTGAGCACATCTATAGGAACCGCAAGCACTGGCATTCCATCAATGTGCAGGTAGCATGTAATGCCAAGGGAATCATTACCTCAGTATATGCCAACTATCCCGGCTCCACCCACGACAGCTTCATTTACCGAATGTCCACCCTAAGCCGGGACCTAGAAGCTGGGCGGCATGGCGATACATGGCTGCTTGGTGAGTATGTATGCCACTGCACATGCATGCATGTTGGATACTGAGCAAGGTCACAACCCCACCAATGATACCAATCACCACCTCCTCAGGGGACAGTGCCTACCCTCTCAGCCCACACATGATGACGCCAATTCGGAACCCCACCACGCCACCCCAGGTAAGATATAACACAGCCCACATTACAACCAGGGGCATAGTGGAGCGCACATTCGGAGTGCTAAAGTCACGCTTTCGCTCCCTTGACCGTTCTGGCGGGCAGCTGTTATACGCTCCCCCAGTAGTGTGCAGGATCATAGTGGCAGCATGTGTCCTGCACAACGTTGCAACACGCCGGGGCCTGGCCGTGGACATGGTGTTGGCCCCACATCCCCAACCACATGCACAGCCGCTGCGCATGGGAGGGGAAAGGGCACGGGGGGAGGCAGCCCGTACACAGCTAATGGATAATTACTTCACATAGAAATCACACCCCTGTGGAGTGCACACTGCCCTGGCACATTCCATCTGACAATCAATGATGACTCAACCTGACACTGATCCTGAATGTCTGGAGAATGAACCGGGAATACCATGTCAGCCTGAGATTGTTCACCTGGAAGTGTCACAATGTGTGCATCCCTACCCACACAGACACCACCAATGCAGTTTTGTGAAGTTACACATTGAAGCAGCCAAAATGAATACCCACTTGCAAAATGCAACAAGAGGACAGTGCCATGTCAGCCAACCCAACTCCAGCACCGCCACACGACACACCGTGCCATGTCATGCTAATTGCAGGTAAACAAAGTAATCCCCACAACATGACATCAGTCTCACTATGTACAGTGTCCCTATTAGAAACCTGCAACACCTGAAATGCTCACAGCAATGCCGGACCAACAACATACTTGAGCACGTACTACCATTAACATGACATCACAAATGTTACATATTAGTAGTCTCACCACCTGGAAATGCCTGCACTCCCACCACTACCAACTGTGCAGTGTTGTCGCCATGTAGAGTTGTAGGTGCACTGCTGCCAACATGGACCCCATCTCCAGACTAGAGGTCCTTGTGTGGACATGAGGAAGGGACCTGCAAATTGGGAGGTAGACACAGAAGAAGAGTTACACATCAATGCAACATGCAGTGTACAACACAACAGCAATATGCACTAGGAATGTATACACAGTATTGACTACAGACTGCCCACACAGCTCATGGGAGTCCAACGTCACTGTGTAATTCACTGTCACTTGGGCACACCCTTTGCAAGCCCATGGAAACGGGAAGCAGGAGGGGTGTGTGTGACTCAAACCCAAGCATCTGAACCAAATACATTACAAGCCTGCATGTGCCCAGCCACAATGCAGCGTATGCCCACAGGAACCACGGAAGCCAACAGATCGTCCCAAAAAAATTGGGAATAAAAGTAATCAAAATAAAAATAAAAATAAGAAACAATCAAAAATGGCCATTGATGGGCCCGGGGGGGGTTGGGGAGGCCACCCAGGAGGTCCGAGGACAGGATGCACACCAGAACCCACCTGCGTGGATCCTGGGAAGATAAAACACCTCCATGGGCTCATGGCCCACATGGCTACCCTATTGTGGGAGTATCACTGCTGTCGCTATTATCACCCTGTGCAGCTGCATCCGGAGGTGGTTGCACTATGGGAGGCAGCCCACACAAGGCCCTAGTCTGCTCCTCCATGGCTGCAAGCATGCGGGTGTGGTAGGTCTGGTTCTGGAGGATGAGTGTGCGGAGGTCCCCATGCAACAACTCACGGGATGCCCGGACCTCCGCCCTCGTTGCCTGCATCTCAGCTGAGAGCGTACGGGTGAGACGCTCCAGCTGCTGTTCTGTCCTTTGGTGTGTTGAAGCCTCAAGCTCAACAAGAGTCGTCCTGAGGTGAAGGAGCTCCTGCCTCAGGGCTTCCCTGTGGCCCTGGGACTCAATGGAGATGGCCTCCTGCAGAGTCACCAGTGCCGCCCGCCTGTCCCTGTTGGACCCCAACATGTCCTCCCTGTGTGACTGGCAGATGGAGTCGGTTGCCTGCTCTAGTCGCTCCATCAGCCTTTCTGGGGGGACAATGGAAGTGGCCACCCTATCCATGGCCTGAGCCATCATCTCGGATGATGCAGCCTGTTGGGTTGCCATACCGTAAATGGATTGCTCCCATGCGGTATTGCCGGGTGGCGTACGGCCACCACGTCGGCGGGCACCACACCTGTCTGGGGCAAGGCGAACTGCGCCTTGCTGTGCCAGCACTGCCTGAGGCTGCAGGACTGCATTCCCCCTCTGATCTGCTGGCCCAGGAACAGGATCAGATGTCGCGGAGTGTGACCCTGCATCCGTAACCACCGAAGGCGTAGCTGCCAACACTGACATCCCCATGGAGGGTTCTGACCCTGGTGCAGGTGGGTGAGACAGAACAGAATCCCTCCCTGGAACACTCACCTGCGACGGCACGTAGGTCTCATCCGAATCAACACCTGAGTACAGCTTGGGGGAGGTGCAGCCAGAGACACCCCTTGAGAGCACGACCTGCAGCACTTGTGGGTTCTCCCCCACCACCACACCACGTCCCTCACTGGTGGTTGGTCGGCCCGCGGACCCCTCCTGGGTCAGCACCATCTCCACAACCCCAGCAGTATCAGGTGCGTCTTCCCCTGCAAAGAAATGAAAACAAAGAAATGGAAACAGGCATTAGCACCATGGCACACAATGAGGGCTGAGAAGCAAGAGAACAAGTACTTGATTGACACATGTCCCACATGACTAAAACCCTCCCATGCATGCACCCTCACTGCGTATGAAGTGCAGGCAAATGGCACACACTGATGACACCAAGATGGAAGATGAACACATTTTCTGCATGCTGCCTGGCAGTGGCATCACACATTGGCCTGTGATTGGCAGGTGAAACACACATGCCATCACACAGATGGCATGTACTATTGCTATTGAGTGAAGATGGAGAGGAGGGCAGCACCTATTCATTCAGTCCAGTTCCCGCATGTAATTGCTTTTCTAATTCTAACAGGTCAGATTTTTCACCTGGAGCTGCCAGTCTGAAATGATCCAATTGCACAGGGACATGTGTGTACAAATGATATCCAGGTAACAAAGTCACTCCACTTTACCATACCCATGTCAGACATGTGACTAGTGGACAGCGACATGCCTAGTGAAAGTGGTGGAATGCAAACAAACTGACTGAATGAACAGTGAAAAATAAGCAAATATGTTGTGGCAAGGTGACACTTCAAGGGCAACTGGCGTGCAGTTGGGCTAGATGTCTACTGTTGGCAGAAGGGATACTGCTATGGCCAAATGCAGCTGCGCAGGGAGTATTGCATGAAGCACATGGCTGACCCATACGACTCAGGCGCACACACTCTCACCTGGCACACAAACAGAAGCCCTCACACACACACCATGCACATGTATGACACACACATGCATGTGCACTCACCGGACAATGCCTCGTAATCAGCCAGATCTCCCACGCCTTGGATCTGTTCCTCCGTGACGTAGGTCCCAGCGACTGACTCATGTGGAGTGAGTTCCATGTCTACTACTGGAGACCCACCTCCAGTCACTAGAGTTGCGGCATGACTTGAGGCCAGCTTACTCTTTGCCCTGCGCTTTAGGTCATTCCAGCGCTTATAGCAATCATTGGCTGTGCGCCTCACGATTCCAAGGGCACTTACGATGTCCGCAACGGTCTGCCAGTGTGCCTGGCGTTGTGCAGGTGTGGTCTTGGATCCTGCAACAATGACCATCTCGTTGTCATGTCCGGACACATACTCGACAAGTGCATTCAGTTCGTCATCCGTGAAGCTGGGCTTCCTGGACGGGCCGGACTGTGTAGCCGTGTCTGGGGCATCAGCCTGTGCCGGACGAGCACTCTTCCTCTTCCGCTTGGAAGGTGGTGGTGATCCTGAGTGTCCTGCGCCGCTCTGGACACTAGGGGCAGGAGCCCTGGTGGACTCTGTATCAGGAGTGTGGGATTGCACACTCAGCATGGGAGTTGGTGCAGGCATTGGCTCTAGTGTGATGGTGTCAGGGGGAATGTCAGCAGCATGGACTAGGACCGACACTGTCCTGGCTGGGTGTGTGAGGGCTGGGATGGATGGAGCCGCAGCTGCCCCTGCAGCCTCTCCGCCCTGCCTCCTTGGTGCAGCAGATGACCTTGCTGCCCCAGATCCACGTGGCATGATGGCATCAACGTGCACCAGCGCACGTGTCGTAGCCCTGCTGACCTGGAAGTCAGCCATGGAGTCAGCCAGGTCTGGTGCCACAATGGGCTGGTCCAACAAGGGCTGAGCATGGATGGTGTCAGCCACATCAGCCTCAATGGGAGGGGGGGAGGCGGGAGATTATGGGTGCCCGTGACTGGTCCTCCACACATAAGGGGACAGGCTCACCCTGCAAGTTACGACCACGTCCCCTACCGGATCCACCACGGCCACCACTTTTGGCTCTTCCACCTTTGCCACCCTTACGGAATCCTCGCCTCCCAGCCATGGCACTGATGTTAATGTGCGTATGGGAGTGGATGTAGACTATTGTCCTGGGCAATTGGGGGTCAAAGGGGTTGGGTACCAGATGGTAATTGTACCCTAGTGCTCTAGCAAGGCTGAATGTAACCCCTGGGGAAAGATGACGGGTCACCCAACGCACAGGAGGCCCAAAAAAGGGAGATGGCGTGCATGCAACCCCTCCTAGACCACGTGTGCAGAAAGAAAAACCTGCACTACGCTGTGGCACCCAGAAACACAAGAATGAACGTATGCGTGTCACACGCAGCCTAGAATGACCTCTGAAGGGGTAGGCTACACACGGGGCAAGCACAGATGTTAGATACGTGCGTGACTCACCGTCTGCCTGGTAAACGAGCGTGTAAAAGGAGCACGTTTGGTTGGCAACACCCCCGCCAAAAGAAGATTTGTACGCTGTCTGAGGAGACAGGACAACAGTAGAAGTGAACACTGTTTGAGGGAACAGGCCCAGGTAAACCAGTAAAAGCGAAAGAAGAGAAAAAGCTGTCAGAGGTAACAGGGAATACGAACTTGAAACGCCGTGAAGTAAATCGCGTGTGAAACGACAAGAAGTACAGAATTCACCCACTCGCTCTCCACGAAAAGCACGTACAAGGAAGTGGTGTTCTACGCGTACCTTTTATACAGGCCCACACGTCCAGCGTCACTTACGCGGCGTGTACGCGCTAGGGCCATTTCCACCAATTACACGCTTTGTCACTTCTGCGTGTAGGGCCATTTCCACCAATTACACGCTTTGTCACTTCTGCGTGTAGGGCCATTTCCACCAATTACACGCTTTGTCACTTCTGCGTGTAGGGCCACTTCCACCAATCACACGCGATGAGACTCTGACGTGCAGTCTTTCCACCTGTGCTCTGTCATCACGTGCTGTGTGGGAAACACCCGTGCGAGTCACGTCACAGACGCGCTTACGCGCTTAGGGCCTTTGGTCCAATAGAATCGCATATGCGTGCTGACGCGCTTACGCGCTAAGGGCCTTTCCTCGATTTTCACGCTGACGTGCAGGATTTTCACGTGCCAAATCACTCCGTACCAAGCTGGCCACGCGTAAGCACACGGAAGACCACGCTCCTGCCCAGAAGGCCGAACTACTGCCCCCCCAGAGCCCCGAGCACGCTCCCACCTACCATCTGCTGCTGCCTGACTGCCTGCTGCCCACGTGCACTGCCATTTGCTGCCTGCACATCAGCCAGGGGTGCTGTTGCTGTGACCACCCCTGCTGGAACCGAAGACTCCCGACTGGAATTCCATCGCTCCACAGCCCAGCCCCAGGACCCAGTTGCCCACCCACTCCTGCCTCTGGGGTTGTCATGTCGGGGCAAACACCATCTGTGACCACTGACAACCCCCGGCCAGAGAGGCAGAGGGGCACCAGCTTCAGTGCCACCGAAGTTGGTGTCCTGGTGGAGCAAGTCCTGGGGCAGTATGATGCCCTCTTCGGAAGTTCCCGCGCCGACAAGGAAGGACGGACTCGGATCTGGACTGACATCGTGACTGCCATCAACGCGGAGGGGGTGGCAGTCCGGGACTTACAACATGTCAGGAAGCGCTGGGAGGACTTCAGGTCCAGGACCCTGAACAAGGCCCGGCGCCTCTTGAAGGCAGCGGATGCCAAGGGGCGCCGGGGCCACTTGTCGGAAGAACAGATGGGGGTCCTGGAACGCATATCCCCAGCGCTCCACGTCCAGGTCCTGGAGAAGCAGACCCGTCTGGAGTCGAGCGGTGAGTGTACATGCATCCTGATTGTGTGCAGTGCGTGTGGTGATTATTCGGTATTGTGCAGGTTGCACATCTGTTTGTATGGGGTCGAGTATGGGTGGGGGTGTACATGGCCATGGGGCTGACACATGCGAGGGCTGTAATGTGTGAGACAAGGATGGTGCTTGTGTGTGTAGGCTTGCATGGCAAATGCAGTTGTGCGTGCACACATGTTTGTATGTATGTGTATGTAAGTAGACATGTCCGTGATGTCACGCATGTATGTTGTTTTGGGCTGCATGTATGAGCACTGTGTACATGTGCATGTGTGTGTATTTGACAAGGGTGCAACAGTGATGCAACATGGATGCATGTGACTGCGGTATGTGTAAGCCTGATTGGCAGATGTGACATGGATGCCCGTCTGAACAGTGCGACACTTGGCAGAGGTGTAGACATGCATGCAAGTGTGGTGGTGTGTGTACATGTGTGGTGCACTTCCTGTGTTGCATGTGATGTCTGGGTCACCTTTGGCTGCTCATGCTGTTGTATGTGTATGGATGGTGGTGGCAGTTGCGATATGGCTGTGGTATGGCTCATGTGTGCGAGTTGCAATGACATGTGTGTTGGGGATTGTGATGACATGTCTGAGGTTTGCCAATGCCACTCATGTGCAACTGTCATGTGTGTATGTGTCCATTGTACAGTGCCCTGATGCCTGTGTTTTGTTTCTCCCTGTCTGCAGCGTCAACTGATGAAGAGGGCGGAGAAGGTGCTGTGGAGCACAGCGGCGGGGATCCGACCGCCAGCCGGAGACGCAAGGCCCGTCTCCCCTCCCGTGTTGTCATCTCGTCGGGGAGTGAGGAGTCCGGTGCCGCGTCCCAGGCCGCAGCTGCCGGGGGGAGGTCCAAGAGGCGGAGGTTGGAGTTGGACTCCTCGGCAGCAGAAGGGGCAGCTGGGACCCCACAGGGCCCAACAGGGGAAGATGGCACAGAGTCATCCAGGTTGGTGGGGGGTCTGGTGGAGGAGGAGGCCGTGCAAGCACCAGAGACGGGGTCTGGAGGTGGGGATCCCACTGGTGCTAGTGGTGCAGTCCAGGACCAGGGACAGGAGGCAGCACAGGCCGCCGCGGAGGTGCCTGTGTGCAATCCTGTCCCCGATCCTGTCCCTGCATCATCTTGCACCAGCAGGGATGCCTACGTCCAGACCCGTTTCCAGGCAGGGGATGAGCTGACGTCAACTGGCCTTCCTCTGCCTGCGGACGTGGCTATCCAGGTCCGGGATGAGCCTGTCCTGGCTGGTGTGGCGTTGCGTCAACGGGCCATGCGAGGTGACCTGCAGTCTTTTCATGGAGAGACTGCACGTCATCTCGAATGGCTCGTTGACCACGTCAGCCTGCTGGGACAGGTCACCCAGACCGGATTCCCCCGTCTGATGGGGCTTGTTCCGACCCCCTCCTCAACTGGACCCCCCATGCGCCAGTCGTCCTCTGTGCCATCTTCCCACCCATCAGTCACCTGGGTGCCCTGTGGAGCTGCCTCTGACAGTGCGGCCAGGCTGGTGGAGGAGGCATCCCTGCCACAGTCGGGAGTCGGACGTCCAGCAGGGGTGGCCACATCAACAACTGCACCCCAGCCGGCGGAGGATGTGCAGGCAGCAGGAGGCAGTGCACGGGCAGAGGCAGAGCAGCAGCAGCAACATGGTGGGAGCCATGAAGGCTCGGGGCCTTCGACATCGGAGGGGCAGGCATCGGCCGGAGGGCAGGAGGACCCGGGACAGAGAGTGTCTTCCGTGTGGCAGCGGTTGGGCCACGCCATAGGTGCGGAGCGGCGGCGGGCAGAAGAGGCGCGGCTCACAATGGTCAGGGCGGAGAACTCCATGCCCGCCGCCTTTGTATATAGTTCTTTAGTTTTAGGTTTCCTTTGTTTTTTCTTATGATTTGGAGTCGACGGACACTGCTCCACTTTTTGTATATAGTTGATATTTAGGTAAGTTTTTTAGGAGGTTTCCTTAGTTCAGTTGTGATGATGGACCCTTGTTATTTTTGTACATAGTTCTTTGTTGCATGGAGAGTTTTTACATTTCACTTTGGACAAAATTTTATGGATTTGATTTTCTACTTTTGTGTTTTTATGCGGAAATGCAGCTTATTTTTTCACATTTACATTGTAGTTATTTTTCTTTCTTTACCATTCGTATTTTTGTCCAATACATTTTTTTTCCATTGTTCACTGTGTGGTTTCATCTCATTGGTTTCATGCATGTCATGTTGTGTGTTTTCCCATTCAATTGGAAAATATGTGTGTGACGGACATGGGTTCATTTGCTTCATGAACATTGGGGGTGTAACATGTGTTTTCATTTCCATGTGGGTGAATGGGTTACTTGGTAGGGCTTTTTGGCTGTGGAGGCTGACCATTACGCACATGATTGGGGATTGTGAGGACCTGGTGGGGGCTGCACATGGTGGCAGGGGGGTGGGGGTGGTGGGAGACATGAGTGGGGGCCTGGTGGGGGCTGCCCATGGTGGCAGGGGGGTGGGGGTGGTGGGAGACATGAGTGGGGGCCTGGTGGAGGGTGACCCTGCACTGCTGGGGGGTGGGGGTGCAGGGGGACATGAGTGGGGGCCTGGTGGAGGGTGACCCTGCACTGCTGGGGGGTGGGGTGCAGGGGGACATGAGTGGGGGCCTGGTGGAGGTTGACCCTGCACTGCTGGGGGGTGGGGGTGGTGGGAGACATGAGTGGGGGCCTGGTGGAGGGTGACCCTGCACTGCTGGGGGGTGGGGGTGCAGGGGGACATGAGTGGGGGCCTGGTGGTGGTTGACCCTGCACTGCTGGGGGGTGGGGGTGGTGGGAGACATGAGTGGGGGCCTGGTGGGGGCTGCCCATGGTGGCAGGGGGTGGGGGTGGTGGGAGACATGAGTGGGGGGCCTGGTGGAGGGTGACCCTGCACTGCTGGGGGGTGGGGGTGCAGGGGGACATGAGTGGGGGCCTGGTGGAGGGTGACCCTGCACTGCTGGGGGGTGGGGGTGCAGGGGTACATGAGTGGGGGCCTGGTGGAGGTTGACCCTGCACTGCTGGGGGGTGGGGGTGGTGGGAGACATGAGTGGGGGCCTGGTGGAGGGTGACCCTGCACTGCTGGGGGGTGGGGGTGCAGGGGGACATGAGTGGGGGCCTGGTGGTGGTTGACCCTGCACTGCTGGGGGGTGGGGGTGGTGGGAGACATGAGTGGGGGCCTGGTGGGGGCTGCCCATGGTGGCAGGGGGTGGGGGTGGTGGGAGACATGAGTGGGGGCCTGGTGGAGGGTGCCCCTGCACTGCTGGGGGGTGGGGGTGGTGGGAGACATGAGTGGGGGCCTGGTGGAGGGTGACCCTGCACTGCGGGGGGGTGGGGGTGGTGGGAGACATGAGTGGGGGCCTGGTGGAGGGTGACCCTGCACTGCTGGGGGGTGGGGGTGGTGGGAGACATGAGTGGGGGCCTGGTGGAGGGTGCCCCTGCACTGCTGGGGGGTGTGGGTGGTGGGAGACATGAGTGGGGGCCTGGTGGAGGGTGACCCTGCACTGCTGGGGGAGGGGGTGCACGGGGACATGAGTGGGGGCCTGGTGGAGGTTGACCCTGCACTGCTGGGGGGTGGGGGTGGTGGGAGACATGAGTGGGGGCCTGGTGGAGGGTGACCCTGCACTGCTGGGGGGTGGGGGTGGTGGGAGACATGAGTGGGGGCCTGGTGGGGGCTGCCCATGGTGGCAGGGGGGTGGGGGTGGTGGGAGACATGAGTGGGTGCCTGGTGGAGGGTGCCCCTGCACTGCTGGGGGGTGGGGGTGGTGGGAGACATGAGTGGGGGCCTGGTGGAGGGTGACCCTGCACTGCTGGGGGGTGGGGGTGGTGGGAGACATGAGTGGGGGCCTGGTGGAGGGTGACCCTGCACTGCTGGGGGGTGGGGGTGGTGGGAGACATGAGTGGGGGCCTGGTGGAGGGTGCCCCTGCACTGCTGGGGGGTGTGGGTGGTGGGAGACATGAGTGGGGGCTTGGTGGAGGGTGACCCTGCACTGCTGGGGGGGGGTGCAGGGGGACATGAGTGGGGGCCTGGTGGAGGTTGACCCTGCACTGCTGGGGGGTGGGGGTGGTGGGAGACATGAGTGGGGGCCTGGTGGAGGGTGACCCTGCACTGCTGGGGGGTGGGGGTGGTGGGAGACATGAGTGGGGGCTTGGTGGGGGCTGCCCATGGTGGCAGGGGGGTGGGGGTGGTGGGAGACATGAGTGGGTGCCTGGTGGAGGGTGCCCCTGCACTGCTGGGGGGTGGGGGTGGTGGGAGACATGAGTGGGGGCCTGGTGGAGGGTGACCCTGCACTGCTGGGGGGTGGGGGTGGTGGGAGACATGAGTGGGGGCCTGGTGGAGGGTGACCCTGCACTGCTGGGGGGTGGGGGTGGTGGAAGACATGAGTGGGGGCCTGGTGGGGGCTGCCCATGGTGGCAGGGGGGTGGGGTGGTGGGAGACATGAGTGGGGGCTTGGTGGGGGCTGCCCATGGTGGCAGGGGGGTGGGGGTGGTGGGAGACATGAGTGGGTGCCTGGTGGAGGGTGCCCCTGCACTGCTGGGGGGTGGGGGTGGTGGGAGACATGAGTGGGGGCCTGGTGGAGGGTGACCCTGCACTGCTGGGGGGTGGGGGTGGTGGGAGACATGAGTGGGGGCCTGGTGGAGGGTGACCCTGCACTGCTGGGGGGTGGGGGTGGTGGAAGACATGAGTGGGGGCCTGGTGGGGGCTGCCCATGGTGGCAGGGGGGTGGGGTGGTGGGAGACATGAGTGGGGGCTTGGTGGAGGGTGCCCCTGCACTGCTGGGGGGTGGGGGTGGTGGGAGACATGAGTGGGGGCCTGGTGGAGGGTGACCCTGCACTGCTGGGGGCTGGGGGTGCAGGGGGACATGAGCAGGTGTGCAGGGTAGTCCCCTGTTTTGTGGGCTGCCTGCTGGAGCCATGGAGGGTGTACAGGGAACACCTGTGAGGACCCACCCAGCCTAATTGCGTGTGATAATTCACGCACAACCCTGTAATACACGTACCTGGCCAAATCGCATGTGAGAATTCCCGCGCACCCCTGTAATACACGTACCCAGCCGAATCGCGTGTAGAACTTCCCGTGTACCCCTGTAATACACGTACCCAGCCAAATCGCGTGTGATAATTCCCACGTACCCCTGTAATACACGTACCCTGGCCAATCGCGTGTAGAACTTCCCACGCACCCCTGTAATACACGTACCAAGCCAAATCGCGTCTGATCATTACCACGCACCCCTGTAATACACGTACCAGGCCAAATCGCGTGTGATCATTCCCGCGCACCCCTGTAATACACGTACCCAGCCGATTCGCGTGTAGAACTTCCCGTGTACCCCTGTAATACACGTACCCAGCCAAATCGCCTGTGATAATTCCCACGTACCCCTGTAATACACGTACCCTGGCTAATCGCGTGTATAACTTCACGCGTACCCCTGTATTACACGTGCCCTGGCTAATCGCATGTAAGACTTCCCGCGTACCCCTGTAATACACGTTCCCTGGACAATCGCGTGTTGAACTTACCGCGTACCCCTGTAATACACGTTCCCTGGACAATCGCGTGTTGAACTTCCCGCGTACCCCTGTAATACACGTTCCCTGGACAATCGCGTGTTGAACTTACCGCGTACCCCTGTAATACACGTTCCCTGGACAATTGCGTGTTGAACTTCCCGCGTACCCCTGTAATACACGTTCCCTGGACTATCGCGTGTTGAACTTCCCGCGCACCCCTGAAATACACGTACCCTGGCAGCCTGGCTAATCGCGTGTATAACTTCACGCGTACCCCTGATATGCACATTACCCGCTTTGCGTTCCTTGTTTGGCAGCCCTGTAAACTGGTCCAGGGTTAGCGCAGCCCTTTGCGATGATTTAGCGATTTTGATGGCTTTTCCTTGCGCAAGGGCGTTCTTGGGGGCGTTACTGGCGCTGCTGCAGGGTCGCTGCGATACTCTGCGCCACGGCTGGTTTGGGAGCCTAAAATCCATGAATACGCTGTGCGCGGAAATCGGTTTTAGCGCACGTGCCTGGCGCAGACAATCGCACGCGGACACTCTGCGCCAGCCGCTTGCGACACTTTTCTGCGAAATTCTATGAATTACCACCTTACTTTCGTGATGTGTCTTTTTGCATTCCTGCTCGGCCAAAAGTGATGACGCTCCGCACATCCAAACTTCATACAACACTCCCATCTAGTGGCACGATTAAGCCATTACACTAACATTCAGTTACTTTATGTTTAATATCAGTCAATGGCAATTATTTTCACGTAAACCATAGGAGAACAAAGGACGTCTATTTCCAAGATCGTGCCTCTTCACATTGGGCGTAAATCGGTCCAACTGTTTCCTTTAAAACCACTACCTGGAACAGCAGAGCCAGTAAGAGCGGGAGCCTATCCGAATAACCCTTATTGGATCTACAGAACTCCGAGTGAGAGCCAACCTGGTTGGCAGCCAGGGGCAAAATATATTTTAAGACGATCACCATTCTGGCCAGCTGACCTTCAGAGGGGTTCAGCTGCACTGGAGTGTTTCTAAGTCCCCCAGAAGTTGCCCTGGCTGTAGCGTTGGGTAGAGAGCCCAGAGGAATGCAACAAGCACACAAAAAGTAAAACAAATTAAAATATTCAGGTGCGGTGGTCTGCAGACTACTAGAATGGTCCGTAGGCTACTAGTCAGGCCAAAAGGCCTCTCATCAATGATTTTTTTTTTTTAGTGGCTCTTAACTGGAACAAAGTTTTAAAGATGTTTCATTGAAAACCTTATATTACATTATATTATTACATACAGCCAGTCAGGTGCGAATACCGGCAGGGCCAAACTCAGCCATTCATCGAGCACCACACACCGTGGGTAATATTAAGTAGGCACTCAGATACTTGAGGGTTCGTAGCGCTATATAAATGCAAAATTATTGTTTATTTATTTTATATATTTTATTTTATTGCTCACAGCGTGAAACTTGCTCAAGAGCAGCGGTGCACTTTACAACAGGATGGTGTCCGCCGCATTGGGCTTGGCATTTTATACCATAGCAGACATGCCAACATTCCGGATCCCTTGGGAGGGAGATTTCACCACAGCAATCAGGAAAATGTATTTTTCCCATGGGACTGCATTGGGGTTATCCTTATTTTAGGCAGGAGACAGTAAACAATAGCCCAATTTTTCAATAAAAACCCGGGAGTCTCCCACCTATATCGGGAGGGGTGGCGTGCATGCGATAGCGCAGCACTGAAAACGGAGAAAGGCGGATTTTCTATTATTCTGTCAGGTACTATTGAATATTGAACATTGTTTGTGGAATTGGAGGATGTTGGAGGCCTTTCGAGCCTCTTCCGGGATTGAGTCCAGATGGTTGGGGTGTGACAAAAGAAGTACCCATGAGTGTAATTCTAGGGGGGGATAGGGGTGTTTGCCCCCCCCCCCAACTTTCATGGCACACCATTGTGTCCTCAATCATTTGGCTGGGGCACCTTTTCTTCAGATGTCATGTCCCCCCCAACATTTTCAGCAAAGTTACTCCACCGGAAGTACCCCTTGCAAATACTCTCTTTGCAGGCGAGCTTACAGCCCAACCTTTCGATAATTTTGCTGTGTGAGGCGCGTAAGCCTCCAGAGGTGTGGAGTTTAGCCACCCAGTATGTTACTGCTTTGTTTGAGACTGGTTTGTAGGTGATACCTGTAGTTTTGAATATAATCCCAGGGTTGGAGAGGGGGAAAGCTCCCCATTTCACTCTGTTTACATATAGTGTATAAATATAGAAATATTATAGGGAGCCTCTAGACCCCTCTATAGTTAAGGTGAAACCTATCGTCTATAGGAAGTGTGGAAAATTCTATGTCTAGTAACTTTTGAACTGTAGGACACAACAGCAAGAAGTTTTCCAAACGTGATGCCTGGCCCGGGCGCTCCAAACAAATGTTGTTCAGATCCGTGTGAAAGTTCAAAAGATATTAAGGGTCAAAGAAAGGGTGTGTTTTTCACTTCCATAGGGAACATTTTACATTTTCTTCTCAAACACACAGCCCAAACTACTGCACAGATTTTCACCAAATAAGAAACAAGTTGGGCACAAAGCACTCAAAGGAATTCCTTTATCGGTTTGGTATAAATCTGTCCAGTAGTTTTTTAAAATTTAGCAGAGAATGGGCAGCAACCAGTACCCCAAAAATGTGTTATATCTCCCATGAAGCATTGCGGAAACCAGAGCTTTTCATTTCTGAAAATCCACCATCTTAAAATCGAAATTCAAAACTAGATTTCTTTTTTGTAAATAGCCCTTAAATTATATGCGATTGGTTGATTACTGCCCGTTTAATTTGGTCATTGGTGAATTGGTCGCAAACTTTTTTGCGCCGTTTGCTGCATATATATGTGAGGGGGTGGGTATAGGGTTATAATTAATGTAAAGGGGTTAAGCAGAGGGCTGCGGGGAGTCTCCCCCTGCATATATATGTAGCCATATGTACCTGTAAAAAACGAAATCCTGACCAATTCTCCAACTACCAAAAAGATTTGCAGTAATCAACCCAAGCCAATTATATAAGGTTAGTGAGTAGGGTCATGTTGAGGCTGGGGAGCGGGTGGGCTGTGTTAGCAAGAAGGATGTGTGAAGGTTTGTGGTGGGGGAATAGTGTAGATTTAAGAGTGTTTATCCAAGATCTAGCTCTTAATCTCAATTTGTTTTGAGTGTCAAAAGAAAAAGAGTACAGACTTTACAAATATAAAATACTGAGATGTGGAAAGCACAGTAAATGCTAGTTAGGGGAAGGGAGTATATTAAATTCATTTAGGAAGACACCCTGTTTTTATAATAAAATAAAAACCAGGAATTACCTCCTAAATTAACCTAAAATGTGTTGAAGAGCGGTATTAGGGGGCTATTATTGTTTGTTGATGTTGGAATAGCTTTAAAGGCTTTAAATTAGTTCTCGACATTGAAAAGAAAGTGTGCAACAGAGGCTCGAGTGATGCCGATGCATGTTTCCAATAGATCTGACCTGGTCTGATTGTGCAAGCAGATGGTGTGATTTAACAGTAAAGAACTCTCAGCCCATCAGCGGCGAAGATCTCTCCATTCCCCAAACTGCATTATCCTTGTCCCATTTACTCAGTAATCATTTACATTACTGCCACCTCCCTCTTCCTCGTACCAGTACTCCACTACACCGCCTCCCTCCTCCTCATCTCAGAACTCTATACTCCCAAGCTCCCAGTACCCCAATTGTAATCCATTGCATTACCCACACTTCCCTCTTCCTCATCCCAATACCACATTAGTATTCTATTGCATTACCTCAACTACCTTCTTCCTCATACCCTAACCATATTAGAAATCCATTATATTACACCTACCACCCTCTACCTCATCTTCCACTTCTCTCTTCCACATCCCAGTACCCTGTTTCCTTTGCCTCTCCCACCCTCGTTCCAGTACCCTATTAGTAATCCATTACACTATCACCCCCCTCTTCTTTGTCACAGTATCCCCATTAGTAATCTATTACATCACCCTCTACCTCATCACTTCAAGCCATACAAACCAAAAAAGCAAATGGCCTAGGCCGAGCCTTCACGGCTAAAACCATAACTAAATGGAATATGCTACCTGAGACTCTCAGAACTGAACCAAACCTCAACTCTTTTAAAAAGAAATTGAAGACCCTACTCTTCAAATAAATCCATCAGCTAAATAGCCAGATCTTCAAAACTCAGGTATTTATGTTGTCCTGTCGCCACTCTCTATGTCTATGTCTACATGGAATGCGCTCTGATGCCTGCGGGCTGCTGCGCTATACAAACAAATAAATAAATAAACTCACAGTAGTCCATTACACCTACCTCCCTCTTCTTCATCCCAGTATACTAATAGTAGTTTGCTGCATTACCCCTACATCCCTCTTCCTCATCCCAGTACCCCATTACTAATCTGCTAAATCATCACCACCTACCTCTTCCTCGTACCAGTACTCCATTACCACCAGCTCCCTCTTCCTCATTCCTGTACCACATTGGTAATCTATTAGTTTACCTCCACTGCCCTCTCCCCCTCGTCCCTGTATCCCATCATCAATCTGTTGCATTACCCTAAATCCCCCATTCTTTGTCTCAATATTACATTAGTAATCTGTTACAATGGATGCAAGTGGAGCCTAAGTGGTCTGCAGTAGCTGCTTTAGCAAATTTCTTGCTAAATCGTCTGTGTCCATTGCTGGAGGTGGTCCCCCTGCTGTGGGGGTTTGCCTATATTGCTCATTGCCGCTCTGAGCGTGGTGTGGACAAAAAGTGGTCTGTCTGCAGGGGCCCGTGGATGTAAGCAGCTGCAGACCTCTTGGTAAAGTGGGCTGAACCTACCTGCAACAGGAAATGGTGTGACGGTTTAAACGGTAGGAGCTAAGCAATGTTGACTTTCTGTTTCCATTTTGTCGGATTTATGTTTTGCATACTAAGGAGCAAAAACAAACCAGACCAAGGTTACTCAAATGTAGGACGTTCCTAGTTTTCATGAGCACGCCGCCCCTACTTCTGTCATAGGATTAGCTACTCATATTGCATCGAGCGGGCCCGGGTCGGCATGTAATGAGCCGGGAGCGAATACTCAAGGCTCCCTCCTACAGGCCATTAAGACTGGCCCTCGGTTATATGCTTCAGTGGTAGGCCCGGTCTCAGGGGTGAATTATTGAAGGCAAAAAACCCATTTTCTCCCGTACCGCATCTATATTTCCAGGAGTTATGGTTCATAGGGGGTCCAGCTCTTTAGAGACTAATATTATACATATCGAAGATACTGTTATCAAAGGACAGGCTGACTTAGTCTCTGATGTTTCTATTTTAGCATCCGTCATTTTGCACTAACGGGGAAAAGGGTGCGCTTATCTGTGGATTTCAAGTCAAACAACTTGCATGGGGTAAACGATATGACTGAAGTGGTGCTGCACAACCCCTCTTCTGTGATCCCAACTGAAACTTAACCCCTTACCCCCAATATTAGTGCAGTAAGTAAGGAGAGGGCAAATCTCTCCAGCTTGGACTGTTTGAGGACTATGGATACTGTAATTCCTCCACGTTCTCCAAGGTGTACGTCACGACCAAAAACAAGTTTGCCTCAGACTTTGGAGGACGTCTTCTTCAACAGCCAGGCATGTAACACGATGATGGAACAAGTGATTGACGCAATATCGTTTCCCGTCCTATCACGGATATTAAGTTCAATGGACAGGAGTTATGACGGTCTTCATTGTGAAATGCAGGAAGTCTATTTCATTTTGAAGGATCTGTGTGCTAAAATACATTTTTATTCAAGTTTTATTACATCGGTAAGTCAAGATTTTACGGGACATTCAAAGCCTACAGAGGACATGTGTACAGACACTTTTGGCCCCGTAGTGACCTTTATACCCGGTCCTGCTGCTTCCAATGTATCTTCTGGTCCTATAGATTGGGCACCAGCCCCCTTTCCAGAGGAGGTGGATCCCCCATTGCCCGGGTATTCACCTCGGGCTGTTAGTATTGAAGCCGATAATGGGGATTCCGATAATGATTGAATTCATGGTATCCAGACTGGACAATGCAAAGGAGATGCTAGCGCAGAACATTTTGAACCGTAGTATGGTGGAACAATGTTGTCCGAAGGGCCCTAATAGTAAAGGGAATGCTAATACCACAAAGAAAACGAAATAATGTAATGCCATATCAAACCATCATAACAAAGGCTTCCATAGATTTTTGAGAATATTGAAAATGGAGCTCCTTAAAACAAATGAAAAGTCGGCAATTATGTGTTGGCCAAGTTGTAGGGCAGGTTATTCAGTGCCCACAAGTTCGGTCAGATCCCAATATAAACCTCAAAAGGGTAAGTGTAAGACAAAGTATTCTATCCTGGTTCAGGGAAAGTGCGCTATTACCCATATCCTTAAGCCGGGGTAAGGGGGTGATTCCTCCATTAACTTGCGCAATAGCTCAACATACTCCGACCGAATCTATGGATTCACAGTCTCTGGAAAAGGGACTCGTAATACCAGGGGCAGTGCTTAATTTATAAGAAAATGAGTGCTAGGGCCCAAATATTTTCTTGCATGTCACTGACACATTGGGCGGGCAGCTCCCAACTTACTGACACCACCCATGCCTGCTCCATACCGTACATAATTGGTGTTAAGGCTGCAAATACCACTGGTTCTTTGAGGCTGATGGATACATGATGTGATTTATAGATTCCAAATGACATAACATATTGTGTTTTGAAGTAATACAAATATTTAAGTGTTTCTTTAAATTCTTTAAAACACATTATTGTTAATATTTTGCTCTGATCCTATCAATGGCAAGTGGAACATTTTAACAATGTATAAATAGAAAATAAGAGCCAACATGCTTTCCTTCTGTAGAAAACTATTGGTCAAATGCAGGCAAAATCATTACTGAACTGATGAACGTACTGTCAAACACTACAGCAAGACCATCTTCCTTGGTTTGGCACTTACGCTAGGCACTCCTCTTTGATATTGGCATTTTCACTGACCTTGCCCCTGTGTTGGGGCCTGTGTTGGGGCTGCTGGCTGGTGGCTGTCCTGTTGTCATCAACCCACTTGGCTGATTATTAGAGTAGAGAGCTTGCAGCACTGTCAAGCAGGTTGATTGAAGCAGTGTGTGGGCACGGCCAACATCAGTGCCCACCATTGTCACCTTCTAACTCATTGTTATTCATGAAAATTGATAAATAGACATGCCAACCTGGGTTATCAAGTTTGTGAATAACAAGGAGCAAACCCAGGATGAGAAGACCCAGGTCAGTGCACACTGTATGTATATTACACTGACTGTTAAAATAATAAAGTTGGCAAAACACTATAACATAATCAAGCTACGATTAGAAATAAGTGCCGGGGCTTATTAATAAGTGCTGGGGCTGAGCCCTGGCAAGCTCCGCCACAAACTAATCACTTCCAAAGAGACTGGAAATGATCACAGCACCCGTCGATAAGTTGCAGACTAGGGAGGAAAGTGCCTCTCAGTTTATGGGGATGGTGGTAGCTGTGCGTTACAACCATTGGCCCCTGCTTTTAAGAGGGTTATGGAGAAGGGACACAGGCCATTCCCCTGCCTGCTGTAGAAGAAGAAGACTGATCTAAAGGTTGCCCCCAGGCAAACCTTCAGGGTCATCTTTCTAGGAAAATTGAGGGAATTCCCTTGAACCGGCAACATATAATGTCCTTGCTTTTTGAGATTCCTAGCCTACACCTGATTGCGTCCCAGGATTTGGTGCACGTTGAATTTATAGTTAACAAATGCGTGGATGTAGTCAAAATTCATTTTCATTTAAGGATGGTGAGGAACGCTATCCCAGCAGACAGTCAAACGATTTTAGCATTGGGTTAATGAATATTCAAATTCATGGGCCCGGATGGATCTATAGCCTGTGATCCCCATTCCAGGGTGAATTTCCGGCATATGGAGTCAAATCCTTCACTGCCTCTAACAGTAAAATGTAACACAGGGCAAAAAAGTCTAGATCTGGCTAACCATTCCCCCACCAAACTACATACAAAGACCGTCAACTATGATTGGACCTCCATTACACTTCATAGAGACCCAAAGAGGGAAGGGCCAGTGGTATCCTGATTTGTTCTATTGATGCTCGAGCCTCCAATAATTGAAGGTTCTGATGTGTGTTATATTAAAGCTTGCTGGGAGGAGAAGGGTAGACCATTTGGTGGCTTGTTAGGTGCTGTCAGGGGGAAGGGGCCTAGGACTCTCGATCCACCTGATTGATAGGGAAAGAAGAGACATTTTACTGGTAAGATTAGAGCAGAGGGATGCTAATACTGGTGAGGTGCACACATGTTTATTGTTTAACTCAGGGAATATTGATTTAAGTATGTTTCTGGCAAATATATCTGACTTGTTACTGGCTGAAGCCCCTGAAGAGGGTGCTACCATAATTAATTGTAGGTGATTTTAATTCCTGCATGGTACTTAACGAGGGGCAGGATTGCAGTTTCAGATACGGCACAAGAGAGAGATCTCCAATTTAGATAAGATTTAGAGGCTTGGGACCTCTCACTACTAAATGGAAATGTAAGAGGGGATGTCCCCCTGGGCTTTTCCTGGCAAGATTTGTGGGGTAGGTTCACTTTGGATTACATTTTTGTTTCACCTGACTTGGTAGAGCTGGGGGGAAAATTGAAGTCTGGTTTTCGGATCAAAGTGACCATTGCATGCTGGAGCATAGACTCCCTATAATTATTTAATAATTTCTCTAAAACCATCACTAGGTTAGTTGGTTGTGGAAATCAGACCCAGAGATTGTGCTGTAATATGACACCCTATGTTGGTTGGTTTTAATGCACTTGTGCAAGTGAACTACAAGGACAATGTTTTAGAACTCTGTAATCCCACCAGTTTTTTTTTCGAGTATGCCATTGCTTTTTAGAGGATTGACAACAGAGAAAAGTTTAAGTAATGGAAATGTTAGGTGCTTTCATGTCCACTTGTTCAATCTCTGTATTCAAGAAAGGAAAAAAGAACTGTGTAGGAACATTAGAAGGTTACAAAAGGACAACCCACATGCAGCAAAACATATAGCTAAATTGAAATCCAGTTACTGTAAATGCCTCATGAAGCAAGACACAAATAACAGACGTAAAATTCAAACAAAAGGTGTCTGTTAACTTATATGTCAGGGTAGTTGTAGGCCCAACTGGCCTTATGCTAAGGTGGGATTTTGCTACCGGAATGAAACTAAGAAAAGTCTGTGTCAAAGTGTCCAAAACCTACCCTTGCCCTCACAACTAAAGCTAAACAATGTGTAGGGATGTCAATAATGAAAGTAATGGGGATCAACATAACATTCCGAGCTTCTTCCAGCTCTTAGCTTCTGCTTCAGCTCCCTCTCCCCTAAGTTCCAAGCAGCAAAGTTCAAACAGAAGGGTCTTGAGTCTTCATTCTCAAGACAAGATTCACAATTCCTTGAGTCTCAGAGTGCCCTTCCCCAAGTCTTAAGTTTACACAATGTCTTTGGATTCACACAGTTGCGGAATCACTGGTCTAGGCGCAGTTGTCAGACCGCATAGTCCACCCATCACATGTCACGCAACCAGGATCCCTAAATGCCTTAGTTCACAGGATTTCCAGGCTTGTCCCTGTGTACTGAGCAGTGTTCTTGTAGTCTCTCTTGGTTGGACTCTAGGCTTATGTGCATTAATAACACTCCTTTGGCTTCTCCCGATTAGCCTCTTGGCTCTGCCCCAAAGCGTCCCACACCTCTTGCCAGTCTTTGTACTTGCCACACTGCAATTGTCTGTAATGTTCACTTCATGGTGGTCTTGCTCATGTCCCACCTTCCTATTACACTTTTCCAGGCTTGCGCTCTTCCCTATAAGCTGTTTTCCCATGGGCACTTTCCCTTTGGCTGTCCTCTGCTTTGCCCATAAAAAGTGTTATTCAATTCCATATTCAATAAGTGAAATTGCAAGATTGAATTCAGTTCGACGTCCAACAAATATTAATTTTACTTATTTTCAAGCTTTCATCCAATTTGATATTTAATGTGCATTCATTATGCTTGATTTCAAGTTCTTCTCCACTTTGGTGTTTAAATATGCACTCAATATATTTTTCAGTTCAGTATTCAATAGACAAGCATTGTTTAAAGTTTTCCTTCAATTTGGTATTCAATATGCACTCAGCGTGGTTTAATTTCAAGTTGTTATTCAGTTCGGTATTCAATGAATATTCATTGTGCTTATTTTCGACTGTCCATGCAGATCGGTAATCAGGATGCATTCATGCCCCACTTGCAGCCCACTTAGGAATGCCCTGGTTATCGAGTGCCTCTCCCAAATACGCACCAGTACTTGGCTTTGTTCCTGAATGGCTCCTGTTGCTTCTTTCTTCCTTGCACGTAGGCGGACCGGCTCCTGCAATCCACGCTCACATACCAAGGCCTGCCTCTCTCACGCCGGTAGCTCCTCCTCCTCAATGAGGACGCAAACAGCATCCTTCATCCTCCTGAAAAGTTCCACGACACGTAGGCTCACTCATTGGGCTGCTGGCTGGCATCCTGGCTTGTCCACAGTTCACACCACGGCCTCCTGGAAAGGGTGCCCTGCTAGTTTCATTCCCACAGGCCAACCTGTTTCTCACAATACTATTCTCTGTCTCTCATTGTATATATCTGCAATCCCATAAAAGGTTGCAGGTGTGAACCCTCCATTATGTCTGCCTGACTATGATTATGGGGACATGCCTGACTCTCTACCTCGTCCCAGTACCAGAGTGGTAAAATGTAGGTGGAGTGTTCATTATTTAGTCTCCTCTTCCTCGTTGTTAGGAAAGATTTCCATTCATGGGTTATTTTCCTTCCAGTTGTGTACCCCCAAACTTTTTGTGTTGTCTGACCATCCTAGTGTCATGGCCACTCCGGCAGGGACACAGTTGTTGCCCATCCGCCCTCGTATGGGGCACTCCAGAGCCCCTTTTGGAGCTCAACATGGAGCCAGGTGGGTTTTGTCCTTGTGCCTCTGGGGCGCCAGGCTCATGAAGAAGACCAGATCATTGGAAACGTTCCAGGCCCACTCCACACGTGAATCTAGTATTAGGTGTGGCAGGGCGTGCCCAGTAAGGCTGCTCAAGGGCGTGGCTAAACTGGCCAGGGTTATATAAGCCCCGCCCTCACACTGATCCATGCTTCGCATTACTATGCATCTTAATGCAACGTGACGCTCACTGCCGCTTGGACCAGCTTACTTACCTTCTGGAAGCCAGCGTTCACCATTTAACCGCATCTGCATACTCACCTTCTGGAAGCCAGCAATCACCATCTCATTGCATCTGCATACTCACCTTCTGGAAGCCAGCGTTCATCATCGCATTGCATTAACATACTCACCTTCAGGAAACCAGTTACCCTGATTCCGGCGCCGCGCTCATCATCCAATGCTGCGCCCATCATCCACGGAGTCGAGCCCTGTAAAGAAGCAGAAAGACAAGGTTAGACAATTGAAACTCAGCAGCTGGGGGTCGCGCCACATTGGGGCCATGCGCGCATCCTCAGAAGTTACTCACCTGTTTCCGGGCCATCGTGAACTCGTTCCCTGTTCGCTACGGCTGCCATCTTCATCTTCGCAGCTGCCGGGTCGCGACATCACCTACACAGGGAAAGAGCAAAAGAGAGACATTAAGGAAAGAACGAACAACATTGCCAGAACAGACGAAACAAACACCGTAAAGCAGGTTTAAAGCAAAATAGACTATACAAACAAAACGCTCACCTGGAGAGAAGTAGATTAGTCGCAGCTGGACTGGACGGCCACACACAGGGACCAGTGAAGGAACTCGGTCCTAGTTAAACATGCGCCCCTGTCGGAAGTAGCAGGACAGAGAGCTCATCATTCAAGATAAGGAGGTGAGCCTTCTTTGGGCAGCGCAACCTACGGGAACTACACCCTGGGTGGAAGGGGTCAGGAAGGGAACTCGGGTCACAACTGGCATACTTACGCCTTCTTTACATTTACATAGGAGCAGTCTTGAGCAGCACTACCGCAGTAACTGTACAAGCACAGAGGGAGAAGCCAGATAAGGGCGAACTAATCCCTGGGAGGGCTGCAGCCGTGCCCCAACACCCCCGCAGAGACCAGGTGAGCATAACAGAAAGTGAAGCCTCTTCAAATCTCTTCCTGGGCGTAATGCAAACTTCAGAGACGGACCAGTTGGCCCAATTACTGGGTGAATTACGGGCTGAGGTTCATGCCTCAAGACAGGAAACCAATGCCCTAACATCACTTGGAAAAGCTCCATCTGATGCAAAGCAAAAATCGATATCAAAAACTTCTGAAACACAACAACAAACAGCAGCATGACTTGCCGACCAGGGAACAAGAGTAACTTTCTCCAGGAAAAATGAGATGCCAGAGCAAACTGAAGCAAGACTTGCTGACATGAGGACAAGAGCAACATCCTCCAGGCCACATGAGACACCAGAGCAAACTGAAGCAATGCTTGTGGACATGAGGACAAGAGCAGCATCCTCCAGGGCACATGAGACACCACTCGATCAGGACACGGGCAACGCCGGGTACCCAAGCTAGTCATTTATAATTTGCAAACGGAATCCGTAGACCGTAAGTGGTGGAGGTTTAGGTTGAAGTTACAGGATTAGAAGGTAGAAGCCTTGGATACAGAGGTTGGGGTAAGAACATTTATATGACAATGAGGGCAGGGCTTCCTGGCCCTGTTGCTATTAAAATGTGGCTTTTCGATTGGTGGGAAGAGGGGGGCTGAGGCTAGCCAGCTGAAATTGGACTCACTCTTTAAACTGCTAAGGCTGAGAGACCAGTGCCCCTGCAACTTCCATGTGCATGCACACAATGCCTGCCACTATGCTGTCTACGACCAATAGTAGGCAGTCTTGCAATTCTACCATATGTTAGTCTATTCTATTTCCTCTTGTAAAGCGCATGACAGTGTGGTTTCTTGGTACAGCAGTCAAAGAGAGCGTGAAAATCAAAATGCTTCAGTTAAAAGCCAGTTTTCAGTTGGATTAAAAAACAAGGTAGAGCAATCAAAGACGCAGCTCAAAGGGACACACGTTCCAGAATGAAGGGTCAAGAACCGAAAAAGAGAGTCCTCCTTTACCCAATAATTAAATCTGAGACCATCCAGACAGCTCAGTTGGTGCGAGCACAGGCTTCTTGCTGCAGAGTAAACGTTAATGCAATCCATTTTGAAATACAGGGAGGGGCAGCATTAGATAGTGATAGACAGTACACAGGGTTCTGAACTGCACGTCCTGCCTATGCTTAATCAGCAACCAATGCAGATTAAAGAGAGAATTGGTGATCTGAGCAGAGCCCAGTTGGAAAGAAAAGAACCAATCTGTTGGAGAAGATTAAGAGAATACCTACAGGAAGATGAGGAATGACTGAGCTGAAGGAGAAAAGTAAGCAATGCATCACACTTTAAACCAAGGGATTCACTAGGAGACACGTAGAGGACATGTACCAGGAGACGAAGGCCAGATCTGAGAGCACAGCAGAATAAAAGGGTCAAAGACAATGTCCTCCATCTTAGGCAGGGTTGCTAGAGGCTGGTCCATGTGGTTAGACATGTAACTCACTCTTTGAATTTGATCGGACCAGTTGGTAAATCTAGTATCTAGCACACTGTTGTGGTCACTGGTCTGACCGGGACAAGGGTCTGAAATCGGGGACGTGTGAGAACCTTAACAACATGCCTACTTTCGGGGCAAGCCATGCACTCTAATACCACTACGGTGGTGATTCGGCACAATATAAAAGCTTCATAATATCCCTACTCCATGATGTACCTTAAGATAAATGACAACTACACCATGCTTAACGCTACACTAACGGCCTTCACATGACCCTTACAGGTCTTCTTATGGAATCGTAATTTTCTGCTGTGGAAGAGTTGGGGTACCTATAGCGTACACGCCGTACAGTGAGGTAAAGGATTGGCCATTCACATGTTTGTCTGCGCCACTGCTTTGACAGGTCTGACTCTTGGCATAGCCACGTCGCACACAACTTTGATGCTACTGCAACATTTTCTGTATCTATTACCTTCCAGGACCCGTTTTGAGTTACACTTTTTCTCATGCTTCAATATATTGAATGACTTCCTGGGCAGATTTTCTTGACAAGATTCCCCGTCTTGATAGCAATGTACCACTGGGATATGGATGTTCACACATTAGCCTAGGATATATAGGATTTTAAAGTTTTCATTAGGAGAAACTGTAGAGCTCATTGAAATTTGAGAATGAATGCATATAGAAATATATCGTTCGCTACAGGTTGTCATGTTTTTTCTCTGCCAGGGGTTCTATGTCATTTCATCGACGGTCGTTATTACAATGGGTTTTTTACGAGTAATTTTGTTTTTTAACGAATAACCTCATTGATATTTATTTGTTTTATTTTTGGGGGGGGGCTCACCCTCCAATCCCCCAACCACTATTGTTTTTTTTAAACTATTCCCGATCCCCCCACCCTTTATATACACTTTCCAACCCCCCCCCCCCATATATATTTTGGTGATTTTTTTCGTTAACAAATACTTGTAAAAAAAAAAACATTGAAATAACGACTGTCGATGAAAGGACGTTGTACCCTGCCAGGCCCCCTCAAGGAGAGAGACAACTCCTACGTCTTACATAGACACAGGAGTGAGGGGGCAATTAACCTATCCATATTTAAACCCACTCATAAAGGCTGACAACTTCGCAAATCCACATTAGCACAGGCTGCCTCTGCAGCCTAAGGATTTTGTATGTAAGGCATATGCTTCATTTAACATTTCATGCATATGATGACACAGAGAGTCCTTAATGGCTTGCTGTGAAATACAAATGCATAAGTATTTGATCAGCTTGCTTCTAATCTTAGTTCATTTTCCAGTTCAGGGCCGGGCATGTTATTTCCTGTGTTTTCCAAAGCAGGAGTGGAAAATGCATCTGCCCCTGGTGAGGTACATGCATGTGTCCTTGTTATTGATCCTTTATACCTCAAGCAAGTGCATGGACCTATCTACCAGGCCTTTGCGCCTTCCGTTAATTGATATTGCAAAGACAACAAACACCTGAATGCTGGTGTATTGTTGAGATGCTCAGTTGGGCATGATGGTCATTTCCAGACCTGCAGATCCAAGACTGTACAGCCTTTCTACACTGGTCAGATGCCCCGTATACAGGATTGAAGAGAGGGGCCCTAGAATGGACCTTATGATCTCTACGCGAATATCGACTCACAGGTTGAAAAATGAAAACTTGCTGCTTGGCCAGTCACCAACTACACCAATCTATCAAAGATATGACAAAAGATATTCTCTCAGACACCCATTCAAACCGTATCCAATTGATGGTTTCAAGGAGACCGAGGTCTCATCAAGGGATCAGATCGACTGACAATAAAGCCAGGTATCAATAACGTCACTAGTGACATCACTACATAGCCGCGTTAGTCATGAAGCAAATAAGCATCCATGCATGAGTTTACACATACACCAGACTGACATGAAAAACATGCTTATAACTCCTGTAGAGGACGAATGTATTTACATAATGCTAAGAACCTTGTCTTTCTTTCTTTCGCTAAAGCGACAATGCAAGTTGCTGAATATACCTGAACCAAGCAGGACCCACCGTAGCCAATCCAGAAGCTCGATTTGTAATGTGGAATAAAATGTTGCATGGTCCAATGGTCTTCTTGCGACCCAGCAACAGTGTAGTTTGCAATAAATTGGTGGAAGTCTCAGGCAGAGCCACCTTACATTGAAAGCCAGTAGAACCACTGACCCATAAAGGTCCTATAGTTAGTTAGTCTAAGCTGACCAACGGCAACACCCCGTAGGTTTTTGGGGTGGACCGTTTTTTTTGTGACATCACTAGTGAATAAAAGCATGTGACACAGGTTCGCGAACTGAGATGTCTAGAGATTTGTTTTCCTGTATGATCCCTGCCTGTATTGGATAATAAAAGACAGTGGGCCTCATCACGAGTTGGGTGGTATTCTGGTGCATATACCGCTGAGCGTTATTTGCGTTAACGCCATGATTTGTGCCACAAACAACACCCCATTACGAGATGGCGGGCAGGTGCACACGGCCCGGGCGTTAACGCAAATACTGTTTGGCAGTAATAGTGGCTGAAAACCCGAAACTCTGTGAACATTGCGTTAGCGCCGACAGCTTGCATCACCGCAGGAATGGGAAACAAAGCGGTGGCCATTTTGGAAATCACAATCCACCTAAAATCAGAGCCTCTGGAAGCCATCCACTCCAACAAACCTTAGAAAATGTCCCAAGAATGTGTGAGGGGCAAGTCTGCCCTGGACAGGATGTGCAAACCTAAGTTCTCAGACTCAGAACTCACAATACTGCTGGAGGAGGTGATTTCCCACTAGGATAAACTCTATGGACCCCAACAGAAAAAGATGGGCTCACAGCGGCGTAACCATATCTGGGCAGACATCAGCCAGAAGGTCACTGCGGTGGGCCGTGTCCCCGGGGAGGAAGAGGACTGCAGCAAGCGATTTAACAACCTGCAGGTCCGTGTCCTGGGCCTCCTGGCACAGCAAGGGAGTGAGAGCATGGCGACTGTTGGAGAGCATCCACCACCACCACCACCATGACCAAAGCAGGCACCATGGGAGGAGCAGTGTACCACCCTCATCGACATTGCATCCTTTGGGAGAGAGGGAGGAGCAGAGGCAGGCACCAGCACCCAGGAGGCTGGGGGTGAGTCACTCCCACTTGCAAATTGCATTGTGAATAGGCCACCACTCCATCCCCAGTGTGAATGCCTGACAGCTAGGCACTGTGAGTGGGTGCAATGCGTGGGAGTGACCACAGCCACCCACGACACCACCCTTGTACCAGCACACCTAGGTGATCCCTGTGATCCAGAATTGTGAGTAGGGCAGCCATTGGACACATGCAAGTACCATGCCACACACATCCATGGTGGGGTCACAGCATCGTCAGGTGGGCGTATGTAGAACCAACCCCCCCTCACTGACTGCGGCATGTCAGCTGTGCATGTGCATGATATGCGTGAAATGGCTATGTCAACAATTCCAAACTGTGTCCCCCTCCTCACGTAGTATGCCATAGTAATACCGACACCCTGAATACAAAACAGGTCAAGCCCAAGCATGATTGAAACTGTCCTGTACACCCTCCTCCCCCTATACGCACTGAAATGCATGAAAATATTTTGAGGTGATATGTCCTCCTGCCATATCCTATGGTCCCTAGAGACACGCATGCATTATCCGAGGGCAACGTCAATGACGAGGAGGCAAGCCCATCCCAACATGTGCCCAGACATGCCTCCACCAGCACCACCACCCAGCAAAGGGCCTGTTAAGACACACCAAGGTGGAGGACCCACACCACCGCAGCAGTGTCACACCACCTCGGCGCACACAAGCCACCACGGGCTCACCACCTTGGCGCACACAAGTCACCAGGGGCTCACCACCTCGGCGCACACTAGCCACCAGGGGCTCACCACCTCGGCACACACAAGCCACCAGGGGCTCACCACCCCAGTGCACACAAGTCACCAGTGCCACCTCACCAAGCCCGTCCCAAGCCACTGGGGGCTCACAGGATGTGGAAGTTGCAACGAGTGCAACCACCCCAGAGGAGGCTGCCTCATCCGTTGAAGAGCAGCATGCTGTGCCTGTCTTAACACCAATCCACAGTCCAGTGCAGCAAATGAACACACCAGAAGGGACCCCTGAACATGTGGAGACTCAGAGCCACAGTTCTGCATCTCTCTGCACGCCGCCGCCGTGCAAACACAGCAGTGACGGATGAGGACACACCCTCATATTGGTCATCTGCTGGCAGCCCTTACATCCACGGCAGGCCCACCAGACAGCCCAGCACCTCCAGCAACAGCAGCCCCACAACACTGCGCAGCCCTGCCCGGCACATCAGCACTACAACACGGTGTAGACCTGCCCGGCACAGCAGCCCTACAACACTGCATAGACCTGCCCCCCACAGCAGCCCTACACAGGACACAGGTCCCGCCAATGCTGTATTGGCAAGCCTGGGTGTGATGGAAGCACACCAGATGAGGATAGAGGGCATGGCCATGGAACACAACCGCCACATCAAAGTAATCAGCAGTGCAATTAGGAGGTCGGCCAAGACCATATCGCGTGACAATGCCCGCACATGTAAGGTCGTAGAGGCATGCACTGCGGCCCTCACAGGGCTTGGTCAGCGAGTATACGAATTAAGAGAGGGGCAATCTGCACATCCAGAACAGATGCATGAGGCAAACAAACTCCTCTGCCAGCAGCTGCAGTTGGCTGCATCGGTGCCATCCACCTCAACCACACCCACAGAGGGCTCTCTGCATCCCTGCAGGGATCACCCAGGCATAGGTCACTGCATCATTTGCAACACTCCTGAAGGCAGTGCACGTCGGAAGCGTCAAATTCCATGTTAGATGTAGAATGCACTGTTGCCTTGGGGTTATATAAATACAATGGGATGCAGGCTACCCCTCCCTTCTCCTCCTAAAGGTATGAAAACGCTGCATTTTGACAGACGCCTTACATTGGTCTGTATTTTTCATCAAGAACAGATCACTGAAATTTAACAGTAAAAGAACACAATTTTATTTGTCACCATGTTACTAAAAGGCCCAATTATAGGCTTAACACCATAACATACAAAACATTTGTTATATGTGTTCAGTTGTTGTTCACACCATATTAATAATCATATAGTACTCAACAGTAGATATTTGAACCATGTGGTGAGGTTGTGAGGGGTTAGTGGAACAGTGACTTTATGTGATGTTATTATTCAAAACATATTCCAAGTCGACACTGTTGGTGTTTCTGACATAAGAAGAGAGTACAGCTGTTAGTGTATCTCTTCATATGCTTTCCTCAGGACTGGACTTTGTTAGGGAAAGGGGATCCTATTATTCAGGGTTTGAAGGTCCCATTGGTGCTAAAAAATAGAAAATGATGACATTCAATAAAAAGCGAGTATCTGTGTGCAGTTTTTTAATATCCACCAAACAAAAAGGGGGTGGGGTACCTGTACTTTAGCTTCTGGTGGATTGGGCTATAATTTCTTAGGTAGGTGTCATCTGTACACCGGTACAACAATTCTAGTCTTTGTGATAGATTTGGCTTTTCATGGCGTCATCCGAAACGTCCTATGGTGAGTCTATGAAACAAGGATGAAACCTTTTTTATTGCTGCATTGACTTCAAGTAGTGTAGAGTGCTTCGTTTTATATATATTTGCAAAAAGTCATGATGTTATAGCTATATGGAGGCGGCTTCTTGTAAAATGAAAGCCGCAACTCTCAATGGTTAAAAATCAAAACGATTGCTGGCGTTTTTAGCACTTGTGTTGCTAGGTAACTGCTTGGTTTCGACGGGACTCGGGTAGGTAGTGTAACCATGCCCGTGAGTTATCCGATCTATGCTGTACCCTGTCATGACCTCTTGAAAATACAGATCAAAAACTAGACAAATAAATCAGGTTCAACCGAGAGGCAGCGTACTTACAAAGTCGTCTGCTTCTCGTCAGTCTTGTTGCTAATCGTTTCCTTCACCGGTTTGCGCAAACGCATTATGTGCGGGGGCACGTTACTTATTCTCGGAAGTGATTGGGGAACTGCAGACGTCCTGGCAATAGGGTATGACAGTGTAGGGTGGGTGTGTGGTGATGGGGGGAGCGGTGCTGGAGAGTTTGTGGGGGATGTTGGGAGTGGTGCACAGGCACTTGGGTGTTGGTGGGGGAGGGGGTTATGGGTGTTCAGGAGTTGGTGTGGGGGAGAGGGTGTGGGTGCTGGGGGTTTGGTGGGGGGAGGGTGTATGGGTGCTGGGGAGTTGTTGGGGGGAGCCATTAGTTCCATTTTCATTAAAGCCCACTCAAACATGACATAAAGCAAGGACATTCAATTGTGTACAAGTGTTATTTATTTTTCAAGTGCTGTTTGTGACGTGCCCATTCACCATTTTAGATTTGTCAATCAACGCCTGTCTGGCCAACCTCCCCTCCCTCACCCCATCCCTGTGTGCAATAGCCCCGGGAACATGCACATGGTTATCGTCACTCCCATCCCCTGGGTGTTGCACATCTGCATCAGGGGTAGTGGCACATTCCTACGGCAGCAGATGTAGTGCAGCATAGCACAGGTGAGTACAATCTTGCCAGCTTTTTCTGCTGCATACATCTGTGCCCCTCCAGTACAGTCCAGGCACCCGAACCGTGCCTTCAACAATCCAAATGCCCTTTCTACACATATGCGTGTCCTACTGTGGGCATTGTTGTATGCCTGCTCTGCCAGAGTTTGTGGGTTCCGCTCAGGGGCATCAGCCAATTGAGCTGTGGGTATCCTGAATCACCTGCATGGGATGAAATGAGAACATTAGGCCTATGTCACTTCAATGGGTGTGCAAAGACTAAGCATCATTACACTATGCACTGTGGTTATGTTTGTGTGCAACAGGGACATGCAATGTGATTGGCTGATTGGTCCATCATCTTTCAGGCCATGCATCATCTGACCCGTACATAAACCCTGTGTGATTGAGTGGGCTGTCCTGTGGCAGATTACATTTGCCTGCACATGGGATTACTGAACTCGCACCGGTGGATGATGACCTATGTGAATGGGATTGTGTGTGACACTCATGCTCATCAAGCAACATCATGTAACCACTTGTACATTGAATATGGTGAATTCCTGTTCCATGGGTTTGCTCTGCAATGTGCGCCATGTCCCTTGTAGCCCACTTTCTACCTGCATGGATCCCTGGGTGTGATTGGCAGAGTGGTGCATCCATACACTCAGGATGGAGCTCCCGTCATGACTGGCTGTTCAGGGTCAGTGGTGATTTCTATTTGGATGTGGCTGTCTCAGTGGATAGTGGGGCTTTAGCTACATGGCACCATTGTTTGTTTTGTTTCTCATGCACGTAAATGTGCATGCATGGGTCACTCTCTCAGGGATGTTCATGTTCGGGTTTGATCCTGATCATCTACAGTGGTTTAGTGGATGGGTATTGCATTCCTCGCATTTTGCATTTCTTTGTGGTGCCCCGGGTGAGGTTACTATTGCATGTCAGGGTGTAAAGCAGCACTGCAACACAGACCAGGTCCATTCTGGATGTTGTGGCCCAATGTGTTATGGTGTTATGAGAAGTGTGTGGCCATCACCTTGTTTGGGCCCAGGTGTGGTGGCCGTGTGCTGGTAACCTTGTGTGCCACACAAATATCATACTGGTGCTGTGATGGTGCTGGCTGTGGCTCCTGGTGGCATGCAAGGCTTCCTGTGGCTCTGTGCCCCCCACTTCATTTGTTATGCTTTGACATGTATTTCAGGCAGGGTTTGTACTCACCCACTATCCATGTGCGATGTCCTCTGTGCCTCTCCATGCAGGCTGGCAGTGTGCTGTTGCGCAGCACCGTGGAGTCGTGGGTGGATTCAGGGTAGCGGGCGCAGCAGTTGCTGATGATCAGGTCTTAGCTAAAGGACATCTGCATGTTCAATGAATGGAAATGCTTCCGATTCCGGTTCGGTGCCTCATGGTCCCAGGGTGCAATCAGTGCAACATGTGTGCAGTCTAGGGCTTCAATCACGTTGGGCACTTGGCCAATTACATAGAACTGTGCCTTAAGTTCAATCACCTGTACCTGGGTGGTGGGCAACGCCATGTGTTCGTTCACATGGTACAGCAGTGCACCCAGCACCTTGCTAGGACAGCACTAAATGTGGACTGGGCCATTGTGATGCTGGAAATGCTTCGGAGGGACAGGGCCTCCCTGTCCTTGTCCTGTAGTCCTTTTTCATGTGTGTTCTGTATTGTTTTCTGCCCAGGCTTCCATGTGGGACTCCTGGCAGCGCAGCTCTTCTTCGTTTTGGTCACGGTGAACAGACCATTGGGATACGCTTATTGCACCCATGGTTAGGGGTATATCCCTGCACCCCTAGTGTATGTTTTTGGGCACTTGTGTGTGGCCCACAGAGCAGGGAATGGGCTGGTGGCAGCTCCATGCAGAATTTGACCGGTGCTCTGAGTATCCTCCATTTTGGGATGCCCAGGCCCTGCCATTGGAATCAGATGGTAGGAGACCAGATGGCCCCTGCTTTCTATTGCCTGTTAACTTGTTTTCCTGAAGTCCTGGGAAGCCCTGCCTCTGTCCCCTGACTGGCTTTTGGGTGGAAGTTCCATATATGATACTGTGGGGAAGTCCAGGCCAGACTGGCTGGAGCCTTCCCAATGACTTTATGTTGTGGGTACACCCTTGGGGTGGGACCTGGGTGAATGGAGTGTGTGACCAATATGCACTTCATGTTATGGATGTCTGGTTTCTGGTATGAAACACAATGAATGAGACAACCCTGCCCGAAACTGGTATGAATGCAGTGTAGAGTGCTGAATGGCTGGGTACTTGTCCCAATACACATTCTTTGTTGTGAGTGTCTGGAGGGAGGAGACTGGCCTGAATGCACTGTGAGCGTGATTGGGTGCCTGCCTGCCTGAATGCCCTTCTGAATGATTGGTTTCCTGAGTGTGACCCAGCAGAGTAAATGAGAGACCAAACAGTATATCTGGGGGCCACTCACTGATAGAAGTCGTTCAGAAGCTGAAGTCGAAACTTGATGCTTAACCTTAAAGCCTGCTAGAAGAAGAATTGCAGCTGCTGTCCTTCACTGCAATCTGAAAGCTACTGTGTCTGCCAAGGAACTGATCCAAGAGAGGACTTGGCTAGGAGACCTCTTCCCGTGCTACGAGGGACCATCATGCACCAGCCAACCTTCATCAAGGCTCCCTGGAAGTCAGTCCTCGAAAGGCTGCCGACCGGAGACCGGGACCGCCGACGAATATGAAGAGAAGCACCCGGACATTGTTAAGTCCATCGACGTCGACGACCATCATTGCCGACTGGAGCCGCAATGCTCCATTGCCTAAGAGCACTTTGAATGAAGGACTCCCTTGCTCATCACCGACGACCGCTTTGTCCTGCCGGAGAAAGTCAAGGTCGCCGTCGACCAAGGAGAATACGCCGACGACCCGACGCTCTTGCTTGTCCAAAGTTCTTCATTGACTCTTTGCGGCAACAAACTATTGCCATCGAGGTGCACTGCACTCCTCATCTTCGCAGGACGTCCACGACCGATCATCGACGAGCACCGCCAAGATTGAAGCTGCTGCCTTGCCGCCGTTGTTCACCCTTTTCCTCGTGGGATCTTGACGAGCCGTGTCTCCTGCCTTAAAGGGAGTCACTCAAGAAGGATCAGTCGATGACGTGAGGTCGAACTCTGCAAAACTAGCTACATTGGGGTGGTAGAACATTTGTAGAAGGAGATAAGACTCTTATAGACAATATATGGACTGAGCTTGTCAATATACTTTATTTTACAGGTTGCCCAGGTGGGGGGATCCCCATACAGAACTGTACCTACTGGTAGGGGCCTAGTATTCTGCCAATTGTCTCACCAACTTGTTTCCCTCCAAAGTCTATTGTTGGTTAACTTTGCTATTGATTTGTATGCCATTTGAAACTGTCAGTAGTTAGTGCATTTTAATGGAATCAAGAGTAATTGTGGTACCACATTGAGGCTGTATATATTTATCATTTTAGAATTGCGTGAGCACAAAGTGTGTTATTGTGATTGTGTAGATAACGTGGACCTTATTTATGTAAAGAACTGTTTTATCACTAACATAGCGTGTGGACATTCATTTGTGGGGGTTTGGGGACTACACTGTACTTAAGAACCAGCCTGCATCACCTCCTGAGAGCTTACACCTTGATTGCTCATCCACGTTTTCCAAATAGAGAATCTTGGCTGGGGTGCTTTGTGCTTTTACTCTGCCATGTAGAGAGCAGAAGTACAGATACCCCAATCCAGTCTTTACAGCCATGCCATTCATCAGGGTAACTGTGTGCTGAAAGCTGCCGTCCCAAGGTATTGCAGGACTGACACCAGCTTCACGAGTGGGGGCACAGCGGTGCTGATGACAATCCTGCTACCAATGTCACCTTGGATTGGGCCCAGGGTGATGGCCTGACCCTGGGGATGGCTATCCGACTTGTTGGGGCTGGTCTCGTCTACCTCATCATCATCCCCCTCCTCAGCCTCCTGTGCTCACTGTGCCCTTGGCTGGTTGTCAGGCCTCTGTATCTCCAGGCGCAACATGTAGGAGATCTCTTCCCGTGCTACGAGGGACCATCATGCACCAGCCAACCTTCATCAAGGCTCCCTGGAAGTCAGTCCTCGAAAGGCTGCCGGCTCTAAATGGCACATGGTGTTGTGAAGTGTGTTTGTTGCTTGGGTGGGTCTTTTGTAGGCCTCTTGTGTGCATTGTTAGCAGCTGTGCCTTTATTTCTCTCTCCTCCCTGCTTCTAATAACAGCATGCTGTTGAGAAGTGTGTTTGGGGCTTGGATGGGTGTTTGTGGGCATTGTTTGCACCTGTGCCTTTATTCTTCTCTCCTCTTCTCTCCACTCCTAATGGCAACATGGTGTTGGGTAGTGTGTTTGGGGCCTGGATGGGTCTTTGTGTGTATTGTTTGCACCTGTGCCTTTATTGCTCTCACCTCCCTGCTCTTAGTGACAACATGCTGTTGCGTAGTGTGTTTGGGGCCTGGGTGGATCTTTCGTAGGCCTCTTGTGTGCATTGTTTCCACCTGTGGCTTTGTTACTCTCACCTGTGTTTGTTTACCTCCAGGAGGCGGTCGGGGGTAATAGTTACCGGCTGGAATAGAGCCGGCTGGATTGCAGTCGTGATCCGGCAGAGCGGTATTGGCGGCGCTAATACCGTTTCCGCCCGATGAGGCCCTGTGTCTCTATCTGGGCTTATCCCCCGGGAGCGGCGAGAGTGTCTGTCCTCTTCTTCGTCCTCACTCCCCAATAAATCGTCTGACCCAGTGTCCACAACGATAATGTTCATGTCTACATGAAAGCTAAGCCTCCTCACCACCACATTTCCATGCTGCCCTCCTCCCGATTGACCTGTACTTCTGTGTTCCCCCCCTCATGGAGTGGTCATTCTCATCTCTGTCTGTCCGTGGGGTAGCCCTGCTACTTTTCCCACTTCTGTATCATTCCCTCCTCACTTGCATTTCCTTTTCCTTGTCATCACTAAAATTTACGAAACCTATCTTTACTTGCGCTGCCCTTAAGGCGTGTCCCTCCTCTTCTTTGCGTCATCCCTACCTAAGGGTCGTTTGACTTCTAACTTCCTCTTGTCCTTCTTTATTTGAACCTGCCTTTACCTTTCCTCTTCTGCTTTTCTTTTTGCCATGTTCTCAATATCTCTGTCTTCTCGCACCCCGCTCCTCTCGCTCTCGTGCTTCTACATTCTGTTTCTCTCTGCACACCCCTTCATTCTCTTCCCTCTCTTATCATTACCCCATCTCTCACTTCTTCCACTTCCTTTTTAGTTGCTATTTCACAACTCACACATCCTGTTTCTCCCGCAACCTGTCTAATTTGAGTGATATCTGTCTGCCTACCAATTCATTCAGGACTGTCAGCTTTTGCCCCTCAAGGCTTCCACATTTCCACAGGTCATTTTCTTTTAACCTCGCCCAGATCTCGCTGCATTCCTTGCATTTGCAGCCTGCGCTCTGTGCTCCCTGATTGTCTGCTCAGCCTCGCCTTGCCCCTCGTTCTTGCTATATGCTGGAGGTGCAAAAGTGGGATTGGTGTAACCTGCCACTGCATTTAATTCCCTTGCAGGGTATAATCCATGGGTTCCCGCTGCTGCTCCTTCATGCTCTGAGGAGGAGGAGGGAGAGCCGAGGGCGATTCGCTCTCTGCCTCTCGCTGGCTCAGCATCCATTGTCGCCGTGGCGGACCCCCTTCCTCTTCCTGAAACATTTTCCATAACTCTAGTATGGCCATCCGTTTGCTTAACATTTTCCCCCTGTAAGCCTTATGTATGTATGTGTGTAATTGTTGCTGCACATAATGGGAGAAGCTCCCCTCTTTTGGCCAGGGCTTCGCCAATTTGCCCTCTGTGAGGCAAGTCCATTCCGTGCTATATTACAGATTTTGTCCTTATATCGTGGGAGGGACTTGCACGTATGATGTAGGGTTGTGTCCCTCCTGATTTTACCTGAATACATTATATTTCAATACTTAATTGACCTCAAATTGGGATTTTGATACGTCCACCTTTTTTAGGATACTCTTAATTTCTTTCACCTCGATATCAGGTAACAAATACTAAATCACCAGATCAACCTCAGCCTCTCCGCTCTCAACCAATACCACAGCAGTGCTTTGCGCACTGCACTTCTGCAGCTCTCCGCCCCCAAGGCTCAATTAACAAATCTGCTCATGCGCTGCCCACACCCTGCGCTCCAAACTCGATTATAGCTTTCAGCCTAACAAGCTGTGCACCTCTAGTACAGTACTCCTTCAGTCCTACACATCACCCTCACTGGTGACGTCACCTCTACAAGAAGGAAATATTCGCCGACACCTGCCCCTTCTTTCGTCTGCTTATACGTTCCCGTACACAATGACAGACCTGACAAAACACAATTAAAATATATGTGGCCACCTTCCAGCCTAAGTAACAGGGAAAACCAATCATTCACGTGATTTGCCTGTACCTACAGCATCACCTTGTAGATAAAACGCCTCTGCAAGACTTGACCAGGAGAACACCTTCCGCGATACAAGCTAGCTTTGTCTGCTAAGCCCTACACAGGGGGATACCATCATCCATGATCCGAGCTACAATGCTCAACCCACAGGAAATCCAATATTTACATATCTTGTGTCATCCGTAACCTCAAGTCAATCGGCTAAGCTGACTGCCCAAACTGAGCACCCCACGCCTGAATGTTCCCTAACCAAGAACAAAAGGTACACAACAACGCTCCTATCTAGACTAAAACCACCCCAACACAACCATCGAGCAGAACCTGTCCACTCCCTCCCCTGTTTGCCATATAGCCGAGTCTATTCTTACACTTCGTGATCCACTGATGTTGCTCAAACACTGATTCTCCCCCAACCTACCACCACCTTTCCGGTCTGCTGGGTGTTGCATGGGAAAGCGGGCTGAAATTTTTCCAAGGCGGTTCCTTAGGAGCTCCTCATGGTGTGCACTCTCTGTGTGGCTCTCGACTTCAATGAGTCACCTCACAGCTCTCCAGGAACGTGGTGGGACAAGACGGCCTCGCCGATCGAACGTAGCAACCGTCGTCTGCTACCAGCTGTAATGTACCAGGGGAATTGGGAATTTGCAATAAAAATGTTCCACGCTAACAGAGAATCTTGGGCCCATCAAAAACGCCCCAATGCAAAAACGGAAGACTCAGGCATGTGCCAAAGTATACTGGGCCTCATCATGAGTTGGGTGTTGGCCCTTGAATCCGGCAGAAATGGTATTAGCACCGCCAATACCACTCCGCCGGATCAATACTGCAAGTTAGCTGGTGATATTCTAGCTGGGAGCTATTACAGCCAGCTGTAATAGCGCTGGCTGTATTAGCGCTGACAACACAACGCGCTATCATAGACCTATCAAAAGTGGAGTATTGGTGCTAATAGTGCTGAAAATACCCACGGCCACCTGCTGGAGGTAAAAAAACAGGTGAAAGTAACAAAGCCACAGTTGGAAACATACACTACCCAAAAGCATGTTGCCATTAGGAGCAGGGAGGAGAGAGCAATAAGGCACAGGTGCAAACAATGCACACAAGAGCCCTACAAAAGACCCACCCAGGCCCCAAACACACTTCCCAACACCATTTTGCCATTTGGAGCTGGGAGACTTGATATGGACCTCTACATGCTGTGCCTGGAGCTACAGAGGCCTGACAACCAGCCCCAGCAACGCGGGCACTCATCCCAAGGGTCAGGCCAACGCGCTGGGCCCTGACTGATGGTCAGTTGGTAGCTAAGTACAGGCTGGACAGGGCTACGATCACCCAGTTGCTGGACACAATCCAAGGTGATATCGGTAGCAGGATTGCCACCAGCACCGCTGTGCCCCCACTCGTGAAGCTGGTGTCAGTCCTGCAATACCTAGGGACGGGCAGCTTCCAGCACACAGTTACCATGAGGCATGGCAAGGCCCAATCCACATTTAGTGCAGTCCTGGGCCAGTTGCTGGATGCACTGCTGTGCCGTGTGAAAGAACACATGGCATTGCCCACCACCCAGGTGAATTAACTTATGGTACAGTTCTATGTGATTGGCCAAGTGCCCAACGTAATTGCAGCCCTAGACTGCACACATGTTGCCCTGGTTGCCCCCGGGACCATGAGGCAGCGGACCGGAACCGGAAGCATTTCCATTAATTGAATGTGCAGATGACCTGTAGCACAGACCTGACCATCAGCCACAGCTCCGCTCGCAAGGTCACCAGCACACCTGGACCCACACAAGGTGATGGCCACACACTTCTCATAACACCATAACACATGAGACCACAACAACCATAATGCACCTTGTCTGTGTTGCAGTGCTGCTTTACACCCTGACACACAAGAGTAACCTCACCCAGGGCACCACACAGGAATTCAAAGTGAGAGGAATTCAATACCCACCCTCTAAACCACTGTAGATAATCAGGCTCAAACATGAACATCCCCGAGAGAGTGACCCATGAGTGCACATTTACATGCATGTGAAAAAAAGAAATGGTGCTATTTAGCTATTTAGCTAAAGCCCCACCATCCACTGAGACAGCCACATCCAAATACACATCACCACTGGCCCTGAACTGCCAGTCATGACGGGAGCTCCATCCTGAGGGTATGCTTGCACCACTCTGCCAATCACACTCAGGGAGCGGTGCAGGTAGAAAGTGGGCTACAAGAGACATGGCGCACATTGCAGAGATAACCCATGGAACATGAATACACCATATTCAAAGTACAAGTGGTTACATGATGGTAATTGATGAGCATGAGTGTCCCGCACAATCCCATTCACATTGGTCATCATCCACTGGTGCGAGTTCAGTAATCCCATGTGCAGGCAAATGTAATCTGCCACAGGACAGCCCACTCAATCACACAGGGTGAATGGACGGGTCAGAAGATGCATGGCCTGAAAGATGATGGATGTATACCAATTAGCCAATCACGTTGCATGTCCCTGTTGCACACAAACATGACCCAAGTGCATAGTGTATTGATGGTTAGTCCTTGCACACCCATTGAAGTGACCTAGACGTCTTGTACTCATCACATGCAGCTGATTCAGGATACCCGCATCTCACTTGGCTGATGACCCATGTGCGGAATCCACAAACTGCAGAGCAGGCATACAACAATGCCCACAGTAGGACATGCATATGTGTAGAAAGGGCATTTGGATTGTTGAAGGCACGGTTCCGGTGCCTGGACTGTACTGGAGGGGCACAGATGTATGCGGCAGAAAAAGCTGGCAAGATTGTACTCACCTGTGCCATGCTGCACAACATCTGCTGCCATAGGAATGTGCCACTGCCCCCTGATTCAGACGAGCAACACCCAGGGGATTGGAGTGACGATGACCATGTGCAGGTTGCTGGGGCTATTGCGCACAGGGATTAGGTGAGGGAGGGGAGGTTGGGCAGATAGGCGTTGATTGACAATTCTTTCTAAAATGGTGAATGGGCATGAACAGCACTTGCAAAATAAATAACACTTGTACACAATCATGAATATCTTTGCTTTATGACATGTTTGAACAGGCTTTAATGAAAGTGTAACTAACCCGCTCCCCCATAAACTCCCCAGCACCCATAGCCCCATCCCCCAACACAGTGCATATGGTTCGGTGTTCCCGGCCCTCAGGCCAACAGTACATTGTACATCTAACATGGACGTTGACGCTTCCCACGTGCACCGCCATCAGATGAGCGGCATTCCAAATGACGCAGTTAATCACGCCTGGGTGACCCCTGTAGGGGGCCTTCTGTGGGGGTAGTTGAGGTGGATAGCACCGATGCAGCCAACTGCAGCTGCTGGCGGAGGAGATGGTTTGCCTCAGTCATCTGTTCTGCTTGTGCAGATGGCCCCTCGCATAATTCACGTACTCGCTGGCCAAACCCTATGAGGGCCGCAGTGCATGCCTCTATGACCTTACGTGCGCAGGCATTGTCACGCACCATGGTCTTGGCCGCTCCCCTAATTGCACTGCTGATGGCCTTGATGTGGCCGTTGTGTTCGCTGGCCATGCCCTCTAACCTCATCTGGCGTGCCTCCATCACATCATGGCGTGCAATTACAGCATTGGCCTGTTCCTATGTCAAGTGCGGGGTTGCTGTGCCGGGCAGGGCTGCCCAGTGTTGTGGGGCTGCTGTCGCTGGAGGTGCTGGGCTGTCTGGTGGGGCTGCTGTGGATGGAGGGGCTGCCAGCAGATGACCCATATGAGGGTGTGTCCTCATCCGCCACTGGTGTGTGCGCGCGGTGGCTGTAGCATGCAGAGAGATGTTGACGGTGGCTCTGAGTAGCCACATGCTCGGGAGTCCCTTCGGGTGTGTCCATTTGCTGGACTGGACTGTGGATTGGTGTTAAGACAGATACAGCATGCTGCTCTTCACCGGATGAGGCACCCTCCTCTGGGGTGGTTGCACTCGTGGCAACTTGCACATCCTGTGAGCCCCCGGAGGCTTGGGACAGGCTTGGTGAGGCGGACCTGGTGGCTTGTGTGTGCCGCGGTGGTATGACAGTGCTGCGGTGGGGTGGGTCCTCCACTTTGGCGTGTCCTGCCAGGCCCTTCGCAGGTTGGTAGTGCTGGTGAAGGCACGTCTGGGCACACGTTGGGATGTGCCTGCCTCCTCGTCATCCACGTTGCCCTCTGATGATGCCTCTGTGCCTGTAGGGTACATATGGTATGGCATGAGGACAGATCACCACAAAATATTTTCATGCATTTCAGTGCTTAAGGGGGGGAGGGGTTAGCTTGGTTGTACAGGACAGTGTCAATCATGCTTGGGCCTGTCCTGTTTTGTATTCATGGTGTTGGTATTACTGGGGAATACTATGTGGGGGGGGGGATAGTTTGGAATTGTTGGCATAGCCATTTCATGCATATCATGCATATGCACAGCTGGCATGCTGCAGTCAGTGAGGGGGGGTTGGTACAACACACGCCCACCTGACAATGCTATGCCCCCGCCATAGTTGTGAATGGCATGGTGCTTGCATGTGTCCATTGGCTGCCTTACTCACAACTCTGGATCACAGGGGTGGCCTAGGTGCACTGTTACAAGGGTGTGTCATGGGTGGCACTCACAGTGCCTGGCTGTTGGGCCTTTACACTGGGTATGGAGTGGTGGCCTATTCACAATGCAATATGCAAGGGGTGGGTGACTCACCCCCAGCCTCCTGGGTGCCGGTGCCTGCCTCCACTCCTCCCACTCTCTCAATGGATGCCATGTCGATGAGGGTGTTGCTGCTCCCATGGTGCCAGCTCCAGTGGTGGTGGTGGTGGCCCTCCACCAGTCGCCATGCTCTCACTCTTGTACTGTGCGTGGAGACCTCCGGACACAGATACGCAGGTCGTTAAATCAGTTGCGGCAGTCATCTCCATCCCTGGAGACACGCCCGCCGCAGTGACCTTCTGGCTGATGTCTGCCCAGATGTGGTTACGCCGCTGTGATCCTGTCTTTTTCTGTTGGGGTCCATAGAGTTCATCCTGGTGGGAAATCCCCTCCTCCATCAGTATTGTGAGTTCTGAGTCTGAGAACTTAGGTTTGTTCACCCTGTCCAGGGCAGATTTGCCCCTCACACGCTTCTGGGACATGTTCTGATGTTTGTTGGAGGGGATGGCTTCCAGGGGATCAGATTTGAGGTGGATTTCATTTGCAAAACGGCTGCCGCTTCATTTCCCGTTCCGGCAGTGACGCATTTCCTGTGGCGCTAATGTAATGTTCACAGAATTTTCAGGTTTTCAGCCACTATTAACCCCGAATGGTATTTGCGTTAACTCCCAGCACATGTGCGCGTGCCCGCCAACTCGTGATGGGGTGTTTGCGCCACAAATCACGGTGTCAATGAAAAAACCGCTCCCTGGTATATGCGCTAGTATACCGCCCAATCTGTGATGAGGCCCACAGTATGGTCATAAGGCAAATGCACAGACAAGACTAAAGTAAGACAGAGAGGAATGGCTGCAGCGTCCGAAAGGTACATCACACAGTGCAGGCGATATTACCCCATATGCATGTAGGTTTAGAGATTTTCCAGGGCGAAGGAAAGGAGACATGACAAGGGCAATTACCACCACTAAATAAATGGGGAGACAAAGTGGAGGAATAGGACCGACACAGTTCCTACTACTAGAAAATGGAAGGGGCAACCTCAATATATGTACCATGGCAGCCGATGGACAAAGACAATTTAAGATATAAGTTACCGTTGTTGACTGCTGGGACTGGGAAGTGGATATATGAGATAAAGAGACTGACAGAAGGGACAACATTAGCGGTGGGTGAGATGAAGTGCTTGCTCTCAGTAATTCTCGTGGAGGTTGCAGAAGATGAATGGAAAATAGCAGGTTACCCCAGAGTAACAGTACAGAACACTGTGCACGATGGTTCGCCATTCAATAATTGTTGAGCGGCTGTGTGGCATGCTCGGAGGATACAATTACAAATACCTCTGACATTAGCGCGATCATGCCACGCAAAATGAGGGAGGATGAGGATCCCCTTCAATATATTCTCACTATCCAAGAGAAATGGAGGGTGGAGATGCAGCAGGGACTAGAGGGACTTCAGGGGTGCTATCAGAGACCAATGGATGGGCCACCACAGTGCTGGGTGTGCAGACAGATAGGGCACATCTCCTGAGTATGCAGAAGCTGAGGGGGGGTGCCGCAGAATGGGGGAATGTCACACCAACCCACATACCAGGCAGAACAGACTGACTATTAAGCCCAGGACAAGGCACCACGACAGGCACAGACGCATACATGCAATCATATCAGCCTATGACACAGGCACCACAAATATAGGGACATGTATTGCCATACCCACAGGCACAACCTGCACTGCAGATGCAGGGACACATACAGCCACTACAAGCAGCACAGCAGGGTGCTGAGATACCGACACACAGAGACTTTATGGGAAGGACTCCCATTTGGACATTGGGGGGTCGACTGTTGTGGGAGGCAATCCATTCACGGGGACAGGGGTGTCATTATACCCACATTAGGACAGCCCACAGATGGACTTGATGTGTTCAATCCTATCACTTACATCCAACCCGGCAGAGGAACCACGTATAAGGATAATGATAGGTGACAAAATGTATTTCTTTTTCATGGACACAGGGGCACCTAGATCCTGTATCAGGGAAGGGAGATACCCAATGTCAGGCAATACTATGAATGCGCAGGGATTCTCTGGGGCGACAGATATGGTTCCTAGTGTAGAGGAGGTCCCAGATACGGCATGCACCCCAGCCCCCCATTTTGAGGTACCAGGAACATACTCGCCAAGATATGTGACGTATGAGGAACAATTAAACCAACATAGAGCAGCACTGGGACTCTGCCCAGTGCCCATCAGAAGAGCAATATCTGTTGAAGTGCCTATGATCAGACAACCATGGGCAGCACAGCAGTTAACACAAAATGAAGACTACTTGCAAACTGTCCCCGAAGAGACCCAAAGAGCCTTAATGGAAGGCAAGTGGTGATGACCCAAGGGCCCGGACAGACTCACAGATGAACAAAACGACAACCAAAAGATGACACTCAAAGACAAAAAGTTATGAATAGAGATGTAATGGACTTAGAAGAAGAGGCAATGTCGAAATATAAGGAAACGTAGCTGTAAAACGGAATGGAAGTATTCAACCAGCTAACGCTTGTAAATAGGCTTGGAAGGCAAGAAGCTAAGAAAACAGTACAGCTTTCTATGCTTAGTAGAAGAATAGAGCGGCAAGCGCCAACTATATATCTACCTCAAAAGCACATTATACAAGTGCGACTCCATTTTACAAAAGCAGAATTAAACCCAGGCTGCATGGGTCCAACCAGGCCGAGATTCAAATTCCAGCTAAAGCCAGAAGGAAAGAGCAGAATCGAAACTGAGCACAAAGCAGCTCATGCCTGGGAATTCGAGGTCAACCTAAGGAAGGGAGGAGAGCAGCAACTTCGAAGAATTGAAACTTCAGAGCATAGCAGCCTGCCCTGTGAAGGTCGAGATAAGGAGGCCCCAGCCAGGTGGCAAGGCTAAAGGAAGAATCAAATGCGCGAAAAGAAGGAAAATGAAGCAGATTCACGCTGAACTGACACGTGACCAGCCAGGCGCGAAGAGGTACCAACGTCTGATGTCACCCAGAACCCGAGGATGCCATAACCTTTCCTGATAAGAAGCTGCAGTTTCGAGGCTATCCTCAGCCAACTAATTGACACATAGCCCTAAGGTACTGATTGATGGAAGGGAGGCAGGGTGAAACCTGGGGCACACCGCATCTGGGTGTCCATTCTGCATGCTGCTAATTAAAGTGGAGATTTATGTCTAGGGGTGTAACCTACCCAATCACAGTTGACCAAATAATCTAGGATCCTATAGCTAGTAGAACCAATGAGACGTTGTACTTGTAGTGATGTCTATCACGAGTGATGTAGAGGGATGGCCGCAGACACCCACCCAATAAGAGTTATCCAATCTTCACACTTTACCATATACAGATATAGCACCTATACTTAAGTTACCTTTTCCGACCAATAGAATTGCATGACAAACTTTGAGTTTTACATGTCAAATGATGACAAATTTTTCCTATAAGAATTGCTGTTTGAATGAAGAATTTGGAAGTTGAAGCGAGACGGGTGATCGCAGCACTGCTGATTTCTATTGTTTCCCTGTTTTTTGTACTTGTCATTAAACGGACTTCCCTTTGCCAAACTACTGAGTTGTCCTTATTGATTGGTGTTGGAGTAAGAGAATCCTGCAGCAATCTCAACTTAAGGTGCTGGAGGGCGAGCTCTGAATCTCATGGGTCCGTTCAGAGGTCGCTCTGCCCTCCTGTACACTTGGTAGCAGTGAAGATGGTTTTGACCATCAAATATTGAATAGTGATTATTGATAAGACACCTATTGACCGTCGACACGGAGTAGCTCTAGGTCTTCGGCAATATCACGAGTCCTTTGCCATTTTGGCCGAGTAGACTGTGAAGCTTCCTGTGGACAATGATAGTATAAACTTGTCCTAAAAAAAAAGCTGCAGTGGGTTTGAAGGCACCCGTATTACAAACAGAAACCCTTCCATTCCTACGGGCATTGGATCAGACGAAAGACTACAAAAAAGCTGTAACGGAAGCGGTGATCCAGAGAACCCAGAGAGGAACCATGCGAGCGGACTGTATATATATAAGGGGATAATGACTCTAGAATAGCTGAATATAATTGTGAATACCGGGGTGGACACCCGAGAAGAGAGAGAATACCGTGGTGGACACCCGAGAAGAGAGAGGATACCCGGGTGAACACCTGAGAAAAGAGAGTGGATACCGGGGCGGACACCAGAGAAGAGAGAGGATACGCCTTGTTCCTGCACTTTAATATAGTGGTCAGAAGAACCGTGAACTCATAGTCCCACATAATAGGGAAAGATTAGGCTACTACGACGATTAAAGACGTCGTAAAACGAGTTTGTTTAAACTCCATGTCGGGGTATTGGGGTATTGATTAGAAGGCAGAGATATATCAGTCCAGCTGGTGTCTGTCTAGTCTGTTTAACGTTTGTCATACATGTTCTGTTGATGTGTCATATGTACGGAAATTTGTCTCCTTGATGTTTGAAATTGATTAGGGGTTTTTACACGATTCTATAGTAAAGAAGGAATCACACATGAATCGATGTTCTTGAGTAAATTGGTGATGTAAAGTTTTGTTGGGAAAAGATTGGATTGGAGCTTGCGATATTTGGTGCTCGCTCATATTTTTAGGTGTGGTGAAGTTGCATGAAAGTATTGCTAGAACCGATTTAAGTATGGAAGATATTACTTTGTTAGCTCACTTATGTAAACAATTGCCTAAACATGCAACCAAGCTTAAGAAATACAGTACAGAGTTGGTTAAGGGTACCGCCAACAAATGTTTATGCCGTGACCACAGAACGGGTGCTTATCGAAAGCCGTCTTACAACATATGACCACTTATTTGCATGCCACATATACAGGCAAAAAACTAGAGAAACGCCTCGCTGTTCTAGAACTTTGGAAAATGTTCGAACAGTCGAAAGAGGAAGAGCCACCTGCAGACTGGATATTAAATGTATGCACAGAGGGGGGTGAGACACCTACCACACCGCCTGCCCCGCCTGAAATAGAAACTGAGGGAAGTAAGTCAGAGAGACTCTACCCACTAAGAGCGCTCAAGGCAGCTACAGGGTAGAGCAACCCTGCATATGAGTCACCTACGTAGAGTAGTGACGAAATTAAGGGCAAGGATCGGTATAAAAATCTTGCCTCCGCACTCCCAAGGAACAAGGAGAGATGCGATTATGAGAGGAAGGATCAGACACAGACTAGTGCACCTCTCGATAAAGAGAGAGAGGGAGCAAAATGGAAAGGAAGTTAAGACAGAACTGATGAGATAGCATTTGCGAAAGCCGAATGGATGGGAGGACAGATATTGTTGAAACTCGATGATAAAGGAAGTGATGATGTGAGACCAAGGGAGAGGTCTGATGAGACACAGTGAAGGGAGAAGGAGAAGGAAAGGGAAATAAAGGACGAAAGGATAAAAAGGAAAGATAGGCTAAGGCGAGAACAGCTATATCGCGAATAGCAAGAAAAGCAGATTGTTCGCAAACAGAAGGCAGCCTACGACTAGTACAGACAGAATCAGAAAAGGTTGGAAGAAGAGCAAAGAGTACATGAAAAAAGGATAAAGCGGTGAAAAGATGAGGACATTCGAAGGGTTGATGAACGTAGAAATGAAAGGAGAAGGGAAGAAGATAAGGTCAGAGAAGAAGCGGGGAAGCGCAAAGAATTCGAGGATGACATTGAATGTAAGCATAGACAGAGAGCACGCGATCTCGAATATCTGGAGCGGGGAGTTAAAAAACCCAATCCTGTTGTAGAATGGGAAGACATTGAAGAATTCTTCCCTACGTACGATTCAGTACCAGGCACGAATGAGGCAAATATTGGAGATGACTTTGACACCAGAAGCATCGGGGAAATGATCGACAAAATATATGATGAAATGGGGTTAGAACCGATATCCCAAAGGGAAGACGAGCGCTTGGAACGCACTCAGCTGTATGACACTGAAGACATCACCCGAAGTAGTGGGAGCAGGAGACTGTCCTTGGAAAGGCTAGAAATAAGTAAGGACGATGATGACGCAAAGAGTTGAGTGCATTGGGAGCCATCAATGTCCGACTCCAGAGAGGAGACGGAGTGCGAGACAAACGAAGAAGGGAGACAGCGCGAAAAGCGGCTCCCAAGGGACAAAGGGGTGAGATGGTCAGACGCTAGCGAGTCCACACCAAGGGCGTCAGAATCCACATCACAGTCTGACCGACACGAAGGAACACCTCAGGGTCAGAGGGGGGTGTCAGCATCCGCCTATGCAGACAGACTGAGAACATTGCCAGGTAGACGGCGATGCGGGAATAATACCCCAGCGGTAGACAGGAGAGCTATGGGGAAAGAGAAGGAAGTCTGCGCGTTCCAATTCCCGCTTTTAGAAAAGGGGGGAGCAAGACCGCAATATATTCCATGGCCACACATGGATCGAGAGAACTTGATAAACAAGCTTCCAATGCTGACATCGGGAGCTGGGAAGTGGATACACGAGTTAGAAAAGATGACAGGGGGTGTCACGTTAGCTATAGGGGACATTTAAGGTCTCCTGATTGCCATACTCGGTGAGAGAGCAGACGATGTATGGGCACAGGCTGGGTACCCTGGTGTTACCATAATTAACACTGCCCACAACGGAGCGCCATTCAACAATTGCAGAGCAGCAGTATGGAAAGCGCTACGAGTGCTTTACCCAGACACTTCCGATATGGGAGCTATAATGACTCGGAAAATGAAGGAGTCAGAAGATCTGTTGATTTATATCCAGAATTTCCAAGAAGCAAGGGTGCTCGAAACGCATGAATCTTGGATGAAATCTATACCTGTATTTTACCACATATTATGCCAAGGGTTACCAGAGCCAGTGCAGAAACAGCTCAAGAAATTGGTAGGAGTAGAGGCTAAACCTTGGGCCTAAATACAGTTGACTATTGCAAGAAAAGAATCGGAAAAAGGAGGCAAATCGTAAGGGTGAGGAAGCGAAGCTAGTACAAAAGAAATGATCAAAGTATGCTCTTGAAGGAGCCATGCTGGCAAGCCCAGCTGACCAGAACATGCCACAGGTGGCTAACCCACAGCAGACAACCAGGGTAACGTGGGATTGTACCCGAGGGGAAGGGGATTTAGAGGAAGAGGATGGCAGAGTAATCATGGAGGTTTCCAGAGTAATCAAGGAGGCTTTCAAAACGTGCAGATGGGCAGTCCTGATATGTCAAATGGACAAATAGCCCGACCACCGCCAGGGTGTTGGCTGTGTGGTTTGACAGGGCATTTGGCGCGCTCATGCAGAAGCCAAGGCGTGTAGCGAAATGGACAAGGAATAGGAGCAGGCACAGTGAATCTGCCTGCAATCTCCCAACAGGGCGGTGCACAGAATTACACAGTGCAGCAGCAAGTACCAGGCGTGCTGCAGGGTACGCAGCAGGGGGTTCAACCCCAGGAACTGGGGGAATTTGCCACAAGGGCAATTTCAACAGGCACCACTGCAAATGTCTCAGCGCACAAACTCCGGAAGAGGAGGCAACCCTGGGAATGGAGAAAATCTACAAGTGTACAGTGGACCGAATTTATATATGAACTAGGACAGCTGACTGGGAACCCCGATGTGCTCTATCCTATCAGTGACACCAGACCCTAATAGGGAACCAAGGGTGAATGTCGTTATAGGGGGTAAAGAATATTCCTTCCTAGTTGACACGGGTGCAACACCCTCGTGCATACGGGAGGGCAAATTTTCCTTGTCCGGCGAGGCCATAGATACTCAGAGTTTTACAGGAGCTCACAGACGAGTTCCCTCTACACACACACTCCCAGTCTCCGTAGGAGAGTGCGAAATGAATGTACCTTTATTGTATTCACATCAGACCCCAGTAAACATTTTGGTTCGAGACTTAAAGGAATGGTTCGGTCAAAAAATGTTATTGTCCCTATGGGTCGGCCATGTGTTTTTAAGCCTAAGTTGCACGATTTTAGAAAAATTTCCTATGGACCCTACCCGAGTTTTCGTCCATTAAACGCATGCAAAAACAGGCACCTGGGCGCTGCCATTTTGTGATAATCCTATCACTTGGCCCATCGCCCTGGCTGACCTGCTTTTGCGGCACTTAATCATATCCTCCGCCCCTGAGCGTGACATTATCAAAATATTCACATTCCCCGCCTCTCTCCGTGACGTTACTGTGCTGCATAGGCAAACGCGCCCAGTTGTCTTCTGCGCGACTTCACACAGAACCCGGAAACCAACACAGATCAACTCACAACACAGCGCTCCACAATTCGGAATATGAAACTGTACTTTAAAATCAAACAGCAACACGGTACATTTGGTAAAGTACATTTATTTGACATTAAATGTTTATAGAATATTCATCAATTGGCATATTAAATCGGAATGTGATTTTTTTTCTTTTCTCTCTATCCGCAAATGCTGTTCCGTTTTATCGTGAGTCATGCGCTGTTCCTTTATGGTACACAGGGTGTTGGTTTTCGTTAAAAGAAGCACTTTGGTCGCACGGTGAACCGCAAGGCTGTTCCATCAACTAGGCACTAGGCCAGCGTAACGGTTGATATGTTGCTTCTAGCCGCTAGTACCGCGTAAGGGCATATGGGCCCTTGGCGATCGTCCTATAAGATCATCAAAGTGGTGCAGTTGTTTACGAGAAGCTGCAGCTGGCGGTTGAAAAAACCATCTGCCGGGGTCTGAAACTGGTGGCAGTAGCAGTAGGGTAGGATATACCTGTTTTGAAAACATAAAAATTATAAATAGTCTTGCCAGCTGATCTTTATTACTATTATTCATTTTATTTATTACGGCCGATCAGAAACTATTTGCTTGCAAGGATAGTGCAATGGAGAATGTTCGGCTCTAAAATCAATTTGAAAACTAACGAAATAAATCGAGGTTAACACACAATGAGAAACGACTGTTTGTCTACATGCGTGTGGAATGTGGACCTGCATGTCCATGTGCCCGGTACAAAGACGATCCCACAAACGTTTTACTTGCTCTTCGTTCATTCATTCATCCATTCATTCATTCATTCTTCATTCCGGTATAATAGCGTCTAAAGAGTTACTTACATTATATTTGCAATTTCCATTGTGTCTCTGCTTAATGCAGTCCGTAAATCCCACTGTGCTTGTGACAATGATTTTTCGTATACTGAGCTAGCATGAAACTCGGTTAAGTTTCCGAATTTTCTGCCTTATCGTCTCTTACGTTATTGCCCACCTCCTTCAAATGAAGTCCTTTCGGCATGGTCCCTGTCTCTCAATGTCAAAAAACAATATAACCTTATACTGCCAGTGCGAGTTGTGGGCCTCTTCAGGCCGCGAGCTGAAAATCAAAGCCGATGACCTTCACTCGAAATGAGCATACATTCTTACTTTGCAACATTCCGTAGTAAAGCCATCTGTGAGAACTTGAATTTTCGAATCCATCTATGTACTGGGCCTCAATGTGCAAATGCGAACTGGCTTCTCTCCCATCTGCAACGGCTCGCTTGGCGCGTTCTAAGGCCTCCAATTTTGTCCTCGTTGTCCGCGAGCTTTGCAGCCTTAGAGAACCATAATTATGGGGATATTAACTTTTTGGGGGAAGGTCAGGGAAAGTATAAAGTACCCGAGGAGTTGAGTTGAAAGTGAGATTTATTGTTTGTTTTATTATTTGCAATACGCAAGCCTCCCCTTGGTTAACAGTGCGCAGCATTTACATGAGATTGCGAAACTTAGTTACATCAACAAAAATATATACGTACACATATTGACAAGGTCAGCGATATGAGGTGAATAGAGAGAGAAGTCAAAGATGACACCCAGGTTGTTCGCCACCCAGGATGGTGAAGGTAGGGGTTAGGGTTTGCATGCTTTGTATGTACACTGTACAATAACATTTTTTTACAAAAAGACAATCAGATTATAATGATTTAAACCGGGATTTGTACTTCTCAACGAGTTCTTCTTTGGGTGGACATGGCACAGTGGCAATGTTTGGTGGCAATGCATCAGTGCTCTGCACAGAAACGCTCAAAATTCCATATCTGTGCTTCTCGAGTACAGCAACAATAAGGCCTTTAACAAAGTCGAACCCCATTTCCTCATGGACTGGTTTGATCACCCATTGCTTACTTCTTTTTACAAAGGCCTTAGTGTAGCGAAGCATCCCTACATTACCTGTAGTTCTAGATTGTTCACGGCACACATTCTCGTTATGGGCCAAGACTGCAAGTAGAGTCCTATATTTCATGCCCTGCATGCTGAAATGCAAGCGCTTTGGCCTGTACTTTAGGCACATATTGTGGAACACTTCCAAACCTCCTGTGTGACAGAATTCTGTCAGCCCCCTCAAATCTCTTGATAGAGTTTTATCGAAAACAATCTTCTCAATGGCTTTGTGTGTGGGTGAAGATGGAACCAACCACTGCTTCTTCCAAAGGGCCATGTTTTCATTTGTGGAAATTCAGGTTTTCTGTCCAGCAGTGAACGTTGGTACAGTGGTGCATCAGTGACCGCCATTTTTCAAGTAGGATTTCCACTGATCCTTCACAAGTTTTGGAGCTCCACCAAAGATGGTTGCTGATAGACTGGGACCACTGTGAAATACTTTCCAAACCTTTTTTTTCCCTGCAGCCGAGATTTTCTTATTGATTGATTTAGCAAGATAACATACATCAAATTGATGTTTAATATGTGGGAACTGCTCTCTCATTGTCTTGGCAATTGAAACGTGTCTGTCCGTGGCTATGAGGTCGATGTGCACTCCCCTCGATTGTAGATATTCCACTGATTTTATAAATCCTAGTTTCGCCATGGCCACTGAGGATTTACATTGGGACACCTGCACGACCACCGAACTCACAGTTTTCTTACTGTCCATGTCATGAAAGTGGTAGGTGCAGTACTTGGCAGAAAATCCAGGGCTGTCGCACTGTCCATCGCCGGCTAGCCTGAATCGTTTGCCTTCGAATGTACTTGCTAGAGACAATTGTTCAATTTTCCAAGCATCACTAATGGCCGGAAATAGATAATCACGTTGGTATCTGTAGTACTGCGTTTTCGAAATGAAATGGAGTCCCACAAACTGAAAGAAAGACTTTAACTTTCTAAAACTGGAGCCACTAAAAAGTGATGCAGCTGCACACAGGAGATTGCCTGCTGGCAGTTTCCCCAGCATCGGTTGTGCAGACCATGAGAACGTATGATTTAATCTACAGGCGGCATGTATTGTGACGTTACTGCCTTGTTTTTGACGAGTCACATGAATCAATGGCTTCCGACATACTTTCCCTCTGACGGAATGCCCACATTTCAGCATACTTATAATATCCATAAAACAACTGTTGAATACTATGGGCCTCATTACACGGAAGGCGGTAATGGTTAATGGCCACCGTTAATGGTATCGGTGACCGTTAACCATTACCGCCTTACTACGAGGTCCCTTAGCGGGTTGGTGCTTTAACGCCTGCTTTTTGCAGGTGTTAAAAACCAACCCGCTAAGGGACCTCGGAGCTAATTACGGCACCGCAAAATTGCGGTGTCGTAATTAGCACCTTCCCCATTCCCATAGAGCCCTATGGGGCAGAAATGGAAATGGGGAAGGGCAATGGCGGAAGGGGGATTTACTGCCCCACCAACCTTGGAATGGGGCGGTAAATCCCCTTTCCGCCAAGGCAGTGCCGGTATTTTACCGGCATGAGCCATGGCGCTAATAGCGCCATAGCTCACCGCCTTCCGTGTAATGAGGCCCTATGTATTTGCCCTGTTTCATTAGACTGTCATCAGGCATCACACTTGTTTCGGACTGCATCGTTGAGGACATATCAGCAGCATTGAAAGAAATAACGCTGATATCAGGTTCTGATGCGTCGGTGAATGCTGCTGCTGGTTCATTCTCTGTCATTTCAACATCTGTTACTTCAACATTGATGGGAGAACACAACATTGTCGACAGATTTTTGGGTGGCATTTTTTTGGCGGGTGTAGATTGTGTGAATTGATCTGCGACTACTTCAGAGCTATCTTCAATACATTCAGTATCATCTTCTTGTGGTGTTGCAGTCGCACTGTAGCAATGGTCCATTACAACTTTACTGGATTCTCCGGACACATTCATTTCATGTTCTGGCCATTGGACATGAGCATCTCTAGTCTCAACACGCGGCGTCTGAATTAATAGTTCCTCCATAGTGTAAATGGTCTGGCAAGCAACATCTCTCATTCGCTTCACTGTCTGTGTATGTATAGTTCGTACACCCACGGGTAACTAGAGGACAGATTGGAAAAGGGATGTTCAGTTTAAACACAAGATAAAGTATAGTACAATTGACTGGAAAAAACATAAAATAGTCCCCAGCACAAGAAAATTTCTAAAGTTATGAACTGATTGTAACTAACCTTATTTTTGTTTCTTTTCTTTGCAACTTTTTTGACTCGACCTTCAACATCTGCACGCTGTAGCTCCGATTCGTTTCCGCATCTCTTCCCTTCCTGTTGCGCTGCAACAACTATATTTTCTGTATCCGCATAGACAGCACGGATTGAGGCTCCATCGACTCCCTGAAACACATTACTATGTATCACAATATTGTTAGCATAAAACACACGTGAGGAAGAACACACAGGTACATCTCAATAGCTAAACACGATTTAAACATTGTGTAGAACAATCAAACGACAAGTATTTGAGCTCTGATGACCTAGTTCGATGGAACTGTCAGTATCCATACCTCTGGCTCTGCATGGACTGCCATGAATGATTGTATTGGAGAGGATACATCAGCAACTCCCTGAAACACAGTACTTGCGTTAGTATGGTTTTCAATATTGTAAACATACACACACTTGGGGTCGACGGCACAGGTACATATAAGGAGATAACCACAAATGATGCTTTGTCTAAAAGAATCAAGGAATATTTAAATATGATCAGATTTAATCGACTTATTTCTCCGATTTCTTTACATCTGCATCATCTAAATGGGATGTTGTGATTGTAGTGGAAGCTCCATCATCTCCCTGAAACACAGTACTTGCGTTAATAGGGAAGAAAGTATAGCAAATGGAATCACGTTATATGATCACGCTCGATGGAGCTGTCAGTATCCATACCTCGTGCTGCTGAAGAATATCTAGGGATGTTGTAAATGTAGTGCGCACTTCCGTAAGCTGTTGCGCCGATTGGTATCCGCATGGTCCCGCTTCCACTTCCCCTGGAATTACTTGAATGTCAGGCTCTGCATCAAGTGTGGGGGTTGACGCTTCAACAACTGCCTGAAACATAGTATTTGCATTAGTAAGGATTACAATATTGAAAACATAACACACACTTGGGCTGTTGTCAATGTGGAGGACGCTTCAGCATCTCCCTGAAAGACAGTACTTGCATTAGTATGGATAACACTAATTATAACTGAAAACAAACACCAGGGGACGACAACTAAGGTGTATATCAATTGGAAAGCACTAACCAAACAATTGGTAAAATAAGCACACGATACATAAAAACTATTACGTGACATGCATAAAACAGTCTGTAGCGGAATAGCCAAGTAAGATTACCTGATACGCGCTAAAGTGGTTGATAACTGCGAGCACGTCACGGAAGTAGAATGTTCTTGCTTCAGATTCAAGGGGTAGTCAAGCAATTGTAAAGGTAAATTATTGTTTGATAATGAAATGCCAATATTTAAAATTGCCATGTAAGGAGACAGAATACTTGAGAAATGCATTTGAAAATGCGCAATATAGCACAGTTCCCTGTGCCCATATATATATTTCTTTTGTGGGTTATGTAATCTAAAAATAATATATTGATAAATGTCATTATTCAAAAAGCTATACACTCATATCAATGTCGAACGTATTACAAATTGTAAAAAACACCTAAAATATCAATGAATCCATTCGACTACCTACACACTACCGCAAGGCCTAAAGCTAAAAACGGACACTTGACTCACCAGTGGCGGAATGTGGACGAATAGAGTGGGAATAGCGTTTGCGAGCAATTTTCGTGTCGTTCGCCGTTTATTCTTCTTTGTTACCCAAGATGTGGCGTACATGTACGAGGGAAAGTGCCGGCTGCAGATGCGGTATCGATCACCCCTCTTGTCCTCAAAGACTTGTTGGACTCTACTTTCAAGCTCATGCAGTGGATATCCGCAATGTCTGACCCATTCTCTTATTCGATCAACAGTTTTCGGGAATACATGCATTGTAGTGCCTTCAGATTTAGCATGGGTCTTCGAAGGGCAACCGCTAATCAAACAGGCAGGCATTGTTGAAAATTCTGAAAAGTAAATATCGACATTATTAAACAATCTTGATGAATAAAAATGTGATACAAAAGTAAATGAACCATACAATGTTCAATGCAATGTTTGTTTTACTCGCCGGAACTATACCAGTTCATCATGTGCGGTTTAGTGTTTGCATAAGTTGCAGACATTTGTAAATGATGTGACTAAACTCTGAACATGTGACTCGTCCCTTGGATGTTCTGTCTTGCACGAGAAGGAAACATGCTTACATTATAGACTGGACCCCCGAAGGATGCAATTCGATGACAATTGACACAGATGAAAATAAATAGATCTATCAATAGCATAACAATTGAAACTCAAGTCAATAGCAATGAGCCAAATGAACATAGCACTAGAGGGTACTCTAATCGCAAATAGATAGAAATTTAAAAATGACCGAAATATGACTAGGATACATGGCCTTACCTTGACCAACAAACAGTTGGATTCAGCAGGCCGAGCAGTATGTTGCAGGAGAACAGGTAGATGGCCACAGGTAGCACACTGACGAGTTTGCTCGAAGCGGTCACAGATGGCACGACGACGAGCAGATTAGCATAGATCTCAGTGCTTCTCAGGTAGAACGTTCAGGAGTTGACTTGCAAAGCACAAAGATGTTCTCATGAGACATATCAAGTGGTTTATAAAGTATTAGAAACAGGGGTGTGTTTGTGAATAAATGACGTGTGTATGTCGTGGTATTATGTGGTTTGCAAGGGGGGGCGGCCTGCCTCAGGGGAGGCCTGCCTGCAGACACGGGGTCTGAGGAGGCCATGTGAGCGATTGCCCCTTTGGCGTGGGATACCTTTTGAAGTGTACATGGTGTTTGCCACCTTGGCCGTTATCAGCCCTGACAGCACACCATGGCAGCGCTCATGCACGGGTGCGAAATGCCATTGATAGGTGAGGGGGGTGGATGGATAGGCCGGTGGGCGTGCAGACAAGGCACAGGAAGACTGCTGAATGGAGACAAACTTATGTGGATTGCAGGGGGGCGGCCTGCCTCAGGGGAGGCCTGCCTGCAGACACGGGGTCTGAGGAGGCCATGTGAGCGATTGCCCCTTTGGCGTGGGATACCTTTTGAAGTGTACATGGTGTTTGCCACCTTGGCCGTTATGGCCCGGACAGCACACCATGGCAGCGCTCATCCACGAGTGTGAAATGCCTTGGATAGGGGAGGGGGGGCGGATGGATGGGCCGGTGGACGTGCAGGCAAGTGTGTGGGAGCGAGGGGCCATCAGGCCCCTCTCATCCTTTACTTCTCAGTAGAAACTCGGACCAAGTGTCTCCAGTAGTGGGTTCGCCCCTTGCCCTTATGTGATGTTAACTTTGGTTGACATTCGCGTAGATGGGACCACTGAGCAGGACACGGGGCATCCATTTTTGTACCCCCTTTCGACTCCATCTTGGTGACCAGGCCTCACTGTGATAGTACAGGGCGCAGAGCACATGGCCCCCACCCTCGTTCCCTCTCTGACTGGAAAACTCCGGAGGTATTTACAACAGCTAATAAATGTAACACATCAATCTTCCTCTGAGATCACTGTTCTGCATGTGAACCGGCCTGAACTAAGCACATAGCTCGTTCATCTCCACAAACGTGTCCTTGCCCACGCACCCTCGCCAGTGGAAACGTACTGCCATTCTGACCCTGTGTCCCTGCAAGGTATTCTCTTCATGTGCCAGTCCACTGACCACGCCATGATGCCCACCTAGCAGATCCCTAACTAACATTAGACCCCTACCACAGTATATCGTTGCCTAACAATAACAAATGACACATTATGGAGATTCTTGTGAGCACAGACCCACACTTCAACCAGTGTGTTAATTGATAGTATAGATATATGTGTGACTTTTATAGAGACATAACCTACTGAAAGACTTTGATCAAGTGTTATTTAGTGCATGCATTAGTGAGAATATATTATGTTAGCTTAGATAGGACCACCCCGCTTCACAGCGACCTGACCTTCATCCGTTCGGAGCACAGATGTCTGATGTCCATCCTTGAATGGAGACACATTTCATTCATTTAAAAAATCGTAACAACCGTTGTTGAAATATATGTGATGTTTTATTTTGTATCTTATTTTGATGGCACAAAAATACAAGACTTTACACATTGTATAGGTCAGGTTTCAGCACAGCGAGGGAAAATCCCCTGTACTGACCGCTGTCACTCGGGAAAGTTTCTCTTATGGCACGAACGGCACAGGCGGGTATTACTCTTCGAACGCGGTGTCCAAGCCTCCCGTGAAGCCACCATGTAAGGGAACGATAGGCCACCAGCCGGTACCACCTGTGAAAAAGAATGAAACAAACTGTTTTTAAATGACCAAGATAAGTTTAATAAACGTTTGTTGTAAATGACAATTCTTGTAACTAATGGCATTCTGCTCGGACAAATGCTATCTAGACATTGCACACTATTGAACGACTTTCATGCGTTACAATGATATGTAGATGTAATTTTGGATATAGGAGATGACCATGAAATATTAGTGGCATCACAAGCAGAGTATACTCACTCGTTACTCGGATTACGAGGACGAACAGTTGCGCGAAGTTCGTGCATAAGCACCATCATTATCCTCAACACGGACCGTGTGAGGCAGGCTGCCCTGAAGTCTGGCAGCTCGGTGATGCATTGCGGTCGTGGCTCGCCTTCCGAGATGTAGGCCACGCATCCCAAGTTTTCACAGCAGCAGCAATTCTCCTCCTCGGTTGGCATTAGCTTGCACCGATTGCATGTGCACCAGGTGGAAACACCGTCCAGGCGACTAGGTCCAGTGTCTACATCCGTTGATTCGTCCTGCCAACTGCCGTCCGAAGCCCCATCGTTTTCGCATGTTTCCCTTTCCAGTAGTTCGGTATACTCGGGCTCGTACATGTAGGGCATTATTGTAGCCATTGTGTGGTAAACAAACTAAAATAATTTATAGCGATGGTACAGGTGTTCACACGGGCTACAATGGCAAAGGTAGCTGACCAGAGCACAGAAACGAGTCACAGAATACTCAAAGTAACACAGAGAAATGAATGGAATCAAAAATCTGCTGCTGTGTGTTGTGAAACGGACTGTTTATACTTATTGAGTAAAGAGGCTTCCTGCCGTTTCCATGGCGACACGTCATTAGCTCAAACGCAGCGATTGTTGACACGAGACGTGCTTTGGCGTTGTGAAATGGGCGGTACGCGTCTGCTGATGACAGGCTCAGGGGTGGGGTATATGATTTGGTGCCGCAAAAGCAGGTCAGCCAGGGCGATGGGGCAAGTGATAGGATTATCACAAAATGGCAGCGCCCTGGTGCCTGTTTTCGCGTGCATTTAATGGATGAAAACTTGGGTAGGGTCCATAGGAAGTTTTTCTAAAATCGTGCGACTTAGGCTTAAAACACATGGCCGACCCGTAGGGACAATAAAAAATTTTGACCGAACCATTCCTTTAATGACAAAATTGAACATGACAATCTCGTTCACGGAGGAGGGCATAGTATGCTCCACTCCAGGAATGCATTATTCAACGGTATGCTAAATGATCAGAGCATACTCAGGACGCATAGCCATGAGAGCTATACCTTTAGAACCAGAAGTCTTCGCATATGGCATGCGTGTGCTCATGGCGGGATTGCCAGGCCTTGCAGATAGGACCATAAGAACCCCTGACGAGTTTCTATTCAGACCAAGAATACCTATGCATGAATAAGAGGGACAAGTATTTCCCTTGATGATACATATTGCAGCAGTACGAGGGAAAGTAGCATTGGTCGAAGGATACGATGATGAAGGCAGACAATGGTGCGCGATTATCGCCATTGAGGAAGAGTACCGAGTGACTGATGTCACCGATGACAATCTGTTTGAAGAACAACCGGACTCAGAGGAGACGAGTGTGGAAGTGAGTCTCATATTTTGGGTAAAAATGATCAAAAGAGAAGTGCCTCAGAGAATGATGTTGGCACTGATATGTCCAAATACTTTGATGACGACATGGCCCAGGTGCCTGTCTCAGTATGGACTACAAGACCTTATGACGTGGGCCTCTTGAAGGGGGTAGGAGAAGTGAAAATTAAACTGAAACCAGGAGCAATTTTACCAAGAGCGCGACAATATCCCATGTCCAGAGAGGCGGATGAAGGGATCGCGAAGACTATTTCCGACATGATGGATCAGGGCATCCTAGTGACGTCAAAATCAACCTGTAGTATGGTGATTTACCCCGTCAAGAAATCAAAAGGAGGGTCTTGGTGTTTAATCCAAGATGTAAGAGCATTAAACGATATTTTTGAAGCCGAGTTCCCTCTAGTCCCTAATCCATCTACGATCCTGTTTAACATAACGGCCAAGGTGGCAAACACCATGTACACTTCAAAAGGTATCCCACGCCAAAGGGGCAATCGCTCACATGGCCTCCTCAGACCCCTCCCTGAGGCAGGCTGCCCCCCTGTAATCCACATAAGTGTGTCTCCATTCAGCAATCTTCCTGTGCCTTGTCTGCACGCCCACCGGGCAATCCATCCACCCCCACCCCTATCAAAGGCATTTCCCATCGAGGCAAAATATTTCATGGTGATTGACTTGCAAAATGCTTTTTTCTCAATCCCGTTGCACCATGACTCAAGATCTAACGTCATTTACATTCAGACAAATGTGTCTAAAAAGCACAAGGTTGCCACAGGGATACTGAGAGTCCCCGTCAATCTTTAACAGAGTCCTTCAGATGGACCTGAGCAATATTGCAGTAGAAAGTGTCATCTTGCAGTATGTGGATGACATTCTGATCTGCAGCACAACAGAAGAGCAATGCAGGCGCGATTCTGTTCAGCTACTGACTATACTGGCTAAGAAAGGCTATAAGTTTGACAAGGAAAAACTGCAATATCGTCAACAGGAGGTGCTGTACATAGGCCAGTTAATCTCACATGAGGGGAAAAAAGTAACCCCAGAGAGGGCTGAAGCTATCATGAACACGGCAAAGGCACTCAGGGTAAAGCAAATGCAGAGCTTTTTTAGGCCTGTGCAATTATGTTAGAGCATGGGTCTTCGATTACAGCACTTATACCAAGCCCTTGCTTCAGGCTCTAAAGAAGGCCCAGGATCTCGGGATTCCTAATTATGCAGAGGAATTCTACCTATTCGCACACACAGATGGCAGCGTTATGACGGCAGTACTCGCTCAAAGAACCTCGTTGGGGTACAAGCCCCTAGCATATTACAGTGGGAGCCTGAACCCAGTCATGAGGGGCCACTTCCCATGCGAACAAAGCTTAGCTGCTGCAGCATTCACCATAGAAAAGGCTACATCCATTATAATGGGATGTTCCATGACGTTATACGTCGAGCACTCATTATTTGCCATCTTAGAGAAACCAAAGGGTACGTTGACATCTCAAAGAGCGTCTGCCTATGAAGTGATCATATCAAACCCATCGATCAAAATAGTTCGATGTAAAACAGTAAACCCAGCGACGTTCATAGCTCAGCCAGTCACTGAAGGGGAGCCGATACATGACTGTGCAAATTATGAAGAATTCTATGATGAAATCCCCAGGATGAAAGAAAATGCCCTGGTGGGAGGAGAGATCGTTTTCATTGACGGTTCTTCGAGAATCGACCAAGAAGACGGACAAAGATATACAGGCGTTGCCGTAATGAAACACATAGCAAACGGAGAATTTCAAGTACTCGTCAGTGCACGAATACCATCTCATTATTCAGCACAAGCTGCAGAATTATTGCCGTTGATACTCGCCATTGAGAATCAAGCAGACCAGGAAGTGACGGTGTACAGTGACTCCCCCTATGTGACGTCGACAGTGCACGCAGGCTTAGCGTGTTAGAAAAGGAGGGGCTACCTCCGAGCAGACGGCACGCCAGTGCAGCACGCAGCCTTATTGGACAGGCTGATTAAGGCACTACAGCTCCCAGTGCGCATAGCGGTCATGAAATGCGCCGCCCACACCAAAGGGACAGATTTCGTATCACATGGAAACCATGCAGCAGACACGGAAGCCAAGCGTATGGCTTCCAAAAGTGAGACGATTATGGAAGTAGAAGTGGCGTGCACCCATGAACGTATGATGATAGCACGAGCCACACCAGAAGCCTATAGCAATAATGGGCAGACACAACTGATGGAGCTTCAAGGGGAGGCACCTCAGGACGAAAAAAACCTGTGGAAACGTCGAGGGTGTTCTTTAAACCCCTCTGACGGATTGTGGCGGCAAGATGGCACTGGTAAACCAGTGATGCCATAGCCCTACTAAAAATAGCATTGGAGCAATTGCATTACCCATTTCACATGTCAAAAGAGAATCTAGCAGCAACGCTCGCAGAAGACTGGTTTATACCGAATTTAGCTGAGCATGTTGCATTCTTCATGGTGAACGGCATAATCTAACAGCAATTCACCGCTGGGCACACATTAAAAGTAGTGAGAGGAGTCATCCCCCGGCCAAATGAGCCTTTTCAGCACTTACACATCGACTATGTCAACATGATTCAAGTGTGTAACGGGTACAGGTACTTAATTGTAGTGGTGTGTCCATTCTCTAGATGGATAGAAGCAGACTCAACCTGTGCTGCCAAATTCCTGGTGAGGGAAGTGTTCCCCTATGGGGGTGTGTGAGGTGATGAGGTCAGACAACGGGGCTCATTTTCTTAATGCCGTCTTTGAGAAGATCAGCTTGTTGCTTGGTATAAAGCACAAATTCTCGTTGGCGTATCATCCGGAAGGTAATGTCATGATGCCTACCCTCGGGCATCAAGACCAAGTCCATCAACCCTGGAAGCAGGCATTATGTTACCCAGAGAAAGCCCAGCAACCCCTGTTAGGGGCTATATGGGTACAGTCCTGGCGTCTATGGCGCCAGGCTCATATGGGGCAACAGTCCTGGCGCCATAGGCGCCAGGCTCATATGTTAAAACATACCTGATGCAGACCATGCTGCAAGAGATCCAAGCACATGTGAGGCTTGGAAGGGACTACTTTACCTAGGGACTATTTTGTTACTCGGGTGTGGTTGTGGAGGAATACTTACCTGGGACTACTTTGGAGGCTATTTAAACCACACCCGAAGAGCAGCACACGCTTCGCGTTATTCTGCATCCTGCAGCGTAACGCTCACCGTGCCTGCAGTCAGCATCCAGCCTCTTGCCACGCCCGCCTCGAGTCCAGAGCGCCTAGAAAGAAGGGAAAGAAGAAGAAAGGTTAGAACAAGAACATTATTGGGTTTCTTACCTGATTCCGGATTCATCGCACCTTTGAACCAGAAAAAGACTTTATTTTAAACACGTTTCATCGCCAGCAGCAGCGCCGCGCCATACTCACCGTTCCTCGCAGCATCTCTACGATCCGGCGCTGTCTCCATCATTATGTTGCCGCATTCCAGCACCTAAGGGGGACAAGAAAACAACAAGGTGAGCCGAGGGGAACAAACAAGGACAATCTCTTACCACCATATACTTACCTGATTTTACCGCCTGAGGTATTATTCACCAGCACGCCATATCTTCTTACGCTGCACCTGTAAGAAAAGAGAAAGCTGCGAGTTAAACCTTGGCATCATTTAACGGACAGTGTGGGATAGTGCTTTCAGCTGCCACAGGACTATCTTCTTTTGGGTCTAAGCTGCAAGATAAACAAAGGAATTTCTACAAGAGTGATTATTCAGACATTTTTGAACTCTTAAGAACTATATACTTATGGTCCTTCGCTAGGAGTTTTGGAGCCAAGATTTGTCTAGAACTCTTCCAATATCCTCAAGTCAGTGAAGTAACTGGCCATCAACACGCCCCTGCGTTCTTCACAGGATGGAGAGCTCATCATTCAAAACTATAACGCAAGCTTTGTGAACGGGAATATCAGAGGTGATAAATGGGGACGCAGTGAGGGGCTATTACTCAAATCCACGGGTGGATGATTCCCTTTCTCCGCCTTTAGGAGACTACTTCTACGGGTCAAGCAGACGTAGCTAGGTGGGCCAGTCCAGTCAGTCATCTCTGCACTACGCATCACGTTGCTGGAGACCGTGGCTGTCCAGTTCCACCCAACACCCCTGTGGGAACCAGGTGATCGTAACAGAACGCGAAGCCTTTCTACAAATCCTCACCCGGGTGTCATGGAGACCTCAGAAACTGACCAATTGGCCCTATTATTAGGGGAACTTAGGGCTGAAGTACATGCCACTCGCCAAGAAACTAATACCCTCAGGAGAGAACTGATTGTTTTTAAGGAACGCACTGATGATCTTGCTAGACAATTATTGCAAAACCAAGCTGGGCAAACACCATTACCTGGACTCGGGGGGAATTCAACTCCTGTTTCATCGAGCAATCCTGTGCAAGTGGTTCTACCAGGGAGCATACCTTTAGCCCTGCCGGAACTTTTTGCTGGGGACCCGAAAAAGTTTGCCGTGTTTATGAACCAATGCCGCTTGCACTTTTTATGCAGACCTGGAGCCTTTCCAAACGATCAAGCCAAAGTAGCCTTTGTATTATCATATCTCAGTGGCAGTGCAGCGGATTGGTCAATTCCACTAGTCAATCAGGATGAACCTATTCTTCGGGATTTTCAGGGTTTTCAAATGAGCATGGAAAGGCTATTTGCCCGGCACTCCCAAGGACCGGCCCTGGATAACGAACTTTTGTCCCTACGACAGGGTAACCAGGACCTTCTAACCTACATCGCAACCTTCAATAGGTTGGTGGTGGAAACTGGATGGCCCGAGGTAAAACGGATTACGTTATTTCATCGAGGACTTCGAGGAGAACTCAAAGATGTTTTGGCTCAAGTTGTGAACCCACCTCGAGACTGTGCTGAATATATAGACTTAGTGGTCCAGTTAGATCACAGGCTTCAGAACAGAAAGGCCGACCGAGCCAAGTTCGAGAACCAGGTGTTGGTTAAACCCAACGCTACCCCCAGAGGAGCAGATGCCTCAGAACCCATGCAAATCGGAGGGGTTAAAGGACCCTTGACTCAGAAGGAAAGAGAAAGGAGACGGCAAATGCAATTGTGTCTATACTGTGGAACTTCAGGACATTTTCTACGGGATTGCCCTGTAAAACCACCCAGGAAAGTGGGAGGAGCTGCTGATAAAAGCCATATGGAGTCTGACTCAGGAAACAACCACGCCCGACAAGCGTAGAGGTCCGCTTGCCGAGCTTGAAGAAGGATACTCAGACCTTGCACTTCATCATAACAATGGTCCTTATAGATCCAAGGCAACCATCACGTATGCACGCAGTAAGGGCATACATTGATAGCGGGGCCATAGGAAACTATGTTGAACATGAATTGGCTTCTAGGATGAATCTACCTCTCTGCAGAAAGACCACTTCGGATGTCATCACCTCAGTCGATGGAACTGAAATTGCCTCTGGGTCTGTAACTCATTCCACCGCAGAGATGACACTATTGGGTCAGGATGGGCATCAAGAGACTATTGTGCTTGATTTAATAAAAGCCCCGCAGTTCCAAATAATACTGGGGATACCTTGGTTGGAAACACATAATCCTTGTATTGATTGGCGAGAGAAGAGAATAACCTTCCCGGATTGTGCACATACTTGTTACCCGAAAAAACCCTTGAACGAAGGCCTGGCCGCAGTCGCTACTCCAGTCGTGCAGTTACCTCAGGAATATCAAGAATTCCAGGATGTTTTCCAAAAAGAACAGGCAAACACCTTACCACCTCACAGATCATACGATTGTCAAATCGATCTCATACCCGGTGCACAACCTCCATGTAGTAGGATCTACACCCTTACTGAACCTGAAAACCTTCACCTACGACAATACTTGGACCAATATCTTGCCAATGGCTTCATTCGTCCATCCAAGTCCCCTGCATCTTCAGCTTTGTTCTTCGTGCCAAAAAAGGAAGGTGATCTCAGAACGTGCATAGACTACCGCGCATTGAATCTGATCACGGTTAAGAACCGATACCCATTGCCTCTGAGCCCCGAATTACTAGACCAAGTAAAGAACACTTGCATCTACACTAAATTAGATCTCCGAGGGGCATATCATCTGGTACGTGTGAAGAAAGGCGACGAATGGAAGACTGCTTTTCGCACTAAGTATGGGTTATTCGAATACCAGGTGATGCCCTTCGGGTTGTGCAATGCACTGGCAGCCTTCCAGTATTTTATGAACGGTGTCCTTCGTGAACTCATTGACATCTGTGTTGTCGTATACATAGACGATATTCTAGTGTACTCCTCTTCAGAATCAGACCATGTGAAGCACGTTTGTGCAGTCCTTGAGAAACTACGCCAGCACAAGTTATATGCAAAATTGGAAAAATGTGTTTTTCATGCTACAGAAGTTGAATTCCTTGGATTTATCCTGACTCCAAAAGGAGTCCGAATGAACTCTCTAAAGGTGGATGCAATACTCAAGTGGCCATCACCCAGTTCAGTTAAAGGAGTACAAAGCATGCTCGGGTTTGCTAATTTCTACCGCAGATTCATTCCGGATTTCTCACTTGTTGTACATCCTATCACATCACTCTTATGAAAAAACAAATGCTTCTTGTGGACCGAAGAAGCTGAAAACGCCTTCCAAGAGTTGAAAGCGAAATTCACGTCTGCATCTGTATTAAAGCACCCACGCCCCGAGCTCCCATACATAGTTGAAACTGATGCATCCATTTTAGCCATAGGAGCTGTCTTGTCCCAGAAGGATCCTGAAACTGGTCAACTTCACCCAGTAGCATTTTGGTCCAGAAGGTTCTTGGCACCCGAGTTAAACTATGCGGTTACTGATAAAGAGTTATTAGCCATCAAATCCGCCTTCAAGGCGTGGCGGCACTATCTTCTCGGTGCCAGGCATACCATTACTGTAATCACCGATCACCGGAACTTGCAGTATTTAAAAACAGCCAAGGCCCAATCGTCGCGCCAACTTCGATGGGCATTGTTCTTTGCAGAGTTTGATTTCGTGATCACTTATCGACCAGGCTGTAAAAATGGCAAGGCAGACGCCTTATCCCGAATAGGGATGGAAGAAGCATATGTGAACCCAGAACCTGTACCAATAATTTCAGAACAAAGATTTCTTGGCATTACTACTCTACAGACACTAGAGGATATTCAGGTAAACATCCAACAACTCTTCGATCCAACAGCCCTGCAGGACTGGGTAAAGAAAGGACGGACTAATCAGTCATCAATGATCTACCTTATTATCAAGGGTGACTATTTCTGCCACACAAGGAACTACAAGAACTAGTCATCTCCAATTATCATGACACCCTGATGGAAGGGCACCCAGGTATCGCAAAGACTGAAGCTAAAATTAAGAGACAATTCTGGTGGCCCACCTGGCGAAAAGACATAAAGTCATTTGTAATGTCTTGTGGCATTTGCGCCCAAAACAAAAGTCAGAAGAAAAAAACCAGCTGGACTTTTACAACCTTTGGATATTCCACCTACACCATGGCACACCTTATCGTCAGACTTTATTACAGATCTACCTCCATGTAATGGATTTAACACCATTCTAGTTATTGTGGATCTTTTTTCCAAGATGGCCCACTTTATTGCTTTAAAGGGATTACCTTCTGCTTCAATTCTGGCCAAGGAGTTCCTCGAAGACATTGTTCGAATACACAGGTTTCTCCTGCTAAAAGTGAGACTCTTTTTCTCCCACTCTTAGACATGATTTGAGATATCCTTTGACTTTGTAATGTGTTTTATGGGCTATGGGGTCTTTTACTCCATAGGGTTTCATGTGGTTTTTGGTAAGTGTGTTACACAGCACCCTCAGTGCAGTAACACAGGGGTGTCATAGTGACCCCCAAACATAGACTCCATACCCTGGGACTGACTACTGTCTCCCAGGGCATGTAAAGTCACCATTGACTTTACTAGTCTTAAATTGGGAACAGAACCAGTACAAACTATCATATTGTGGAAGTACTGGAAGGGGTATTTAGATTGCCCCTGGGTTTGTTTTTCGAGGGGGCACTGTGCAGTCCCCCCTCGTCGAGCTTTGGTGGCAGTGGTTACCACTCGAAATATTCCACCAGAATATTTCCTATGGGATTTTCCCATTCATTTTAAATGCACCACTTTTTGGTGCAAGGTTAAAGATACTGGCGGGTTATTTATTTAATATTTATTCCCCGGTTGGGTCTTTTTGCCAGGACTCGGTTTTAAAATGGCGTTTCTGTTCGCCTCTGTAACTCCAACCCAAGTCGAGCCCTTTGTTCCACTTTTTGGCGAGCTTCTACACAGAAGCCTCTGCAACTCAAGTCGCACTCTTGTATGATTGGCCCAGTGGTGAGCCGCCCGGCTCACCACTTAAGCATGTTTGAGTGACAGCTAGGACTGATGAATGGGGGTTTTCTGCATAAAAGCAGGGCTTTGGGGACTGGAACTTCAGAAGTCGCCACAGGACCTAAAGAATCCGAGGAGGGAGAAGCTGAGCCGACCTGCAAAGACGACACCACCGGTGGAGCCCTGCTGAACCGTCTCACCACTTTTCCCGACGACAGAGAAGATCTTCATTCCGAAGAGTCTTCTTCCTTTGACTGGTGGGGATAACCAGTTTGCCCGCCTTTTCGCCTTCCCGGATCATCTCGTGGCTGCCTTGCCTGTGCCAAGCACCCCGGCAACCGGGATACCACAATTTACCACTACCACGAATAAAAGGGTAGTACCTTTAACCTGAGAACTCCACGGCTGGTTTCTTCCCTGGCAGTGCAACGACCTTCAGCTTTCCTCCACGTCGAGATCTTCTCTTCCTCTGGACGACGCTGTGACTTGCACCCACTGCCAGGAACATCTGCCCCCGCTGGAGGATCCTCTCCATCTTAAAGGTACTGTGTCCGCCTAGCCTCCCTTGCAACGGTCTGTACGGGGTGTCTATTAAATCCTCGACTTACTACCTGGGCTGACCCTAGGCTGGCTAACTGAACTTTTCTGAGCTGAACTAATTCCTTTTTGAACTCCCTGCAAGACTTTTTCAAGCCTCTTAAACTGTGTGATCTTGGGCGCATTGGTGCTCTGCTCTCTCTACGAGGGAGCCTGGCCTCCAAACTTTTTGCTCACAAGTAGACTTTGACTTTCCTGCCATGCTGGGTGCTTCTAAAGTATTAGTGTTGTGTGCTTTTCTAATTTCTGCCTTTTCGCTCCCTTTTTTGATAACTTATTGGAGTGCCATCTTCAGTTAAGCGCTCAGCTCTGTCTGGAAATAAGTGGTGTTAACTAAGACTTGTCTAATAAGGAATAAGGGATGTATATATATTAATAGTGACTGTGTTTTGAACTTGCTTACAATAATAGTGCTGGAGTGTTTCTATAAGTGTGTCTTTAAATAAATAATTATATACTTTGATACCAAAGCTCTGGTCAGTGTTTGCTTGTGCTACTGTATTTTGGTACCTATCTTGTATACTCTATATACTGTCTAACTCTTCTTGAGAGAGGTCTGGCTGCTCAGCCACAGCTACCACGTAAATCCGGGTGGTACAGACTACTACCAATTGGGTTTACTGCCAACACCTGTAGTCTTAAGGCTTTTGCAGTGGTCCCTAAGGGAACTGCACAGGTTTCTGCCTAACACTGGTGTACAGCGGTGGGATTTATATTGAGTATACATTTTAGTGTGCTTATAGATACCTTAGAGCAACTAACCACAAAGCTTAGCACTAAAGAGTTTATTTTCTAACCTGTCAACTTTGGAAAGTTATAGAGAAAAGATCCCTTGCTACACAAACTGCTGATTGTTTAAGAGTTCTCTGTAAGCATAAGAATCTCCTGACTAAAGGCAAGAAAATTGAGCTAATAGAAAGGTTGTTAGCAAACCAAAGTCTGGATGATGGTTCAGAGGAACCTACCACTCCAGCAAATGTAGATAACAGTAATGATATTGATATTGATCCTAGTATTGATAATCTTGAGTCAGAAGCAGAAGAGGAGGGTGAGGATGATGTAGTTGTCCCCCCTAGGCCTCTACCTGCTGTACCTACTGGACCTTTGCCAGGTCCCACATTTAGTCTTCAATTTCTTGAACTAGAGAAAATGAAACTTGAATTGGAGTTTAAGAGACTTAATGCTCAAACAGAACAAAGGCACCAAGAACTAAGGCTCAGAGAAATGGAGCTCAAGCATGAGCTAGAGATGAAGAAATTGTCTGTTGAAAATGCTTCTCTCTCCGGATCCTCTAGGAGTTCCAGTCCCAAAAGACCCCGGATGCCTAAAGAGCTTGTGGGTATGTATGAGCCTAAGTTGGATGTTTTGGATTGGTTGAGTTTGTTTGAGTATAATCATGGGCTCCAGAACATTACAGGAAATGAGTTACTTTCCTGGTTGTTCTCTAGGCTCCCCCCCCGTTGCAACTGATGTGGTAATGGAGTTGGGGTTGGAGGATAAGAAGGACTATGAATGTGTGAAGCTAGCTTTGATAGCTAGATTTGGGAAGTCCCCTTCCCAGTACCTTAAGAGGTTTAGGACCCTCAAAATGCATGATGGTACCCCTTCGGCTACCTGGGTGTGTGAAAGTTTGAAGAACTTAGAGGGATGGATTAAGGGTTACAAGGTGAACACTTATTAGGGAATGAAGAATCTTGTGATGTTGAAGTCAATTTATGATGCCTGCTCTCCTGAGCTCAGACAGCACTTGGCTGATTCAAAGGAATTAGATTCCAGAAAACTAGCTAAGGCTGCTGACTTGTGGGTTGCCAACAGGGCTACTCACAAGGACTCTGGGGTAACTCAGAAAAAGGATGAGGGGAAACAGCCAAAAAAGGACTCCAAAGAGAATTGTAATAATTCCAATCCCAAAGAGGGCCCCAAACAAAACAATAAGGGTAAGCCACAAGGGAAACCGAATCAGGCTAGTGTACCTTATGGTGCCAAACCAGAAGGAGATCAGAGCAAGCCACCATTCCAGAAAGCATTTGGTAAATGCTATGTTTGTGGCTCGCCTGACCATGTGAAAGGGGATCCCAGATGCAAGGGTAAACCTGCAGGGATCCACACTGTCTCCTTAGCCTTCGCTCCAGAGGAGGAAGTACAGATGGCCAGTGGAAACTTTCTGTTACTAGCTGATGAACCCATTGGAGTCTCAGCTAGTGTTTCTTTAGTGTCTCTGGGGTTGTGGGAACAACAGAATTTAGATGTATATAATTCTATCCCAGATAATACTAAAGAGTATTATAAGGACAGTGTCCAGGTGAATGGTCAGGAGACTCCTGCCATTAGGGACACTGGGGCCAGCATAACTGTGGTGGATAAATCATTTTTTCAGGCAGAGGATGTTGCTAAGGTACCCAAACGCCTCACCAAGTTAGCTGGAGGGCCTGTGCAGATGCTTCCCCAGTTACCAGTTCTCATCCAGTGTAATGACATGACTGTGAAGATACCTGTCAGCATACAAAGTGAGGTGCCAGGAAGGGTTCTGTTGGGTAATGACCTGAAGACTCTTGGAGTAGTGTCACATACCCCCAGACCTCCTAGTAAAAGGTTACAGGAGCTCACCAGACCTGCAAGGGAGAGAACCATGAGAGGTACTCCCAAGGAGATGATGAAGAAGGATATCACTCCTACTCCACTCGAGTTACAACTTGCTATCTCGGAACAACAAGAAGCAAAGGGGAAACCCAGGAATTCTAGGAAACAGCCAGCAGCAAGCACACCAGTGCTTCCAACAAGGACTTCCCCTAGGTTGTCCAAAGTTACACCTGTAACTCCACCTACAGCTGAGGCTGAGAGGGAGGTACAACCCTGTGTGGTTGAACTAGACTCTGAAGAGGAGCTAGTGGAAGGCCAAGAACTTATTGGAGATCTGGATCCTGTTGACCATCCTGAGCTGCAGTCTTTACTGGCAGAAGGTGGACCCAACAGGGCAGACTTCAGTAAGGGACAGAGAGAATGTACAACTCTGGAAGGTCTTCGCCAACAGGCAGCTTCTCAGGCTGATGGGCAAGAGCCTGGGAAGTATAGGTTGCACTGGGAAGATGGCCTCTTCTACAGTGAACCACCTGAGTCTGCACCTGGGGACTACAAGCAGCTTGTAGTACCTCAATAAAACAGACAACAGTTTTTGCAACTGGCCCATGAGATTCCTTTGGCTGGTCACTTGAATTTCAAGAAGACCAAGGAAAGGCTCTCACTCTACTTTTATTGGCCAAAAATGGGGGCTGAGGTAGATAAGTTTTGCAAGAGCTGCCACACCTGCCAAACTTCTGGTGAGGTTGGTTCCAAGAATGTGGCACCTTTAGTGCCTCTCCCAGTTGTGGGAGTCCCATTTGAGAGGGTAAGGATTGACATTGTCGGTCCCCTTGATCCTCCAACCTCCTCAGGCAACAGGTTTATCCTTGTTGTAGATACCCTGAGGCAATTCCTATGAGGACTGTTACAGCTCAGGTTGTGGCTAAGGCCCTCCTCGGTATTTTTACCAGGGTTGGGTTTCCTAAGGAAGTAATCTCTGACAGGGGGTCAAATTTGATGTCCAACTACATGAAAGCCATGTGGAAAACCTGTGGAGTTACTTACAGGTTCTCTACCGCCTACCACCCTCAGACAAACGGGTTGGTAGAAAGGTTCAACAGAACCATGAAGAGCATGATAAGTGCTTTGGAAGATCCCCTTAAAAGAAAATGGGACCTTTTACTGCCATGCCTTCTCTTTGCTTATAGAGAAGTCCCTCAGGAGGGAGTAGGTTATTCTCCCTTTGAACTTCTTTATGGCCATCCAGTCAGAGGTCCATTGGCCCTGATTAAGGAGGGGTTGGAGAGTGCTCCTTCCCCCAAGCCAGTCAGAGTGACTGACTATGTGATAGGTCTCCGAAGGAGAATGTCACACATGATGGCAGAAGCTAGTGATAACCTGAAAGCTGGGCAAACTTTGGTCAAACATTGGCATGACCAAAAGGCTAACATGGTTGAGTTCACTCAAGACCAGCTAGTTCTAGTTATGATCCACACAAGGCAGAGGGCCTTGCAAGATAAATGGATGGGACCCATCAAGGTTGTGGGTAAACTTGGAGAGGTGAACTATCTGGTGGACTTGGGCAATCCCAAAGAGACTCCCAGAGTCTTCCACATCAACCGACTAAAGGCTTATGTCTCCAGGCCTGAAGTAGGAGCCTTGCTTCTAGCTTCAACAGAAGAGGAAGAAGAGAGTGAAGCTCTCCCTGATCTCCTCAGAGGCTTACCCTTGGATGAAAAGGTTGACACCTGAGCAACAAGAAGAGTGCAAATCTATGTTAAATCAGTTTGCCTCCTTGTTCTCACTTTCACCAGGCTTGACCCCTTGGCGCCAGCATGATATACTCACTAGTGACTGTCTGCCAGTCAAAGGCAGAGGACATGGACTGTCAGAAAATGTAAGGACCCACATCAAAGGGGAGGTCAAGAAGATGCTTGATCTGGGGTAATAGAGCCCTCTACTAGTCCATGGTCTAGCCCATTTGTGTTAGTACCAAAGGCAGGACCCAAAGAATTGAGATTCTGTGTGGATTATAGAGCTCTTAATGCAGTCACCAAGACTGATGCCCACCCTTTGCCAAGGACAGATGAGTTGGTGGATAGACTTGGTTCAGCCAAGTTCCTCTGCACATTTGACCTTACGTCAGGCTATTGGCAAATAGCCCTGACAGACCATGCCAAGGAGAAAACTGCATTTTCTACCCCAGGTGGCTTATACCAATTTAAGGTTATGCCTTTTGGACTGAAAAATGCACCTGCAACATTCCAAAGGATGGTAAATCAAGGTCTGGCTGGGATGGAGGACTTCTGAATGGCATACTTGGATGACATTGCAGTATTCAGCCAATCCTGGGAAGAGCATGTTGACCACCTAGGACATGTCTTGCAGGCTCTTGGACAGGCCAATCTGACCGTAAAGGCAATTAAATGACAGATTGGTCAGAGTAAGGTGGTCTACCTTGGGCATGAGGTAGGAGGTGGAGAAATAAGGCCTTTGCTCAGTAAGACTGAAGCTGTGCAAAATTGGACAACACCTACTACTCAAACCCAGGTGAGAGCCTTCCTAGGTCTCACTGGGTATTACCGGAATTTCTTAGAGAACTATGGGACCATAGCTTCTCCACTGAATGTAATCTCCTCTCCAAAATTCCCTAAGAAGGTCAAATGGAATGAGGACTGCAATCAGGCCTTTGAAAACCTGAAGAAAGCTCTGTGCCAAGCACCAGTATTGAGAGCTCCTGACTATCTCCAAACTTTCATTGTACAGACAGATGCTTCTAATGTAGGTATAGGTGCAGTCCTTAGCCAACTGGATGAGAAAGGTAGGGAGCACCCCATTTGCTTCATCAGCAGAAAGCTGAAGGATCCTGAGACAAGGTGGGCAACAATTGAAAGAGAATGTGTTGCTAGTGTGTGGGCACTGAGGAAGTTTAGGCCATACTTGTCTGGTTCTACTTTTGTCATTCAGACTGACCACCCACCCTTCAGATGGTTGATGCAAATGAAGGGGGGGGGGGGACCCAAAACTATTGAGATGGTGAATCTGCCTGCAAGGGTTTGATTTCACCATTAAGCACAGGTCAGGGTGTCACCACCAAAATGCTGATGGTCTCTCTAGGATGTATGTCATCGACTAGAGGTATGAGATTCATCCAGGAGTGGAATAAATCCTCCTGTCCCTTAGTCTGGGGGGGCGAGTGTTAGGGAGAATTCTCTGTTAAGGCTAATTTCCCAAAACCAGTGAGTCCTCCAGCAGCTTTGCTGGATTTTTGGGGTTTATTTTTTTGTCCTGCTAAGAGTGAGACTCTTTTTCTCCCATTCTTAGACATGATTTGAGATCTCCTTTGACTTTGTAATGTGTTTTATGGGCTATGGGGTCTTTTACTCCATAGGGTTTCATGTGGTTTTTGGTAAGTGTGTTACACAGCACCCTCAGTGCAGTAACACAGGGGTGTCATAGTGACCCCCAAACATAGACTCCATACCCTGGGACTGACTACTGTCTCCCAGGGCATGTAAATTCACCATTGACTTTACTAGTCTTAAATTGGGAACAGAACCAGTACAAATCATCATGTTGTGGAAGTACTGGTAGGGGTAATTAGATTGCCCCTGGGGCTGTTTTTCGAGGGGGCACTGTGCAGTCCCCCCTCGTCGAGTTTCTGGCTGGTGGCAGTGGTTACCACGCGAAAATGGGATTTTCCCATTCTTTTTAAACGCACCACTTTTTGGTGCAATGTTAAAGATACCGGCGGGTTATTTATTTAATATTTATACCCCGGTTGGGTCTTTTTTCCAGGACTCGGTTTTAAAATGGTGTTTGTGTTCGCCTCTGTAACTCCAACCCAAGTCGAGCCCTTTGTTCCACTTTTTGGCGGGCTTCTACACAGAAGCCTCTGCAACTCAAGTCGCACTCTTGTATGATTGGCCCAGTGGTGAGCCGCCCGGCTCACCACTTAGCATGTTTGAGTGACAGCTAGGACTGATGAATGGGGGTTTTCTGCATAAAAGCAGGGCTTTGGGGACTGGAACTTCAGAAGTCGCCACAGGACCTAAAGAATCCGAGGAGGTAGAAGCTGAGCCGACCTGCAATGATGACACCACCGGTGGAGCCCAGCTGAACCGTCTCACCACTTTTCCCAACGACAGAGAAGATCTTCATTCCAAATAGTCTTCTTCCTTTGACTGGTGGGGATAACCAGTTTGTCCGCCTTTTCGCCTTCCCGGATCATCTCGTGGCTGCCTTGCCTGTGCCAAGCAACCCGGCAACCGGGATACCACGATTTACCACTACCGCGAATAAAAAGGTAGTACCTTTAACCGGAGAACTCTGCAGCTGGTTTCTTCCCTGGCAGTGCAACGACCTACAGCTTTCCTCCACGTCGAGATCTTCTCTTCCTCTGGACGACGCTGCGACTTGCACCCGCTGCCAGGAACAACTGCCCCCGCTGGAGGATCCTCTCCATCTTAAAGGTACTGTGTCCGCCTAGCCTCCCTTGCAACGGTCTGTACCGGGTGTCTATTAAATCCTCGACTTCCTACCTGGGCTGACCCTAGGCTGCCTAACTGAACTTTTCTGAGCTGAACTAATTCTTTTTTGAACTCCCTGTAAGACTTTTTCAAGCCTCTTAAACTGTGTGATCTTGGGCGCATTGGTGCTCTGCTCTCTCTAAGAGGGAGTCTGGCCTCTGAACTTTTTGCTCACAAGTAGACTTTGACTTTCCTACCGTGCTGGGTGCTTCTAAAGTATTAGTGTTGTGTGCTTTTCTAATTTCTGCCTTTTCCCTCCCTTTTTTGATAACTTATTGGAGTGCCATCTTCAGTTAAGCACTCAGCTCTGTCTGGAAATAAGTGGTGTTAACTAAGACTTGTCTAATAAGGAATAAGGGATGTATATATATTAATAGTGACTGTGTTTTGAACTTGCTTACAATAATAGTGCTGGAGTGTTTCTATAAGTGTGTCTTTAAATAAATAATTATATACTTTGATACCAAAGCTCTGGTCAGTGTTTCCTTGTGCTACTGTATTTTGGTACCTATCCTGTATACTCTATATACTGTCTAACTCTTCTTGAGAGAAGTCTGGCTGCTCAGCCACAGCTACCAGGTAAATCTGGGTGGTACAGACTGCTACCAATTGGGTTTACTGCCAACACCTGTAGTCTTAAGCCTTTTGCAGTGGTCCCTAAGGGAACTGCACAGGTTTATACCTAACATCACTTATACACTTTTCTTAAGCATAATCGAAGAGTGCCCAGCTCTTATTGGGAGAACCACAGACACCCTTACATTTATACGAGATTCAACAAACACTGAACATTTGAACCAGCTGTGGGTCAAACTGAACTACGTAGTCGCAATCCACGCAGCAGGAAAGTGCAAGGACTCTTCATGTCAAAAGAAGAGCCAGTGATCCAGAGCCCAGCAAAGCAGGACAAATGTCCCTGTCGCCCGACGACAGCCGACTGGCACATAACGTCCTGTTTCGCCTAGTCACTGACTTTCCAGAAATGGTATGGAGACCTGCCGAGGTTGACGTCATCACCTTCCTCAGAGATCCAGCTAATGTTGCGCACATGGGAACGCTCCTCCATGGCATCATGCTCCAAGTGGAACTGTCCAACTTTCAAAGAGAGTATCTGAGGAGATTTCAGTGAAACTTTCCACCGAGGGACAGATCCAGGAGACAGAGTCAAAGCTCTTCATCTTTCCGCCGAGGGACAGATCCAGGAGACAGAGTCAAAGCACTTCATCTTTCCACCGTGGGACAGATCAAGGGAGCAGAGACGATAACTTCACCTTTTATTTTTTGATTTTGATAAATTGCCATTTTTTCCATTGAACAGGTGCCAGCATGTCCTCAGGACTGAAACAGATTCGGGGGGTAGACTGGGAGCTCAACTATTTTGAATATGCACAATGAATGTGACTCACCAAAGGTGTTAGTCTAATCTTTTTCCATAGTCTAGCAAGGGAACTCTATCCCATATCCAGAGACAATCGTCACCCACAAGAGGGGGGACACTTGCGAAGCACCAGACACTTTATGATACAAACTTTCTGAGAAACAATAATGGAGTAAGTGAGAGGAATAAAAACTTGGTTGTTTGCTATGATTGAAATGCGGGCCCAGAACAGTAACCTGGTCCTCCCACAAACAGAGGGACATCCCCGCTTTCCTGGAAGGAAATTCTGCCAATTGTCATACCGCACGATTATGTGTATATGTATAGTGATTATCATTGTCTTTCTGTCATTAACAATCAGAACTGCATTCTTTATTGGTGCACAAAGCGTTCCAATTTCAGTGCACCCACCGGATAATGTATGCATGAGTCCCACAAAAGCACCCAACCCTATATAGTTATTCCAGTCCCAAGAAAATCTGATTGTAAGGTAAACAAACTGAAATTGAATGTAATTAGCAGTGATTTATACTCACTTGAGGCAACGAATGCAGAGAAAAGCGGGAGAGAGGGTCAGCGCGGAATGAATGAAAAGGTAGCACTGACCACTACACGCGCACACACACTGAATGCACACGAACTAGGGCAAGTGTCAATGGCTACAGAACCTCGAACAAAGACAACAGAAAGTACGAGACTGCTTACCGAACAACCAGTCCCAGAAAATAGTAAAGGTGACCGAAAAGAATCATGTGAAAGGCTGACTAAAGAAGATATAGCAAAAGCCCTCAAGAAGACAGAAGCGGCTATGGGAGAATTCACTGCAAGGACACAAATGTTGATAGATCATTTATTCCCGTTTATAGCCAGAGCGAAGAAACTACATGAGGAACTGAAAAATAGAACCGCAGCGACTGAGTGACAAGCACACCAGTTCCAACACAAGGAACAAGCATCAGGCCCACGATGCAGCCTTACGTTGGGCTGATGACAGACAGATGGTGGTTAAAGACACACATCGAAAGAATACAAGAGGAGAGGAAGAGAATCGCAAAACCTCCCCCTATCACATCGATGCAGATAATGAAAACCGCTTCACCATCCAGCATGCCTGAGAGACCCCCAGCAAGGAAAAGTCACACAGACGTGTTTAGAGATGTAGTTAAAGCTAACAGGACACTCGTACATACGGAGGACTTCTTTGTATCAGGAGGGATTCATCCCTGTGAACTTCAGCACCTTTATGCATTATGCAGTGACTTATGAGCTATCTATATAGCCTGGATTCGATAAAGGCAGCTCTGCCGAAACACGTGTCATCCACAAAGGCTCTAACATCACAAAAATAAACAGGAATTGATTAATCATCACTACTTGCCATTCCATTATTTTTCGGCGCACTATCAAGGGATAGCTCAACACAACCATTATATAACTACAGAAAGACACTAAGAATCAAGAGAAGCCCACATGAAGATAACAATGAACTAAACGATTACCTGCACAGCACAGCACATCTAGGAAACAACATTTGGTACCAGCACATGAAAGAAGTTGGAAGAAGAAAATCAGAAGGAGACTGCTTCGTTTGTGCACTCCTATCGTACAGCATGGAAAAAATCCAAAATCTTCGTGGCAGTGGAAATTGATGTCCCGACAGCACACTGTCTTTCACACGTAGCAATGTGCAACACCAGAGGACAATTTATGGGGAGACGGTTACGTCCAGAACATCAAAACAAGAAACATAGCGCATACTAAGAATCACGTGATTAGGTATGAGAAGCCGCCTGAAGCTAAAGGAACAGGAACAAGATGGGAAATAAACCCGAGACTGAACATCCAGGGAAAAACCCCAGAAGAAGCTCAAATTTGGAAAAACAAAGGAACAGTGGTTTCCCCAAATGGATAGGAAGAAGGAGTGGTGGTCTGCCGAGCTTGGATGGTCCTTGGAGCCTGCAAAGAAGCAATAGAAAACTCACAAAGACTGTGCAAACCTCTATGGCCGAAGTTGGTAAAGTTACTAGCCTGGGTCGAAGACAGAGGAGGACACTTTCAGATAGTGCCACTGGATCGCCCAAAATTGTGCTTCAGGAACAACAGCACAAGGAAGATGGGAGAGAATCAGAACTGCGGACGAATCTTGGAGGCCCCAGGAATGATGCACGGAACTGCAGTGATTATGGATCATTATTGGGCGTGTGGATCCAGAAGATACATCAGACTGCCAAGAGACTGGGGAGGCATATACACAATAGTGAACGTCCACGTTCCTGCGCTGGTGATCCCAAGAAGTGACCTGAAAATTGACAGTTTCCCAAAAGCAGATGCTCACCTGAGGAAAAGGAGATCAGTGGAGCTGGTATCCCGAATGAAGAGAGAACATTTTTTTTTGTACAAAATCAGAAGAAGCGTTCCATGATTCCCATATGAACACAGGCTGTTCAGCCTCACCTCATCAATATTCACAACTATCTTCATGCCAAGAATCCAAGTTGGAGTAAATACCAAATGGTTGCAGATACCCCGATGGGAGTTATTGCAGACCATCAACACTACCATAAAAGGATTCAACGCTATTAAAGAAGAACTAAGAGCAATCCGATTGATGACCCTCCAGAACAAATATGTACTTGACATGATCACAGCAATGGACGGAGGTGTTTGCACAAAAATCGGAGAATCATGTTGCACATTTATACCTTCGCATGATGAAGAAAATGGAACCTTAACAGAAGCCATAAGTATGCTGACAAACCTACAGAACCAGATGATCGATGAAACTGACGAAGTTGATGATGACAGCTGGTTTGGAACTCTATTCTCATGGGTCCCACAATGGATGGCAGACATATTCAAGTTTCTGGGAGTCCTGCTATTGATGATACTACTAGGATTTTGTGTTATCAAGATAATCATCACACAATGCCAGAAAACTGCTAAGAAAGCCATTGGGATGAAGATCATGATCGATGTCAAACCAGGATGGAAGCCGAGAGACCTAACTGATGAAGAAATAAGAGACTTTGTGAAGGCCAGCGAATTTGTGCCAGAAGGAAAAAGTTTGTGTATCCCAGAAAACGAAGAAGGTATGAAGGAAAATGGATCTATTGCAGCCCAAACTGACAATGCCAGCTAATGACATGGAACAAAGATGAACATGTAAAAACAGCAGGAAGCCTGAAAGGAGTGATACAAATATGGACTCCAAAGAGACACACGTTCACAACATCATGTACAAACCCAGAAGACGATGAACAAGATACAGAAGAACCAAGTAAGACGAATCCAAAGGAGGAAGCAGAAGTGGTCGATGAACCGACCAGAAGGGGGAGTGTAGAGGAGGTCCCAGATATGGCCTGCACCCCAGCCCCTCATTTTGAGGTACCAGGACCATACTGGCCAAGATATGTGACATATGAGGAACAATTAAAAAAAACAGAGCATCACTGGGACTCTGCCCAGTGCCCATCAGAAGAGCAATACCTGTTGAAGTGCCTATAACCAGACAATCATGGGCAGCACGGTACCCACTGAGACAACCTTACCAGCAGTTAACACGAAATGAAGACTACTTGCAAACTGTCCCCGAAGAGACCCAAAGAGCCTTAATGGAAGGCAAGTGGTGATGACCCAAGGGCCCGGACAGACTCACAGTTGAACGAAACGACAACCAAAAGATGACACTCAAAGACGAAAAGTTATGAATAGAGATGTAATGGACTTAGAAGAAGAGGCGATGTCGAAATATAAGGAAACGTAGCTGTAAAACGGAATGGAAGTATTCAACCAGCTAACGCTTGTAAATAGGCTTGGAACGCACGAAGCTAAGAAAACAGTACAGCTTGCTATTCTTAGTAGAAGAATAGAGCGGCAAGCGCCAACTATATATCTACCTCAAAAGTACATTATACAAGTGCGACTCCATTTTACAAAAGCAGAATTAAGCCCAGACTGCAAGGGACCAACCAGGCCGAGATTCATATTCCAGCTAAAGCCAGAAGGAAAGAGCGGAATCAAAACTGAGCACAAAGCAGATCATGCCTGGGAGTTCGAGGTCAACCTAAGGAATGGAGGAAAGCGGCAACTTCGAAGAATCGAAACTTCAGAGCATAGCAGCCTGCCCCGTGAAGGTCGAGATAAGGAGGCCCCAGCCAGGTGGCAAGGCTAAAGGAAGAATCAAATGCACGAAAAGAAGGAAAATTAAGCAGATTCACAGTGAACTGACACATGACCAGCCAGGCGCGAAGAGTTACCAACGTCTGATGTCACCCAGAACCCGAGGATGCCATAACTTTTCCTGATAAGAAGCTACAGTTTCGAGGCCATCCTCAGCCAACTAATTGACACATAGCCCTAAGGTACTGATTGATGGAAGGGAGGCAGGGTGAAACTTGGGGCACACCGCATCTGGGTGTCCATTCTGCATGCTTCTAATTAAAGTGGAGATTTATGTCCAGAGGTGTAACCTACCCAATCACAGTGGACCAAATAATCTAGGGTCCTATAGCTAGTACAGACAATGAGACGTCATACTTGTAGTGATGTCTATCACAAGTGATGTAGAGGGATGGCCGTAGACGCCCACCCGATAAGAGTTATCCAATCCTCACACTTTGTTACCATATACAGATATAGCACCTATACTTAAGTTACCTTTTTCCGACCAATAGAACTGCATGACAAACTTTGAGTTTTACACGTCAAATGATGACGAATTTTGCATATAAGAATTGCTGTTTGAATGAAGAATTTGGAAGTTGAAGTGAGACGGGCGATCGCAGCACTGTTGATTTCCATTGTTTCCCCTTTTTTTGTACTTGTCATTAAACCGACTTCCCTTTGCCAAACTACTGAGTTGTCCTTATTGATTGGTGTTGGAGTAAGAGAATCCTGCACCCCATCCTCCTCAAGGTACAGCTATCTCGATTTAAGGTGCTGGAGGGCGAGCTCGGAATCTCATGGGCCCGTTCAGAGGTCGCTCCGCCCTCCTGTACACTTTTACAGACAAAGTCTCACTTTCTATAGGGGAGCATTGCATTAAATTTGCCACTATTGTATTCCTGACAGACACCAGTGAACATAATGGGAAGAGACATAATGAGTAAGCTCAATATGACCATCTCATTCACAGACCGGGGATAGTGTGTTCGACATCAGGAATTCATAACATGAATGTAAGAGAGATTATTTAGGCATATTGTGAGCACATGGTACAAAAAGGGGGTGCCGGTAGATATTGAACTGTCCCAATATTTCGGGTGGAGGTATTGATAGCATGGCTTCTAGGGATTCAGGGAAAGCGATGACGATTACCTAACGAGTATATATTCAGGCCAGACGTTCCATTAGATGAGCCTGAGGGGAAGTGGTCCCAATAGAACTCTAGGCGGCGATAGTGGGGGAAGACAGGATAACATTACATGTGACAGATGACACAGAACGATCCTGGAGGACAGCGATTGCAACGGGGGAAGGTTACAGGCTGACAGACGTGACTGATGAGGAACTGTTCCAGGATGATGGATCAGATCACAAAATGGTTTTTGACATCAGAATTACATATTCGGTAAGAATACACTACAGGGAAGTACCACAGAGAATGGCTATGTTCCCGAAAGCACCACCATTTCTAAGGGAAGACTTAAGGAGGGTACCCAGTGTCTTATGGACAACGTGGGACTACTGAAAGGGATAGGAGCAATTTACCAAGAGAAGAACTGTATCCCTTGTCATGAGAGGCAGATGAGTGAATCTATGAGACCATTGAAGCATTAGTGCAGCAGGGCATTCTGGTACCAGTAGAATCACAGTGCAATACTAAAATGTACCCTATGAAAAAGGCAACAGTGGGGTCTTGGCGTTTTAAACAGGACCTGAACCCTTTAAATCAGGTTGTAGAGGCAGAATTTCCTTTACTTTCAAATCCAGTGACCATTTGTGCAGCATTCCTATGGACGTTACCCACTTCACGGTTATAGAGTTGAATAATGCCTTCTTTTCTATACAACTTCACATGGAGTCACAGGACCTGACTTCCTTTCTATATAGATACTGGAAGTCGAAAAACACTTGGCTCCCATAGGGGTACTGTGAGTCACCCTCCATATATAATAGGGTCCTCCAGATGGATCTAGGCAACGTACAATTGGAGAGCACAACAGACAATAGGTTGACGACATTTTGATCTACAGCAAATCAGAAATACAGTGCAGAAATGACTCAGTACATACGTTGACAGTATTAGCAGAGAAGGGGTACAAGGTAGATAAGGCGAAATTACAATATTGTCAGAATGAGGTGCTTTACAATGGACAGCTAATCTCGCAGGAGGGGCGAAGAGTGACACTTGAAAGGCAAAGGCAATTTGTAGGATGCCGAAACCTATGACAGTGAGACAGATGCCACAGTTTTTGGGCCTCTGTAACTATTGCAGAGCTTGTGTATTTGGCTACAGCACATGCATGAGACCTTTGTTAGGTGCACTCAAAGAAGCACAATGAGGGGAGGGCACACTACAATGGACAGAAGAGATGACAGATGCATTTGAGGAGCTGAAGAAAGCAATATGCACAGCTCCCGTGTTAGGGATCACAGATTATCAAGATTAATTTTACTTGTTCTCACACTCCAATGGAGTAGTGATGATTGCTGTACTGACACAGAACACTACTTTAGGACACAAACCATTGGCATACTATAGTGGGAAATTTGACCCAATAATGAGAGGACATTACCCTTGTGAGCAGGCACTGGCTGCTGCTGCGTTTGTAGTAGAGAAGCCAGTGAGTATTACAATGGGATGCAGTACCATCCTTTTCATGGCAAATGCTCTCTTTGCAATACTCGAATAGCCCAAGAGTACCTTGACCACACAGAGGGCTTCAGGGTATGAGGCAATATTATCGAACCGAGCCATTAAGGTAGTGAGATGCAGGACTGTAAACCTGGCGATATTTGTAGCCGAACCAATAGAGGAGGGGGACTATATACATGACTGCACCACCTACATGGAGCAGTATGACAACCATCCAAAAGTACCACAAAAGCAACTTGGGAGGATGATGGGGGAGAAGTGCTTTACATTGACAGTTCTTCGACAATAGACCAGACCACGGGAAAGAGACTTACTGGGACGGCGGTAGTGACAGACAGGACAACTGAAGTAGTACCAAGTGCACGGTTACTGTCACATTTTTCAGCGCAGGCAGCAGAATTAGGGGCTCTCCTATTGGCATTAGAGCAGAGCAAGGGCCAGGAATTGATAGTCGATTTGGACTCTGACTACATGACGTCTACAGTACACTCTGGGTTGTCACAATGGCAGAGGAGGGGCTTTCGACGTGCTGACAGCACAGCAGTGCAGCATGCACCCTTATTTGGCAGGCTCATATAGGCGCTCCAACTCCCAGCAGACATAGCGGTCGTGAAGTGCAATGCCCACACGAGGGGGGGGACCCCGTCTCCAGGGGTAACAAAGCAGCAGATGCAGAAGCAAAGTGCATAGCATATTTTGTTGACATTTCAGATTGTTAAATGTTAAATGTTAAAGGTATTTGTACCACACACCGTCACCAACGGAATTGGACCCCAGGCACTCAGGCGGATCTGTAAACGATAAAGGTGGGATGGGTTAGTAAGGTGAAGGAGGGAGTAGGATAGTGAGAGGAGTGGTGTTCTGTTGGCAGCTTCAACTCAGTATACACCGGGTGCTGAGCTTTGGTGCGGGTATCGGATCGGAGTCAGTCCGCGTGTGCTGTTGTTCCGGCTTATGTGTTGTTGCAGTGTTCTGAGGTGCGTGCGGCTTGTTGTGCGAGAGATGGTTGTGTGAGTTTTTTGAGTGAGATAAGTATGCAGAGTTTGAGCTTATATTGGTTAGTGGGCTACCTGACCTTTACCATGCTAACATTCATAGTTCTGTCTGAGTGTGGCACCTGTTGGCCCTCACATTCCCATCTAGGTGCGGCGCAGGCCAATGTTTAGGACTGCATCCAGGTGTGGTCATGCCAACCCTCACACCCCCATCCAGATGCGGCGTAGGCTAGTGTCTAGAGACCAGTCCAGGTGTGGGCATGCTAACATTCACAACTCCATCTGAGCGCCACGCAGGCTGGTGTTCACAACTCTAGGTGTGGCACATGTTAGCATTCATGTTTTTCCTAGGCGTGGGCATGTTACCTTTCAATCGATCCTATCCAAATGCGACGCAGGCCAACGTCTATCTAGATGCGTCTGCCGGTCTGGATATGTTCGTCCGGTACGTACGAGTGGGAGTGTCACTTGGGGCTTTCGTCTGAGTATAGGTATGTGGTCAGTCTCTGCAGCCTTCCTTTGTGGCTATTTTCCATGATGTCTTATGCTCTGTCGAATGGTTGGTTCTTTGGGTTGAGTGTTTGTCCAATTTGAGAGCGGTCGAGGTTGGAGTTATTTTCGTGATTGTTTTAACGTCTGGGCATTCTAGTGCGTCTCCGTTGTGGTTACGTTTTGAAGAGCCATGATTTGAGGAGTTTCCTGAATGCTAGGTGGTTTGTTGTATTCCGTATATTCCTAGGTAGGTCATTCCAGGTTTTGGGTGCCTGGTGAGAGAAAGACAATCCTCCAAGTTTTTTTCTGTTGTAGGGTTTTGGTTCCAGGCGTATGTCGGTGCTTGATCTTAGTGTTCTTGTTGGTTGGTGTAGGCGTAGTTTGTCGCTTAGGAATTCTGCGCCTTGTTTGTGTATTGCTCTGTGCGTGATGCACATGGCCTTGAACTTTATTCGTTGTTTCAGTGGTAGCCAGTGTAGTATTTATAGCGCAGGTGTGATGTGTTCTCTTCTGGGTAGCTTGAGGAGGAGTCTGGCTGCTGCATTTTGTATGCGTTGCAGTTTTTTTAGAAGTCATTCGGGCATGCCCAGGCATAGGCTGTTGGCATGGTCTACTCTGGACATGATCAGAGCGATGATGTGATACTCAATCTTATACACATATTCGTGTAAGTGCAATGGTGTTACAGGAAGGGTATAGCGCATTACCAGTGACCCAGATAATGGAATTACAGTGAAGCGCACCAAAGGAAGAAACTGAATTATGGGTGTTAGGAAAGATTTCTCTGAATGCAGTTTTCCCTCCATTTTATGGACCCCCAAACTTTTTGCTTTTGTTTGGTTATCCTAACTGGACTTTTTCCAGTGGAGCACAGCCTTCATCTGCCCTCCCCTGGGCTTTTGCTCATTTGTTATGGGGAAAAAGACACGTCCTTCAGACTGTCAGTTTAGTGTTTTACCTTGTTTCCATTTCTTGGCAACTTATTATCAGCGCGCAAAGTACATTACTGTACCTTGCACTGGGGTTCTTTTGGTTTATGGCCATAGACACCCTCATAGGAATTTCTGGTGAATGTACAGGTGTGCCTAGGACGAACCGGTGGCAGCAGTGTACTGTAATGATATTTTTACTACTTTTTAGTGAGCCATACTGTGTTTATCACAGATGGCTCATGACTGTGGCCAGTGCTGAAAATGGCCATGCCACAAAGTCTTTTGTTCTGTCCTCTGGCCATTTTGTCCCTTGGCTGTCCCCCAGGTCGGGCTGACCCGGGACTTCCTTATTTGAGAATGCGTCCTCCCGTGAAAACCCACATCTTTCGCAGGCTCCTGCATGTCACCGGAGAGAGTGCCCAGGAAGAGGGTTGAAACTGTCTGGTCCAAATCATCACTACTGGTGCCATGATGTCTGGTGTGCATGACTACATGAGGACCACCGTGGACCTTGATTGGACCATGACTGGCGTGCATGCAAGGGAGAAGTTCTTCTATTGGTTGTCCATATTTGCTCATGCATTGAACTTTGGATAAGAAAAGGGTCCCTGCATTCATTCCAGGTCGATCTACCGTGGTTCAAACTGAACTACAGAAGGAGCCTAGTATCCTGTGAGCCGAAGCAGATCCGAGGACCCCGTGGAGATGAGCTGGAAGGTTTCGCATCTGAGCCTGGTGCTGTCCTGTCGGACCCCAGCTTTGTACTAGACCTTAGAAGCTTGCGAGGGCGCTTCAACCCATTTGAGAAGTGGGAACTACTGCTCTCAGCGTCTCCCGATTTCCTGCCAAAAGAGCCTTCTCGGAAGTGTTCCTGGGCCATCTAGACAACTGACCAGCTCTGCCCCGGGACATCGCATAGGAGCGCCACCATTTTGAGTAGGGACTAACAACTTTGGGAATCCTTAGCTTGTGGTTCTCGACACTCTCCCGCCGAATTAAATGGACCTAGCTCTTCTGGGATGCGTATTAGGAGAGTGATTCACACTGCAAACTTTTGCGGTCCCTGCGTTGTGGCGATGGTCGCTGTGGGTGACTTTCCCGCCTTCGTTGCTGTGCCCCGAGTCCTGCTGCACCGGAATGTTCTTCATCCTCCAGGGAGTTGTGGCTACTGTCCCATCACAGACTGATTTCCCGTCCCACAGCACCTGAGAGCCAGAACCGAGAATTAAAGGTGGAATTTACAACCTCAGACCACCTCAACTAAACTGGCATAGTTTGGTCTGGATTGGAGTAAGGGGCGGTGAGTACTTGCTTAACTTACCGGTGGCCCATGGCTCATCCATTTGTTTTTATGTACAAGGGTTCTTTGTGATCCTCTCTTTGGCCGGGATAGGCCGTGCTTCCTGGCCTGTTCTAAAAGTCGGAATCTGCTCTGTCTGCGATGGCAGACCCTTCCCTGCTAATTGGAACTTTTCCTACCCCCTTCAGGGCCATCACCTAACTGTCCCACCATCTTGAAAAGGTACTGTCTTCGCTTAACACACGACTGCCCATTTGTATGCACTGCTGTACATGGAGCATAAGGCTCCCCACTTCGTAGGGCTGGACTGCATAAGTTAGAGTTTCCATTCTAAAGAATGCCTAATGCATAATTCATGTTAACCTCCCTTCTGCTGCAGGTTGTGGATGTTTTACTCCATTTATCACATTAGGCTACAGTAGATATATGTATGTTACATAGATATATGCTTGTGTGGTAACTGTTGCATTAATAGTTTGGTTTTGCGTGTTGTTATATTGAGCCTAAAATAAATGTATATATATTTTTTACATACACCTGTCTAAGATTATTCTGCGGTATCTTTACTGTGTGTGCTCATTGTGGGCTTCTGATCACTCACCCCTCCTGAAACATAGGGCCTCATTAAAAGTCAGGCAGTAACCCTCCCGGTGCTTCCGGTGGGTTGCCACCAGACTCGTGACATTTTAGTGGCACATAGCTAGCCGATGCCACCAGGACTTTTCAAGTCCCATGGGACTGGCAGCTAGGTGCCGGTAAATCTTGTTCCCCATTCCCATGGAATGGGTTCACAGATGTGCTGGCACCGTTGGTAACGGTGCCAGCGCTTCCATGAAGAGTCTGCCTACTGTGGCCACTGCGCCCAGCACCATCAGACATGTTGGGCGCAGCGGCCCCAGCAGGCAAACTTGTAATTTGCTGGTCCGGAAACAAGGTTGCCGTTAAGCTTACCGGCACCCTTGTTTCCGGACCTGCAAAGTCATAATGAGGTCCTTAGTCTTGACTGGCAGCCAAGCTACTGTGATTGGTTTGGCATTGTCCAGAAGGTTCCCTGTTTCACTAAACTAGGGTGGTCTCCTAAACTTCTGTCCACCAGGCCAGAGTTTTGAAATCCATTTTAAAAATGAGTAAGAAGGGGATGCTCTAATCTCCATCGGACGCCCTATTGCAACAGGAAAGTACAATCAAGCTGGTCATGTCACTGGTGTTACTACTGTTAATGACTCCAATCAGGCAATCCCACTAAGTCAGTGCCTGGTCTGGGATGCCCAAGGGAAGCCCTTATTTATATATTTTTATGTCCGGTTCGTGTACTCTGGATGACAACCCTTATATAACACCCCTCTCTTAGAATCCTCCTGCCAACACTGAGCCGAGAAGTAAGTTTGTTTTGCAAATTTAAAAGGTTTATTTGAGAATTAAACAATATATATATATCGCACTTTTATAATAAATTAATAATTGATATCACACTTAGACATATGACAGTGAGTGATCAACAATGGATGATGTGATACTAACACGCTGGTTTAATTACTTAGGAGTAGTATAGAGGATAAGGTAGCTGAGAATGCTTTATATGGTACAAGGAAATGCAAGATGGAAAAGAAGCAACACAGGAATAAAAAATGTCAGCAAAACATAATATAATCACTCTTCCCCTTTTGGCAATTCACTCCCACTCTATGCAATGTAAGGAGGTGGACGTAACACACACAGTCTTCAGGAATACAATTACAGTACAATCCGAATTCAGTTCCCCCCTAGCAAGCTTAGATCACAAGGATGATTTTAAACACAGGCAAAGTACTTTAAATGTGGTATGCAAAGAAGGGAAAAATATGCTAAAATGATTTTCATTCCCTCTAGGAGGTTTGGGGTGAGTGAGAGATACTTTGTATTAGTTCAGGATCACTTTAGCAATGCTCTATGAATGATTATCAGGTTGCAAATGAATTTCAGCAAAGGAAAGCAAGGAGCTGCTATTTTGACAAGTGAAGAAATTGAGCCAAATCGCAATTTGCGACAATTTTTCCGAGTGAGTCGAGCACGATTACGGAAAAACTATAAGGAGTAGCAAGTCGATTTTGGGTTCATTGGAAAGCTTAGAATCTTAGCTTTAAAATGACAGTTAAAACTCGTTCCTAGGTTCCGGAGATACGGACGATTTTGTGAAGGTAGATTTTCGAAATTAAATTTTAAAGTTCAGAATGACAGATGGCAGATTTGCAGCTTTGAATCAAAAGAAGGGACACGATTTCTATGATGCAGTTCTCAATAGGTTAAAATAGTTTGAATTACATTATTTTAAACTAAGAGATTGGGTTTTGCACAGTCCTGGCTGAGTACTCACACTATAATTTTGAAAGGAATGGGCCTCCGTCAGGGATCTGGTCAGGTTTGGACTGCGGTTCCCTCGCCACGGACGGTCTGTGCCTGGTTCTGCTCACAGCGAGCTCTGGTCTCTCTGGATAATTCTGTCTTCTGGGTTTGCTACCGGTTCTGGCAAAAGTTCTTGTCTCTGGAGATTGATGGATTTGAAGTCTGGAGTCTCTGGATGTGAAATCGTCTGTCAGCGTGCTCCGCAAGGAAATGGAAATTGAAAGTCCCTGTCTGGCTTCCAGTGGCTCTTTTTATGTGTTTAGAAAGTGGGTGGGTCGGCTCATTCTGCATGTCCAACCCTCTCAACGTATCATTGGCCAGTTCCTCCTCTCTCCCTTGATTGGGGGAACTGGGTTGTGAGTCAGAGTGATGAGGTAGGTTTATGGTCAGAGGATCCTCCCCTTGTCAAATTGCACACAAATCTATTTCTGATCCAAATACATATTTCCCAGATACACAAGTGGTTGACATTACATGTACATATTACAGATTACTTATGGTACATTCTGGCCCAACTCTGATCTTCCTGGGGACTTGCATTCAAAAATGACAACTTGTTTTCATTTTTAGTTGATTTACCAATATCGGACGTTTACCAAAAATGGCACACATGTACACCGCCTTTCTGCCCATATTCCAGTAAATTTTCATTTTTCTAGCGTGAACCCCGTGTCTGCAATCTCCATAATTCATGGGGTTTTGCCTCAGAACATCGTACGGAATTGAGTTTAGACTCAAATTGTAGGTACAAAATCCCATTTTAAGGATCTCCAAATTGTACATTCCTGTCATCTGGTTACAATTATTTATCAGTGTTTTTATAAAACATATATTTGCCTTCAATTCAATTCCCTTCAGTGTTTGGGTCCGCCCCCAGAAACTTGGGAGTCAGGGATCACATGTCTCTTCTGCCAGGCAGAGCTCTGTTTACAGTCCACACCCAAATTAACATACCCCATTCAATTGCAAGAGTCTATTGTGTCGGCTGAGGTCAGCAGGCCAGGGGGCAACTCTGCATTTGGTTAGCATGTCCATGTGATCTTGGGCTTCTTGTGTGGAGTTCTGAGGTGAGAAGGTTTCTCAGCCTCTTGCAATGCTAATTGAATCAACCTGTCTTCAGGGAACAGCAGGTGTTTACATTTTTAATTAACCAAAAAGGCTTTGAAGTTTCCAGCTGTCTCAGGAGGCTGGCTGAAGTACAGTTCTACTGTCAGAGTTTAGACCGCTAGCGCCGGCTTGTGTCCAAAGCTGGTACTGCACCCATTTTTTTAGGAGTTGTCTTGAATTTGACAGGAGGATTGTGCTTGACAGCTCTAATCCTTGCTGCCATTGTTTTGATGGGCATCCTTACAGTAGAGTGGTGATGTGGAACCCCCCCACAAGAAGGTTGAATCTTTAGAGTGGTCTTGTGCCCATGATTTTTGCAACTTGTTGACATCAATTAAAAACGGATTTTGAACAAATTGAAATGGACATTTTGAGCTTGCACTTCAGAGAAACAGCAGTGATTTCAAGGCGCTTTTGATCTAACAGGCACTGCTATTTTTCCTTTGGCACCACCTTTCACCCCTGGCGCTTCCGGTCCATCACGCTTGCACTGGTGGGTGGCAGGTTAGGCGACCATTTTGGTGTGCGCAAAACTGCGCGGTTCTCCTGGTTCTGGGATAGAATGATGGGCGGCGACAGCTCAATCCCCACATCTACCCAGTCTATTGATTTAGTTTTGTTCTGGGATAGAATGATGGGCGGCGACAGCTCATCCCCACATCTACCCAGTCTATTGATTCAGTTTTTGTTGACGCCTAATAATTCAACATGGGTCAAAACCCTTGACAAGCCCTCCCGCCCGACTGCGCTTTGATTTCGAGTTGAGGGGGAGTCGGGTGCAAAGGATGTTTTGATCCACGCGCTGGTATGTCCGCATCATCTTCTTCCAATTCTGTAGATGGCACAGTTCAGCATCTTTTGCTCCCTCCAGTTGGATCGATCGGTTCTCCTCGCCGGTCCTGATGGGAATATTGGGGGGTACCCTGGGCCCCTCGGATCTTTGCTCCCGGTCCATGGGTCGTCTTCCGTGGTCAGTCTCCGGGTTTCCTCTCTCCTAGGATGATAAAGCAAAAGCGGCAATACCTATTCGTAGACATTTCTCCCCCACTATTGATATAGTGGGGCGGCATATTTTATCAAAAACATGAACATATACATTTTTTTAAATCAGGAGGCAAGAACATATTCAAGAATCATAGAATTTTATAGGCTATATGTAGAATATTTTAGGGTGGAACTGAATTACTCTGGAGCGGTCCTCTCTGGTATTGCAGAGGACTCCTCCAGTTGCTGCAGAGTGTGCCTGGGATGGCAACACTTTAGCTAATTTATATGGACCCACTTGTCTCCCCTTCCGCCGGACTACCTTTGGGGATGCGGATCTTATAAGCTACTGGGGAGACCTTGTCTATAATTTCAAATGGTCTCTTCCATGTAGGCAAACATTTTCGCTGTTTGGCCTGGTTTCTTTTGAAATTGTATAGATAAACCCGGTCTCCCACAATATATTCCTTCCTGGTGGTCTTCAGGTCGTAGTGGGTCTTCATGCTATCAGCTGATCTTTCTAGATTCCGCTGAGCATAGGCAAAAGCATGTTGGAGGTGTTTCCTTAAATTCTCCACATACTCATGAGTTGTGGAGGCATTTATCAACGTCTGCTCTTGGGTCCGGTAGAGCAAATGCTGTGGAAGCACCATCTTGCGTCCAGTCATCAGCTCAAATGGGGACATTTTAGTTTCAGATGACAGGGCCATTAGGACCAGAGGTAATCGGATATCCCAACTTGGCCCAGAATCTGCCACAAACTTTTTTAATATGCTCACAATGGTTCGGTTGTATCTCTCTACTGCTCCAGAAGAAGCTGGCCGGTAAGCAATATGTAGCTTCCTTTTGACCCCCAGTATCTACCACATCTTTGTCATCACTTCACTGGTGAAATGGCTACCTCTGTCTGGCTCAATCCTTTGAGGTAGACCAAAACGGGAAAAGATGTGGTTAATCATCAGGGCAGCTGCTGTTTCTGCCTTGCAGTTTGGGGCCGGGAGACATTCCACCCACTTGGTAAACAAGCATGTGACAGTCAACATGTACTTGTTTCCTCTAGACGAGCGAATCACAGGGCCTACGAAGTCGATTTGCAAATCTGACCATGGCAGTGTCGTCCCCCTCTTTTGGAGAGGAGCACGGTGTGTGAGGTATGATGGCTGAAATTGTGCACACACAAGACACCCCTTCAAGTATTGGCTGAAGTCCTGCCCCATGTGTGGCCAGTATGCAACCTCTCTTAAGATTTCCAGTGTTGTGTGAAACTCTCTATGACCGGCGGTGGCCGCATCATGGGCGTGACTTAACATCAGGCTTCGGAATGAGGTAGGAACCACCCACTGATCATGGCCAGCTTGGGATTTCCTTACCAACATACCGTCTTGGATTCGGAACATCTTTGGACATTTCATCAACACTCTAAGGTCCTCTTTCCCAATCTAATCGGTATCTGTCAGGGGAAAGTTCTCAGGGTCTTCAATGTGTTGGTAAAACTTACCAATTATTGGATCCCCCTTTTGAGCCGTAATTAAATCAGCATCAGGGGTCTCCTTACTCCATTGTGTAGTTGAAAGATCATGGTGAGCATTTGTCTGTGACCTAGTGACAGCAGTGACCTGGATTTCCCCCAACAGGGACTCTATTTCTATTAGATCCCCGTGGATGGCCCCGGTTTTGGCCAGCTGATCAGCTAAGTCATTTCCAGTTTTGTCTGGTCCCTCTACTTTGGAATGACCCTTGATCTTTTTCCAGTAGATGGTCATCCCATTCGAGGAGACCAGGTCATCAATGTTTTGGATTAACTTCCCATGTTTCAAGGGTTTGTTATTAGCACATAACATGCCTCTGGTTTTCCAATTAACCAGGTGCTCCATGAACCTGTTCCGTATATAATCCGAATCTGTGATTATGACCAGTTCGTGGAGTTGATGTTGGACAGCAGTGAGGATGCCTTGATGCACCGCCATCAACTCTGCTACCTGACTACTTCGGGGACCAATTTTGTACCCAGCGGGTGGTTCTGGGGACTCATTCACCCATGCATTCCCTACGCCGGCCACCAGTTCTTTTTCCCCGTTGTTGTCAACATGGTAAGAGCATCCATCCACATAGACAGTGGGCATTCCCTCACACTTGTCTTCTTCAAAGACTTTGTGTGGGGAATTAAGGTATGCCTCCATGTTGTCCTTGATTTTTAGACTTTCGTCCTCGAGACAGGTTTCTCTGGCACAATCATGCAAGTCAGACAGACCTTGCGCGAGGGGACTCTTCTTGTTTTGGCCATATCTGACCTCCACAGGAAAGCCTTGCATTGACAGAATCCAGGAAGTAATTCGGGAATTACTCACATTTCCGGCCCGGATTCTGTCACTTTAGAGGTACTGCAGAGGCTGGTGTGGAGTCTCCACTATGATGTGTTCCCCCTGGATGAACGGGCGGTAATTCTTCAATGCCCACACCGTTGCCAGGAGTGCCTTCTCACAATCGTTGAATTTTTCCTCCACAGAGGATAAAGTTTTGCTCGCATAAGAGATTACTTTATTGACCTTGTCATGCTTTTGGTATAATACTGCCGTCAAGCACGTATTAGAGAACCCTGTCTCCAGGAAGAACTCCTTGTTTCTGACAGGGTAAGCTAGGCAAGGCGCTTGTGATAGGCTTCTTTTGAGTTGTCTTACTGACTCGGATTGTTCTGGACCCCATTCCCACTTGGCCCCCTTCAAGAGATGAATCAGGGGTCTGGTGATCTCTGCGTAGCCCTCAATGAACTTTCTGCTGTAATTAGTCAGTCCAAGGAGGCTCCTTAGTTCTCGCAGAGTTGTGGGATCCTTCAATTTCTGAAGTGCTTCCACTTTCTTTTCTTGGGGACAGAGACCCTGAGGAGTAATCTCATGCCCCAAGAAATTAACAGGGGTTCTACACCACTGTGCTTTCTGAAAGGAAAGTTTGGCTCCGGCGGCCCTCAACTGTGTCAGAACATAAAGGATCTCCGCTATGTGTTCTTACACAGATGAACTTTTGATGAGGACATCATCTACATAAGCCAGGTTACCCCTCGCGCCCAGGTCGGGCATGGCCTTATGTAGGAAAATGTTGAATTCATTGCCGGAGTTGAGGTATCCAAAGGGAGTCCGAGTCCATGTGTACTGCTGGCCCCCAAAGGTAAAAGCCAGTTTGTATTGGTCCTCCCTACAGACAGGCACGGTCCAGTATCCATTGGTCAGGTCTATTGCAGTGAATACCTGTGACCCCTGAATCTGGGCCAGCCCTTGGTCAATGTAGGGCAGAGGCCATCGGGAAGTATGGACCCGTTTGTTGAGCTCCCTAAGGTCGGCACTGTTAAGGTGAGAATCACGAGAGTGTAGCATACCTATAGACTTGGGTGAGGATCTTGACGTGGCAGCCAGACTGACAACTGTTTTCAGATGAGTGAGTGACGCGGGGTACCGGCCTCTCTACCACCCAAGGTTAATACAGGGTGGAAGATGGACCGACTCCCAACGCCACGGGACGCTCTCTCCTGATTTGCGTGGCGTCCGGACAGTGCAAGCACTGACAGGAGAGGCAGATATTTAATGTCCTTTAACTGTAGAGTCCGAAGTTCTTGTCCGAAGATGGGTTCCAAAGACTCTGATCAGAGGAACGCTGTGAAGATGCTGGGTTTGGCTGCTGAGCTGGTACAGGGAGGCTGAATTTGAAGGTAGAGCAAGAAACCCTCAAACCACTGAGGAAATGAGAATGACAGGCAGGATGTGGCCCAGACTGGTACAGCAGCAGGTAGTCCAAAAGTCCCAAAAGGGACCGAGAAGGAGCACAGGCAGGAGAGTAGGAACCAAACCCAGGAACTGAATTGGGAAAGGACTGAAATTGGAACCCGGGAGAGAGGGAGAAACACCCCAGGGAAGAGAGACCCAGGACCCAAAAGGACCTCCAATCTAGGACAAGAGGAAGGAATGGGCAGAGGGCCGCAGAGAGGGCGACAGGATCCAGGCAGAAGTACCGAGCAGGAGCGGGCAGAAGTAAACAGGGCTGGAGCTGGTGAAAACAAGCGAGCGTAGAACATGATCAGGGAAAAACCGCGTTGAGACGCAACCTGCCCCCGATCGATGCTCCTTTTATGGGATGACCGGTACCCGAGAGGCTTGAAACGCAAACCGTCTCGTTGCCGGGTGCCGGCACATCCAAAGCGAGGCTTGAAGCGCAGGCTCTCGCCGTGGTGGGGGCCCAATCTACTGCGCATGCGCGGAACCGAGACTGTGGTCTCCCGCGCATGCGCAGAGGACACCTAACGGGAACCCTCGATGCTCTCCTCATGGCGGATCCCCGCAAGCGAAAGCGCGGGTAGATCTGCCAAGAGGGAGGGGAGGGAGCAGGTGCGGAGAACCCTGGTCTCCAGGCAAGTGGCGTGACAGGCACAGAGTCTCCCCTGGCCGTTTAGCTTCAATATTCCAAGCACCTGATTATTGAAGGTGCTCTGTACTGGACGGATTATTCCCCGGGACTCAAGGTTCTTAATTATTTCAGTAAGGGACTCCATGGATTGCGAGAGGCAAACAATATTGCTTCACAAACACTGGAGTCATTCCAGGGTCCGTGGGAATTGTTGTTGTGTGGATGTCAGTGCGACCACAGTCATATGAGTCTACCACAAAGAGATCTTGAAAATGCAAGAAAACTTGTTTTCAACTTTTGCTTCTGTTCCAGAGTCACGCAGGAATCAGCTAGGTTGACTCTCTCTTCCACCATCTGCCTGAAGCCGGGAAAGACTTCTGGTTTTGCTATCTCAGCGGCCTCCTGGAGCTGGGTGGAGAAGTCCCTGGTCAGAGTACTGATTTGGACTGGAGGCTTCAGGTGGGAAGGGCAGCCCTCATGGACCTGGAAAATCACCTCATCCCTTCTGAAGTCAAAAGTCACGTCTTCCTTACCATAAGGGCAAGAAGTGTACACCAGGAAGTTCCCCCCAAGCCGGGTAAAGATCCTGTCTGGTGTTGTATTGTCATCACTATCACTGTCAAAACATTCCTTGGGGATTGGTCCTAACAGTTCATTTCCTAAATCAATGGAGAAATGTCGGTCATCAACCGCCATTCCAATAATGGTGCCTGCGGCTAGAGTAATACTCTTTAAGTTGCTGTTATCCACCTCTATTGGAATGGTGTCAAGTTCTATGTTGACTAATGGTGTTGGGTTTACCCCTAACCCTTGCTGTTGAAGGAAAGCATTTAGATGAATATAAGCATCAGGGTTTTTCAATTTTTGCCCTCTTTTAACTTTCACTTCCAGGGAGAATTGTCCGGTCCTTTCTGGGATGGTGACTTCCTCTTTAATCTGAGTTTCAACTGCATATGGTAGCAATTGAGCTGACCTAAATGCTTTTTCTGGATCATCACAGCCCATGGTATTATCCGCTAATCGGGACCAATCTTTGAAGTTTATTAGGTCCAAACTAATGGCAAAGCGATTGAGAATTTCACTGCCTAAGTAAAAGGCGGCAGTGACGTCTCGCACGACCCAACAATTATGGACTGTGCTCTTGTTGCCAATGGAGATTTTGAGCATACACCTGCTTGGCAGGAGATGTTTCGAATTGGGTGTTTCCAGATCCATTTCCCATTTGTCTATCAGTTTGAATGTGGGAATGGCTGGATCTTTTGGGAGTTGGCGGAACATGGCTTCGCTGATGAAGCTCTTACCATTGTTCACACACACTCGGGCGAGAACAGAGTCCTTCCCATCATTTAACTGAACAGGGATGAACAACTGCTCTCCAATTTGCTGAACATCAGCCAGGCTCTGAGCTGATTTCACATCTTTCTGGACTATTGGAGTGGGAATGTCTGATTGTGAATTAGTAAAGAATTTCAGGGTGTTTCCCTCCAGTGTGGAATGCCACCTTAAACTGGAAGGAAGGTTGATTTTCAGAAATAGAGAGGACCCCCATCACCAGTCTGTTGTCCTACTGCTAATACTGTCACATCTGGAATTTGGTTGTTCTGGAGGTGAAATTCTAGTTGGTCAGATTTTTGTTCAACCATGTGGCAGGTGCTGTTTAAACTAATATGGTTGACACTCTGTTTTAATTTTGTTGGTCGGCTAGTCTGGGTCCAGAGGACCTTGTTTACGCAATCTATTAGAGGTGACAACCTTCTCAGGAGGTCATTCCCTAGTAAACAAGGGGTGCCCTGGAGTCACTACTATGACCGGGTGTTTCACCTTGTGTCGCCCAATTTTGATGTCCAAATCTGCAGTCTCCTCGACGGGAATTTCCTTCCCGTCAAAGTTCTGGAGTTGTCCAGAAGGAGAGGTGAGAGGAATACGGTAATTCTCCCCCCTTCCTGTATTTAGTTCATCAAAGGCCCTTTTGGACAGAAGGGTAGCTTGGGATCCAGTGTCCACCAGTGCCAAAATTGTACCCTGCCCCTGTACTTGTACCGGGGCATAGTATCTTCCCTCCTTCTCCTCGAGGGGGCACAGATAATGCACATTTTTGGACAACTGGTGGGCTAATTTTCTGGTTTTGGACATGGCGAGAGAAGAGATTTGGGCAGATTTCTGTGGAGATCCTGGGAAATATGAAAGAAAAAGTTGGCAACTTGAAATGGTTTCGGGCTCTCGGCCGCCCCCCCCCTTTTTGGAGGCAGTCATCAGGATGGGTTTGACCCATGGAATTTTGGTATTGTTGGTTCTGGGATAGAATGATGGGCAGCGACAGCTCAATCCCCACATCTACCCAGTCTGTTGATTCGGTTTTAGGTTCCCCTGGTTCCGGCTCTGGGCCGCCCCTGCCTTTTTGGAGGCAGTCACCAGGATGAGTTTGAACCAGGGGTTTTTGGTATTTTTGGTTCTGAGATAGAATGATGGGCGGCGACAGCTCAATCCCCACATCTACCCAGTCTAGGTTGGAATCCCTTGGGACCCATTTTTCCTTGTGAGGAGTTCCCCCATCTCTGAAGGAGAAGATCCTTTTCCCAGGATCCTCTTGGGATCCCTCTCCCTCAAATTGGAAGACCTGTACCTCCTCCACAAAATGGGTCGGTTTGGGTCCTTTGTTTCTCCTACCTCCTGTCTGCTCCTTGGGTGGCAGACTTTCAGGGGTAGGAGGTTTTGTTTCCGGTTCCTGGTTTTCCAGGGGCTGTTTACAAGTTGGGAAGGAAGCTTCCTCCAAGGCTTTACACCCCCTTCCCCTTGTGCCTCCTCCCTGGGAACCAGTGGGTTATAGGGGTGCTGCCCCCGTCATTGTTCTGGAGCACCAGGCCCATAGTTTGGGGCATTCTGCGCTGGCATGCTCATCTGAGGGTTCTGTTGCGCCCTCAGCATGTGACCCAGTTCCCGTGCCATGTTTTGGACCTGGCGTTCAAGTTGGGAAACCCGCTCAGGCTGATACAGAGTTCTGTTTTCTCCCCTGGGCTGATCCCGGGAAGGGTAGCTATCCCTTCTCTGGTAATACCCTGGGTTGGGAAGATTTGGGTACCCCTCCACCCTTGGCCTCCCCTCTCCCGGATTAGGTGGTCTGGGCTCAGGGAAGTGGGGAAAGAAGGATGGATGATTTTGGGGCTGGAAGTTGGGTGAATACCTGGGGAAAACGTTCTGCCCCGGGTTTGGTGAATTTCTACCCTCCTGGGGGAAGTTAGGAGGGAAGTTCCCTGGGTTAGGTGCTTGGCTGGATCCCCCCCTTGGGCTGGGGGTGTCCACACATAACCCAGGATGGGTTGGTTTCCTTTGTAGCGGGGACTTACATAGTCAGGGGAGTGAGGGGCCCCATTTGTGGGACTACCTCCTCGACTCCCTGTCTGTGACTGGCCCGAGGGCCTACTTGGCTTGGAATTATTTCGTGCAGGCAGGTTTTTAGGCCCCCCCATCTACAAATCTAAAACGGGGGCAACCTTTACCTCTGCCACCTTGGCAACAGCAGGGGTGCTGTTTTTTTTTTTTTGGCTGATTCTTGTTTTCCACTGGTTTCTGCACCTCATAGATGCAGGTGGTTTGCTCAATGACCCAGTCTAAAGATCTTTTCTCGTGAAAATCTCTCACGAGCTGGGTCATTATGTATTTGGGGAGAGCATGGAAAAATGTGTTGATGAATTCTCTGCTGTCCGTGCGCACCCTTCTGGTGGTCTGCGCAAAGGCACGCTTCAATTCTCGCGCGAATTCTTGTGGGGCCTGATCCTCCCCACATTGCAAATTGTAGGCTGCCTTGCAAGCCTCTTGGGGATTTCTATACACAGAAAAGTGTTTCAAGATGGCCGCCCTATAGGTGGACCATCTTGAATGATTCTGGTCCTCCAGCCCCGCAAAGAAACTGGAGTATTCTGGGGAGAATCTCCATTTGACGTACTGGATGCAGCTACTGCTGTCCTTCAAATGGAAGGTCTCCATCATTTGCTCAAAGAGCTCAAGTGTTCCCACACAGAATACTTGGAGTTCTTGTGATAAGGCGTGATGACACTCCTGATTGCCTTAATCTGTTTTAAGGGGTCCTTTAGCAAGGCCCTTTTTGCCTTATTGACCTTTTTGGTTCGGGTAACCCTGGTCCATTCATCCTCCGACTCAGAAGCACTGCTCCCAGAGGTGCCCGTCTGATCTTCCAGGTTTTCCCGGATTCTGCGAGCCTGAGAATGGCTGGCAGAATGTGGGGACCTGGTCTCCTGTGTCCTGGGATGCTCAGAGGAGTCTTCAGATCCCTCCTTGCTACCAGGATTTGCTGGGTACCTCCCAACTCACCTAACTGGGCAGAGGTTTTCAGGATGCCCTTAGTGGGCCTACTCCCTTGGGGTTCCCCACTAAATTGCACTGTGCTTGGGTGCCCATACCCGGATGCCCGCCCATCCATTCCTGGGTGGTACTGGCCTATGAGCCCCATCCTTTTGGCTGGATAGTAATCTGCCATCCCTGTGGCCCTGTGCTCATGTGCGCCAGGGGACATGAGGGTGGCAGAGTCCAGGGACTGGGAGAGATGAAGGCCTCTGGTACTAGGGCTCCTGAGGTTATGCTCAGGTGTTTCCCTTTCCCAGCGAACTTCATCTCTATCAGCCCCTGCTCCCTGTTGCAATGCAAGAGCCTGCGCTTTCAGTTCCTCAGTTAAGGCCTTACTAGACCTCTATCAGTCTCTCCTGCATGGCTGCCTGTTGCTGGAGCCTATCATTGTGCTGACAGATAACCTCATTCTCTCTCTGTGCCTCCTTATTGGTCCTGGAGTACTGGGCCAGTCTTTGCTGCAGGAGGGTTACCTCCTGAGTCCCATCCCTACTGGCCTGCTCCTTTCTTGCCAGAGCATCTTCCACCCTCCTGGTGTGCTCTAGCAAGTCGTGATGCTCTTTTTGGAGGTCACCCAGCCCCTGGAGGGCCAAGAGATTTTCTTCAATTTTTTCTTTTAATTGGCAGACTTCCTGGCGTAAGGTGTCCCTTTCCTGACTAAGAGCCTGCATCTGTGCCGCCAGGTCGTTCCTCTGCCTTTGAAGGGCACCAGCTTTCTGGCGCTCTTCCTGAAATTCTGTCTGGGTGTCCAGGTCTTTCAGAATCAGTTTATTGCTCTCCTCTTTTTCTCTATCCAATTGGCTTTGCAGGGTGGCTACCTGCTTTGTGCATGCCCTGTTGAAATCTATCGGTTGCTCCAGCTTTTTCTGGCTCTGCAGTAAGGAGTCCAAACTGTCTTGGTGCTCCTTCTGCAAAGCCAGAATTCTGGTATCCTGGTCAGCCTTTTCCTGTTGCAGGATATCCATATCCTCCTTCATTTTAATAATGTATTGTCTACTCTCGTTTTCTGACTCCTGGCTTCTGTGCAGCCTCTGCTCAGAAGAGACCAGGTCAGATTGGGCTTTTTCTAACGCCATCTGTTGCCTATTTTTCCAGATCTTGGCCTTCAGCACATTTGTCCTGCATGGCTCCCATATATCGATACAAATATGCCCCTATCCTGCCAATCTTATTGTGTTCATCTTTGGCCTTAGGAGCCATATATAGTTCACTCAGGGCCACCTGTAAGGGACCATGATCTCTCCACATATCTGACCCAGTTGTAGTGACATGTTGTGTGATCGCCTGCACCCATACATTTTGGTCCTGTTCAGACCATTCACCTCTCACAAACAGTTTATGTAAGAGGTGCTCCCTAGCTATCTTCATACCTACCAAGGTCGTCATTCTGGAGATTGATTTGCTTCCTGACTTACAGACGTTTGTATTTTATTTTGCAAAACAGACCGTTTCCTTAGAGCGTTCCTTTGAGGGGTGTTTTTACAGTGTAACACGGCGTGGTGATCCAACAGAGTTTATATATTCTGTCAGTTAGCACACTGTATTAATCTGCACAAGTGATAGATCTAATCCAGAATCCCGGACGAGCCCCCACTTTGTTAATGACTCCAATCAAGCAATCCCACTAAGTCAGTGCCTGGTCTGGGATGCCCAAGGGAAGCCCTTATTTATATATTTGTATGTCCAGTTCGTGTACTCTGGATGACAACCCTTATATAACACCCCTCTCTTAGAATCCCCCTGACCCCACTGAGCCAAGAAGTAAGTTTGTTTTGCAAATTTAAAAGGTTTTTGAGAATTAAACAATATATATATATATATATCGCACTTTTATAATAAATTAATAATTGATATCACACTTAGACATATGACAGTGAGTGATCAACAATGGATGATGTGATACTAACACGATGGTTTAATTACTTAGGAGTATTATAGAGGATAAGGTAGCTGAGAATGCTTTATATGGTACAAGGAAATGCAAGGTGGAAAAGAAGCAACACAGGAATAAACTTGATATGATTTCAGCAAAACATAATATAATCACTCTTCCCCTTTTGGCAATTCACCCCCCCTCTATGCAATGTAAGGAGGTGGAAGTAACACGCACAGTCTTCAGGAATACAATCACAGTACAATCCGAATTCAGTTCCCCCCTAGCAAGCTTAGATCACAAGGATGATTTTAAACACAGGCAAAGTATTTTAAATGTGGTATGCAAGGAAGGGAGAAATATGCTAAAATGATTTTCATTCCCTCTAGGAGGTTCAGGGTGAGTGAGAGATACTTTGTATTCGTTCAGGATCACTTTAGCAATGCTCTATGAATGATTATCAGGTTGCAAACGAATTTCAGCAAAGGAAAGCAAAGGAAAGCAAGGAGCTGCTATTTTGACAAGTGAAGAAATTGAGCCAAATCGCTGCAATTTTTCCGAGTGCGTCGAGCGCGATTACGGAAAAACTATAAGGAGTAGCAAGTCGATTTTGGGTTTGTTGGAAAGCTTAGAATCTTAGCTTTAAAATGACAGTTAAAACTCGTTCCTAGGTTCCAGAGATACGGACGATTTCGTGAAGATAGATTCTCGAAATGAAATTTTAAAGTTCAGAATGACAGATGACAGTTTTGCAGCTTTGAATCAAAAGAAGGGACATGATTTCTATGATGCAGTTCTCACTAGGTTAAAATAGTTTGAATTAGATTATTTTAAACTAAGAGATTGGGTTTTGCACAGTCCTGGCTGAGTACTCACACTATAATTTTGAAAGGAATGGGCCTCTGTCACGGATCTGGTCAGGTTTGGACTGCGGTTCCCTCGCCACGGACGGTCTCTGCCTGGTTCTGCTCACAGCGATCTCTGGTCTCTCTGGATAATTCTGCCTTCTGGGTCTGCTACCGGTTCTGGCAAAAGTTCTTGTCTCTGGAGATTGATGGATTTGAAGTCTGGAGTCTCTGGATGTGAAGTCGTCTGACAGCGTGCTCCGCAAGCAAATGGAAATTGAAAGTCCCTGTCTGGCTTCCAGAGGCTCTTTTTATGTGTTTTTTGTGTGGGTGGGTCGGCTCATTCTGCATGCCCAACCCTCTCAACTTATCATTGGCCTGTTCCTCCTCTCTGCCTTGATTGGGGGAACTGGGTTGTGAGTCAGAGTGATGAGGTAGGTTTATGGTCAGAGGATCCTCCCCTTGTCAAATTGCACACAAATCTATTTCTGATCCAAATACATATTTCCCAGATACACAAGTGGTTGACATTAAATGTACATATTTACTTATGGTACATGCTGGCCCAACTCTGATCTTCCTGCGGGCTTGCATTCAAAAATGACAACTTATTTTCGTTTTTAGTTGATTTACCAATATCGGACGTTTACCAAAAATGGCACACATGTACACCACACCGCCTTTCTACCCATACCCCAGTAAATTTTCATTTTTCTAGCGTGAACCCTGTGTCTGCAATCTCCATAATTCATGGGGTTTTGCCTCAGAACATCATACGGAATTGAGTTTAGACTCAAATTGTAGCTACAATTTCCATTTTAAGGATCTCCAAATTGTACATTCCTATCATCTGGTTACAATTAATTATCAGTGTTTTTATAAAACATATATTTGCCTTCAATTCAATTCACTTCAGTGTTTGGGTCCGCCCCCAGAAACTTGGGAGTCAGGGATCACATGTCTCTTCTGCCAGGCAAAGCTCTGTTTACAGTCCACACCCAAATTAACATACCCCATTCAATTGCAAGAGTCTATTGTGTCGGCTGAGGTCAGCAGGCCAGGGGGCCACTCTGCATTTGGTTAGCATGTCCATGTGATCTTGGGTTTCTTGTGTGGAGTTCTGAGGTGAGAAGGTTTCCCAGCCTCTTGCAATGTTAATTGAATCCGCCTGTCTTCAGGGAACAGCATGTGTTTAAATTTTTAATTAACCAAAAAGGCTTTGAAGTTTCCAGCTGTCTCAGGAGGCTGGCAACTCCTGAAGTACAGTTCTACTGTCAGAGTTTAGAGCGCTAGCGCCGGCTTGTGTCCAAAGCTGGTACTGCACCCATTTTTTTAGGAGTTGTCTTGTTGTCTTGAATTTGACTGGAGGATTTTGCTTGACAGCTCTAATCCTTGTTGCCATTGTTTTGATGGGCGTCCTTACAGCAGAGTGGTGATGTGGAACCCCCCATGGTCTTGTGCCCATGATTTGAGCAACTTGTTGACATCAATTAAAAACGGATTTTGAACAAATTGAAATGAACATTTTGAGCTTGCACTTCAGAGAAACAGCAGTCATTTCAAGGCGCTTTTGATCTAACAGGCACTGCTATTTTTCCTTTGGCACCACCTTTCACCCCTGGCGCTTCCGGTCCATCACGCTTGCACTGGTGAGTGGCAGGTTAGGCGACCATTTTGGTGTGCGCAAAACTGCGCGGTTCTCCTGGTTCTGGGATAGAATGATGGGCAGCGACATCTCAATCCCCACATCTACCCAGTCTATTGATTTAATTGCTCACTTTAGGGAAGAGTGGTTATGTCACAATTTAGCAGAACATGTTATTGCATTTGTAAATTATTTTGTTACCTGAAAGAGTTTCACTGCAGGGCATACCCTGATGGCTGTGAGCCATACCTTGCTCACTAGGTCCTTTTCCAACATCTTCACATGGAAGTATGTCAGGGCTACCACTATATGATAGTAGTCATGTGCCCATTTTCCTGATGGATCGAGGTTGGTCCCTGTTCACACCCAGATGCCCTTAGAGCAGCAAGATTTCTGGTTAGAGAAGTTTTTTCATGCTGGGCCTATATGAGGTCTTTAGGTCTGACAACGGCGCTCACTTTGCTAATGAAGTATTTCAGCACATAACGATCTAACTGGGGATACAGCAAGGCTTTCGTGTGCTTATCATCCACAAGTGAATGGGATGTGTGAATGCTTTAACGGCCTACTAGAGGAAAAGATAGCTAAGATAAAGGCCACTCTTGACAAGATTTGGTTGCACTTTCTGCCCTTAGCCCGGTTCACACTGCGCAATCAGCCTGGGTCCCACCACCAGTTAACACCACATGAGGTAGTAACCGGACGGTGCATGCAATTCCACCTGGCTCCTCCCACTAGGGCATTAACAGATGCCAGCTCTGTGTCAAGTATTTCTGGAACAGAAATGCACGAGTACATTTCTTCTTTGAGGGCTAGTGCGTCTTATTTCTCGCCAACAGCAGGCACGGCAGGAGAGGTCGAAGAAGAACGAAGAGGACAGTCTTCCAGCGACAAATGAGTAATCGCTTATCACAACCACAGCTCTACCCATGGGACACAGTGTTTTGAGGAATTTCTTAAGCACCTGGTATAAACCCAGGTTTAACTGCCCCAATACTGCAGAGGAAGCAACCGATCAAGCCGTGAAGATACGCAGGAAACGGGACTAGAATTACATTGAGGATGTGAAACCCTGTTGGGCAGAGACCACTCCCAGCCGCGAAGAAGACGGGGGCAATTTGAGGCAAGAAGACAACACAAATACCAAACCGAGAGAAAGTAAAACAGAACATTTGCAGCAAAGACTTTCATGCTCTAAAGCAAGAGAGCTAGGGAAAGGACTTTTCATACATCCAGATTAGGTATACTGTCTTTTTCTTATACATAGCTAGCTATTCATTGTGAAAGTAGCGACTTATTTTCTTAATTCCATGATTTCCCAAAGGTCCCTAACTTTTCTGGCTAATTTCATTCAATACTTTATACAGTCAGAATCAGAGACAAGGGCACCTCCTGGTCTATTTTTTTTCATGCCTTTCTTCTCTACTTGGCCCCAATTTATCCACGACTTAATTGAGGAAACCCATCTGTCATTGAAGTGCTCAGTGACACTAGAATCTGTACTGCATGGGAGCAGCTGTTTTTCATCGCACTCGCACAATACTACACACATAGAGCTTGATCTAATGTATAGCGACGCTTGACATCCTGGGTGTCCTGTATACTAACTATGCAGATGACACTCGGGTCATCCTAAAACTTTCTTGTATCTACTCTCAGGATTCTCAGGCCATCAACTCCATTTATCACACCATCCACTCCTCGATGGTGGCGAACTCAATGACCCTTAATGTCGAGAAAACAGAGATTCTCATTACTGCATCTAGCCACATGCTAAAGAAACAGTACGAAGTAATTTCATCGCTGGATGTTTTTTCGCGGGTTTTTTTTCCCACAGATTGTTTTCCCAAAAAAATCATCGAATTTTAGGGGGGGGGTTAAAAAATTATATAAATTGTCTGTGGGTGTACGGGGATATCAAAATAATTAAAGGGGATGGGGAGGTAAAAATCTGCAGTAAAAAACCCTGCAATGAAACTGCAGGCAATGAAATCACATGGAACCAAAGAAACTTGCCCCAGAGTATATTAATTTCTCTATCATCAATACCATCATTCCGGTCCCCACGAGTGTCAAAACACTGGGCGTCACCCGTGACGCCGAACTCACCATGAGGCAACACGTTGCTAAAGCCTGTGCATCCTGTGTTTTTTTTAACAAACTCCTCAATCATATATGTCCCTTTCTCTCCATGAAAAATATGTCTCTTTTGACCTCTTCCTTAGTCAACTCACGGATTGACTATTGCAATGGTCTTCTGGCCGGCACTGCCCAATCAAACTTCTCTGCTCTCCAGGTGACCCAAAAAGGGTAGCAAGAAAGTCTTGGGTATCCCCAGACGGCATTCTATCTCAGAGGCGCGAAGAAATCTGCACTAGCTGCCCGTGGGCCAGCGTGTGTCGCACAAGATCTTGACCCTCACTCACAAGTGTCTGACCAATGATGTGCCTGTTTATCTAACAGAGCGCCTGACTCGATACCTACCCTCACGTTCTCTCAGATCACAAGACCATGCCAAACTTGTCCAACCCAGATTCCAACTGACCAAGTAAGGGGGGGGGGGGCAGGTTTTGATGTCCTGTTAATTGGAACGCCATCCCCCTCAAACTCAAAAAAATCCAAACCATCATTCAGTTTAAAAAGATGCTGAACACCTTGCTTTTCAATGCTCCCTCAATCTAAATCATGTCTCGTCTCTTTCTGACATTCACTTCTGTTTGTCTTGTCTGTTTTCCGTGCGCACTGAGGCCTTTGAGGGTGTTAGTGTGTTTACAAAAATTAAAATAAATAAATATTAATGCCATAATCATGCATTTTGGAGGAATTTCAGGCGGGGTTTTCTTCCTTATACCTGGAGCAACACAAGAGTCCCAAGAGGAGTAAGTGATGGGGGGCATTATTAAAAGTGTGGTTGTGATGTCTTGTGCCTTCTGTTGTCTCTATCTCTTTACCCTCGTCCTCGCACAAAGATTATTCTTTGTAGCAGCACAAGCTGTGACCCCTACTAACATAACCCCAACCCAAGCAGGTATGGCTGCCATGTCAGGAAAGGCAATAAGCACTGCCAAACCAGTAAGAAGAAGTAGGCGATTTCAAGGGAAAAGAGCTACCTTGAGATGGATGTTCAAAAAGATTTTTCCATATGAAGAGAACTATAAAGACTCAGGAAATGATGGAGGATTACTGGAAAAAAGATTAGGCCATTTAATACATAACAGAGGGTCCACAAAAAGGATAAACAAGGGTGGTGACTCAAAAGGAGTTGCCATGTCCCAAAAGGGGCCAGTACAGCTAGATAGAGGACCAAGATGCATGGAAAGACCACAGATGCTGGTATATGGGCAAGTATACTCAGCTGACGGATGGAAAGGAGTGGTGGTGAGCAAGGCACATGCACTCCAAACAGTTGCAGTTCAAACAGTACAAGAGGAAAACGGCAAATGCCGGAAAGAAGGGGAAGCAAGTTGTTAACATGGGTGGAGAATGAGGCTGGGCCAATGCCCATAATACCGATCAAATGAGCAGCATCATGCTTCCAGAATGATGGACCAGTAAAGGCTGAAGAAAACAAGGAATGTAAGCAGATAGTGAAAGTTCCAGGTATGAAGGTCTGAACAGTTTTAATGGATAACTACTGGGCCCGCGGATCAAAAGCATACGTGAAACTGCACCTAATGGGGGGCTAAAGGGGCATGCTCACTGGTGCATCTGAACACACCAGCACTGGTAGGATATCAAAGTAGACTGATTCCCCAAAATGGACTCTTAACAAGCGAAAGAAGAGATCTGTAGAGCTGGCCAGAGTAAAGAGTGGAAACTATGTATCATCAACAATGGAGGACTCCCTGGAAGCAATACCACCAGAGCATAGACTGTTTAGCAGAAAAGGAATATTCTTTGCATCCATCATTCCAGCAGTGCAGGCCAGCACAAATGCAAAATGGCTCCAGATTACAATGTGGGCGTTAATGTAGACAATACATGGCGTTGCAGAATAGGTATGTGCTAGATTTATGGAAGGAGGAGTTTGCGCCAAGATCGGGTTTTCTTTCTGCACATTCATTCCAGCAATGCCACAAGACGACTGAGAAGACTGTAGGGATGAAAGTACTCGTAGACCGACTCAGAAGACAAGATAATAAAAGGTTGAGATACACTGAGAGCCCAGATGACAAGACTGTCCTCAGTTTTCGGCTGGAGTATTGTTCAAGAATCCCTACGACACCAAAGACTATTGGGGAAAATGGGTTTGGTGTAACCACAAAGGAGATTGCAGTTATGTGACATGGATTTTGGATGATCATTCAAGATTCTATGGACACCTAGAAGGAGTGACAAAGACCTGGCTCCAAAAGCTGAAGGTGAACAAGGCTGGAAGTGTTGTCAACAGGTCGACCAGAGGGGGGATTGAAGAGAGGGTCCCTGGAATGGCCCTTATGACTCCTATGCGAATGTCGGCACGCAGGATGAAGAATGAAAGGTGTAACTCGCTGTTTGGTCAGTCACCGGCTACACCAATTTATCAAAGATATGACAAAAGATATTTTCTCAGACAATCATTCAAACAATATGCAGTTGATGGTTTCGAAGAGACAGAGGTATCATGAATGAATCAGATCGACTGACAATAAAGCCAGGTATCGATGACGTCATTAGTGACATCACGACATAGCTGCGTTCGACATGAAGCAAGTATGCATCCATGCATGAAGTTACACAGACATACACCAGATTGACATGAAAAACATGCTTATACCTCCTGAAGGTAGAGGCCAAATACATTCACATAATGCTAAGAACCTTTTCTTTCTTTCGCCAAAGCCACAACGCAAGTTGCTGAAAATAAGTGAACCAAGCTTGCATATGCTTTATTGCAACTAACTAAAAGAAGCCATGAAAACAAATAGGTAACCTACAGAATGACTGAAGTAGATGAGGTAGTAAAGGCCAGGCTTCAAGTACATGGAAGGGGAAAGATCATCCCTGCAGCATGAGGCGCAGAGCTGGTGTCCACAGCCAAGGTCAAGGGCGGGTGGCAAAATTCCTGGTTCCCGAGGCAGCAAGCCGCCTGCAGGAATTCAGAATAAAATCCTCATAATTGCAGACAGAAAGGCTTTGTTTTCCAGTCCACTCACACGTGACCCAGCAGGACATGACAATGCCCATTTACAGAGAGGGGCTGTTCCCAGCAAGTCGAGGAGGAATGATACAAGTGTTGCCCACCAAAAACGGCAACCTGCAGGCACTCTCCCAGAATAGGTGATCAGACCAGTAGCAACAATAGGGAACACACAGCCATCCATGTCCCTTCTCATCACCTTGAAAGGGTACACCGAGATCTCTGACCAAAAAGGGTCCCAGGCCTGAGAGGACACTCGCTAGCCAATCCAGAAGCTCGAGTTTTAAGGTGGTGTAAAATGTCTGTATTGGATAATAAGAGGCAGCATACATTGCCCCATGGCGGCGTCTTCCGTTCTTGCATTGGGGAGTATTTGATAAGCCTAAGATTCTCTGCTAGCATGGTACATTGTTATTGTGAATCCCCAATTGTTCTGGTACATAACAGGATGTTGTGCATGGAGCTTCCCTAAACAAAAAGGCATTCTAAACGTTGCCTAAGGCCCTGAAACCATTACTGCACAACAATACTTTACTCCCTGTTCACACGGGAGTGTACAGTTGCCCATGGTTTTTTTATTTTACAATTGCTTGTGCAGCCCGGTGTGCCTGTATCACTGCCTCCTAGCTCTTGGTCTTTCCAGCCACATTGCATACAACCTTTTGATTTCTTGCTGATAATTAAACTCTTTCCGTAGCACTGTGCCTCCGATGCATTATGTTCTGAAGTGGAACCACACATTAGTCATCTACAGATATTTACTAAAGAATAACCAATAAGAGTGAAATCTGACATGGGAGAACTACTAGGAAAGCCCTGCAGATGTCATCCCTAGAATACGGTTGCTTAGGTGTATGTAAAAAATACAACCAGAAGTAATTGGCGAGCTGCACTATTTCCATGAAGCAATGCATTTGATCCTATGTGACCATGGTCGGCCAGAAAGAAAAGGCTCAGGTTTGCAAACCTGCACTAAATTATAGGCTGTGAATGGCCTCAAACAGAAGGGGAGGTCGGGCCAGTGCTGATAATAATTGCCAGATCCTTTGCTTTTTTAAAAAGGTACTGGTGTGGGCATCAAAGAGGCTTGCCCGTTAAAGAGCAGGTAGTTCTTGTGTGATATTACAACTAGCACCATTTAAGTTTTGGAAAACATTTCAGGATAGGTTGCTGGATCTTTCTTGGACAGGTAATAATTTCTTGTTGGGGTTTGAGTCTTTGCCTAGTATCATTATGATTTGATAATTATGTGTGTAAAGTAAAATGTAAATCTTTAAAAATTCTATAAGAGGGAGCTAGTGTAGATATTATTGCCAGTTATTTATAATTTAAAATCAGGAATACTTTTCTACAACAAAAGACCTTGGTCGGTCATTTTCTAGTTGTAGTGATGGGATCATAGGGTTTACTAGTCCAATATGGGTTGGTCATTTCATGGACGATTTTAGACACCTTACCTTATTTTATTAGAAGCACCAAAGGGCAGTAATTTCACACTGTTGAAGTTCAGCGAGAGCATGTGAAGTGACTAGCTTCTCTACAGTCCATGCCATCCCAATCCGGTGTCTCAGTCTGGATAGGTTTAAGTCATATATTGCCCGATGTATTCAGCCAAATTCTTGCCAGCTTAAGAAACCGCATCTAATAGCTATTTAGCTGCATTCCTGCATAATCAGACTATTGATCCCTTTCCCATTCAAGATGTTTTATAATGTCATTTTTAAGGTTCTTTGTCTGAAAAAGCACTTCAACCAACAGGTTTCAAAGTACACGGCCAACAATGTAGGAAACCATTAGAATGGAAGAATGGAAAAGAGGAGTGAGACAGCAAAAAAAATGTGTTTTCGATTTTGATCACTTGCACAGATAAATTTAGGAGTTCCAGAGTTTGGCCACCCAAACAGCACTAGATCTACCAAATTTTCTGGTATGTTTAAAACAATGAACAAGCATGCGTCTGTGAGCAGTAGAACGTTGGGGTGGAGAAGATGCATGCCACCTGAAAAGGTGCAGAGCCATAGGTCACTTTGTGTGCCACAGTGACAGCTTAAAAGATCTTGCTATTTATTCATAAACACAATACAGGATTGATGTGCACGAGTCTTGGGGCATTAATGACAACCCTGGCTGCGGTATTCAGCAACACCTGGTATTGGTGAATAGAGGATTGTAATACTCTGAATTACAATTGCAAGCTTGAGCCTACAATGGCTCCGGCAATGGTGGCTCAATGGAGTTCAGACAGAAAGGGATGAAGCAGGTGGAGAAGACTTAAGTAATCATTAGTGTTTTTAACTCCATATTTACGAGAGGGACATAGAAAGCAAGGAATCAATGACCATGCAAAGTGTTTTAACTTTTGACTGGATTTTTATTATGTGGTCAGCAATGGTAACGTAACGATATTCCATTAAACATTTACGAAGCAGTTTACGGAGTAGCAACAAGCACATTTCCAGGTTTTATTTCACTGCCCAGCCAGTTCTGTGCCATCCATTGCTATGCGTGATTAAAGATGCATTTGATCTGGCTGTTGTAGGAGCCATTATCAGAGTCAAGGTGGAAAATAATCACTGGTGTTAATTCGGGAAACTGTGTCAATATTTTTTTAGAAAGCCATGCAATGATACAGACATTAAAAAGAATGGGAGAATTGCACGAGCCATGAGGTACTCCATATTCCAGAAGCTCAACGTCAAAGACAAATTCACCATCTTTTGAACAGGCCAGGCGATTTCTCAGAAAGGAAGAGGGCTATTTAACAGAACTCTTGGAGGGCATGGCCACTTCACTGAAGCGCTGACAAAGTAAAGAGTGATAGATAGTACAAAAAAAAAAACAGACAAAGCAAGCAGCAGCTGTACTCCTAACTAGCCCTGGTCCACAATCTGAAGGAGATCAAATAGCGCCATTTCACTCACTTCAACATGTGAAGAAAGCAGAACCTGCTTGCTTTAGCAACTTCGAAAAAAACCCATTGTGGAACAAAACATGTAATGATTTTGTTAAGAGGGATAAAGATTCAGCACAGTCTGTGATAACTGGAGACAGGCAGGGTTCACTGGGGCAATTGTATGGTTTGAGAGACAAAAGGATTGCCTTGAGATCATTAGAGGAGATAGGGTAGAAATGGAATGCTTAGAATTGGGATCTGCTGTCATACGGTGACAAATCGAGTGATGTGGAGTGATAATCGAGGTTGCAGACTGAGTATTTTAAGCAGGAGTCAGTGCACACTACAGTTTATAAAACATTATCTTAATAAGGTCCGAGTTTTATTTGGCCCGGATCATCAACATTTTGTCTCAACCATGTGTTGCATGCACATAATTAAAACAAAAAGTGTTTCAATGTTTCCTTCTGTGCCCCTAGATCATAGAAAAGTAGTCAGTATATTTGTCTAGATCTGCATTTACTCTTACGAATGTCCCTATCATGGAGTCAAGTCTGATAGTTTTGTGAACGGGGTGAGATAAACACATACTTACCTAGACGTGCCAGTATTTATGAGATGCAGCCAAAGAACATGCAAGCATATTTCTTTATTATATAAACATAATTTGATATAGCTTACCTACCAAATGTACACATACGGTTCTAGAAAACCTATCTGTTGGATTTAGTTAACACACTAACAGTCAGGGACAGCGATGCAATTGGAAACAGGACAACAAATCAGCTCCATCGTTATCTCAAAAACATGTTTTAACACACAAAAACGGGTGTTGGAGCACTCGTGAGTACACCATTATTTGCTTTTCGGAACCGATCTCTGAAACACGAACACTATCCCAAGGTAGAAGCACACCCTATCCCTGTCAGGGGCAAGGGGTGCTATCCCTGGGATGATGGTGATGTGGTTATGAAGTCCTGTTTATTCACCCACAGAGCAATGTTACACAAAAACTGTATGTTGGGGACTAGTGGTTGTCTGAAATTCCCTGCCATTGGCAAGAAAAGTGCAGAATACGCAATGCTTAAGATAACTGCCACTAGGCAAGTATCAGTTGGTCAGAGAAGTATCCTTCTTATTTCAGTTAATACATTTTCCACTGAGTACCCCTTTCCACATCCCTCAATCTGCCTCTTCCATCAAGCCCAGCTGCTTTTGGTCTCACTTTGCAAACCTAATAAAAAGTTCAAAATGAGAACACCACTTTCTACAAACTAACAGAACTCGGATGGGGACATGCCGATTTTGCAAGCCTGTGACCTGCATTGGGTGCTCTCAAAAGGTTTTCTTCTACATCGAAAAGTGATCCATTCACATCATTGCAACATACTATACTTTCAATAAACCATTCTCAGTTCTTCTTTACAATATTGTTTGCGTGGCGCAAACACTTCTGCAGTTATCCATGCAATCCCAAAAAATGTATTTGGCTTTTCTTTGCAAGCAAGGAACTGTTCGGTGTCCTGACCCACGTTTGAGCTATCATGCTGCAACATTTGGTGCTGTGGGCTTAGAAAATCCAAGATGGCCAAAAAGCCCACATGTGCGCCAAAATCCAGGAGAACCACGCAGTTTGTGCGTACACCAAAATGGCTGCCTAACTTGCCACCCACCAGTGCGAGCATGATGGGCCAGGGTGCCATGAGTGGAAAGGATGCCAAAGGTAAAACAGCAGCGCCTGTTAGCTCAAAAACGCTTTAAAATTACCTTTGGTTTCTCTGAATGCCAGCTCAAAATGCCTATTTTCAAACATTGCAACACATCCAAAAATCTCACTGAACACCAGCGGACATCTGACAGAATGAAGTATGTGTGCATACAAAATCTGGGAAGATGAAGAGCCCAAAACAATGTTCATAACAAAACTGGCTGAGCTATGCATGTCATGTAACTGAAATTGGATTAAAACCACCAAAATCGAAATGTTTAAATTAACTGAGTGACCTACTTTTGAGTGTCACATAGTTTGTAACTGTTAAAATGTCATAGTTTTGAACTTAGAATCAGCATTCTAGCTGCATATGTAAAAATTGTATTGACTTAAACTGGGGGACAAAAAGTGACATTTTAGCTGAAACCTGGCTTAAGGAAACTGGAATTCTGCCAGACAGCTACCCCCGACAGGAGTGGGGGCTTGCCCAACAAATGCATTCCCAGGCCTGGCTGCATTCTGTTGCCCCTGCCAAAAGGAGGTCACACACTCTCTGATTGAATTACCAGGGGACTGCAAGTAACTAAACAAAGGGCCCAGGCAGATGGTTTATTGGGGGGGGGGTCGTAAATGGCTTCCTTTTGAACAAAGCCCTTCCTTGACTCAGGCAGATGGTTTATAGGGGAGGTCGTAAAGTGGCTTCCTCTTGGCAGAAACGGGGAGGGGCAGCCCCCTCTGAGAACAGGCTGAGCTTAAAGAAAGTGGGCAAACTGGTTTCTCCACCATGTGACCTGGGAAGACACACCCCTGTTGGCCAGAATATGATTTTAAGAAAGATGTATAACTCATGGTGCGGACTTGTCAAAATTATCTAAATGATACCATAATTCTTGTGATTTTACTGCCCACATTTTAAGAGGTTTTAGGACCGGTGGTATGATCTGGGGGTTTACGAGCAGAAAAGAGGTTGTTACTCTAAATGTATGCAGGTTAAAAATCCGACACTTCCTTATCTAAATGCCCACATGCCTTGCACACAATTGTATAAATTTGGAGAAAAATCCGATATGGGGAAAGCTACTTAAAAGTGCAAAATGTTGCCATTTCTGAATGCAAGCCCCCAGGAAGAGCAGAGTTTGAACAAAGTATACCTCATGTGATATGTGATGGGTGCATGTAATTTAAAACAACTGCGTATCTGTGCAATATGTATTTGGGTCAAATATAGATTTGAGTGGAAACTGACCAGGGGAGGATCCTCTGACCCATAAAACCTACAGCATCACTCTGACTCACATTTCCTTCCCCCAATCATGGGAGAGGGGAGAATTGGGCCAATGACAAGTAAAGAGGGGCAGGCTTAGCTAGGCCCAGGCACACCCATTTTCAAAACACATAAAAAGAGACTGCTGGGACAGGTAGGGGGTCAAATCCAGTTGCTGCGGAGCGTTTTGCCGGACCACACAACATCCAGAAGATACCAGTTCCAGACTGACTCCAGCTACATACTCCAGAACCTAGAACTTATACTTTAGAACCTAAATCAGAGGCCTAAAACCACAAGCCGAGTTCTCTGCAGCAGGCCTCAAATCATTGCAAGCTACTCACAGCCGGGCGAGCTGCTTGAATTCCTTGCCAAGAACTTTTGCCAGGACCAGTGCAGAGATCCAGGAGCCGTGCAGAGACCGCTGCATCTGGACAGACCAGACCAGACCGTGCAGAACCGCAGACCCAGAGACAGATCGCTGTGAAGTGCTGCTAGCCTGATTGATCAGGTCCGTGATGAGGTCCAGTCCTTCCAAAATATATTGGGAGTACTTAGGTCAGATTGTGACAGAAATAAGCTCTTGGTTTAAAAAAATCTAGTCCAAACTATTTTAATCTAACCAGAACTGCCTCCTAGAAGTTGTCACTTGTCATTTTGTAAAACTGCACCACTGTCACTTGTCAATTCTGAAGCTGCAAGCTGTCACCTGTCATTTTGAGTTGACTTTAAATCCGAAAAACGACCTTTACAAAATCGTTCACATCTCTGGAACCGTTTGGGCTACGAACTTGGATTAACTTTCCTCTGCAAGCTTAGAATCTAGGCTTTCCAACAAGCCTAGAACTTCCTACTCCTTATACTTTTTCCGCAATCACGATTCACGCACTCGCGAATTTTACCGCGATTTGCGATTTGGTTAAAAATCCAGCAACGTGAAACCATCAGCAGTCATTTCTTTCCTTGCTAAAAATGTGTTGGCCTCTCTGAATCATTGCTAAAGTGAGCCTGAACTCATCCCAAGTATCTCTCACTCACCCTGAACCTCCTAAAGGGAATTAAAAGCATTTTCAGCATATTTCTCACTTCATTGCCACCACATTCAAAGCACTTGGGCCTGTGTTTTAAAACTCATACCGGTTTTCTCTAAGCTTGCTGGGGGGGGGGGGGACTGAATTTCGTATTGTATTTGATTGCATTCCTGAGAACTGTGTGCTCCTCTTTCCATCTACTTACATGTCTTACATTGCATAGGGGAGGGGGGTGAGTTGCCAGAGAAAAAGTGATTTTATTATCTTTTGCTAAAATCATCTCAAGTATTTCTGTACTGCATTTTATTCCTCATTGCTTTTCCATTGAAATCATAAAAGTATTTTTGCTACTTGATCCATCCTATACTAACTCCTCATTGATTATAAAGAAGTGTGCTAGTGTCAGATTACCCATTGTTGATTAACATTATATTTATAAGGGCGATATCGATTATTAATTTATTATAAAAGCGTGGTATCTATATTTTGTTTTATTTCTCAAATAAACCTTTTAAACTTGCAAAACAGAACTACGTCTTGGCTCAGTGGGGTCAGGGGGATTCTAAGAGAGGGGTGTTATATAGGGGTAGTCATCCAGAACTCATGAACTGGACATAAAGATATATCAATAAGGGTTTCCATTCAGTATCCTAGACTAGACATTGACTTAGCTGTAGTGTTGAATTGAATCTTCTTACAGAACAAAATATCAACACATTTCTGCTTTTCACAGAATTGCCTCTTTGGTCACCATTAGTGCTGCACTGAGTGAGAAGTCCCTGATACAAAGTGATATCAAAAAGCATCCACTAACAATAAATGCGAACACTTGCCAAACTGGTAAAATAGGATTTGAAATGAGCAACAGGCTTGCTGGGAGACAACTGTCATGATAAACGTTATATCTTTGTGTTCAAAAGAAGAGATAAAATCCAGGGATAAAACATGTTCTGTCAAAAGGCACATTAACACATAACCAAAATGAAAAATTGCAAACAAAAAAGATGAGCAGTAAGCACTGTATTTTCTGTCAGATAGCTGATTTATTTACTAAAAAATTGATGGAAGTGATGGTGCTCGCAATAAGAGTTTGTTTAATTCTTGGCTGTCAATATACTTGTACAAAAAATAGGTTTTTGTAAAAGGCACGGTCAAAAACCAGAAACGATCGCCTCCTTTTGTCTTCTGCATGATCATTAAGGTTTCTTCTGTCCTTCCCCACGTCCTCTTGCAGGACGAGCATACTTGCCGCCTTTGATGCCACCTCTTCCACCACCTTGCTTTCTTTTCTTCTGTCCAAGTGACTCTTCCTCCTTCATTGATGCAATCCACAAAGTGTCAAAGCAGCCTGGTGGTTGATACCCAGGCTCCTGTGTGTCCAGACCATCTTTGCTCAACAAGACACACATAGATGGGAGGTTTCTCTTTACAGTCAAGCCCTCTAAGCCAACCTCTGGCACAATTGGATCCCATATCTCTTCAATCTGGCAAAAGAATAGTTTGGTGATCTGATGGAGACCTTTTACTCTGCGCTTCATAATTTCCACGCAAGTGATTGCTTTGCTGACCGCCTGGCCTGTTCCACTGAAGAGGATTTGCCTCACTGCGTCAGATTCCATTTTAGCGATGGCATAACCCATCAGGTTTCGAATCTTACTACCGTCTTTCACTTTCATGTGAGTGATATCAGGGGGTAGACCAGGGAAAGGGAGGGGCATGGGCTTCTCCACGGTCTTCGACTTTGTATAATTCTCCATTTTTACAATACCTGGAGAAAAAAAAACAAGCAGTGATGCATAAATCGAGAAACCTATGTGTGAAGTAGAGATAGAAAAAGCTCAGAGAGAAAAGTAGAGAACTTGTACACAGACGGAAAATCTATCAACCACCAGTGTAACACATTGCTAGACATCTCCCATCATAGTGTGCTCGAAAGTACAGGATCGTACACGCTGCCTGTCCTCTCAATGGTAATGGCTGCTCAATAAAAATACCTGTAACAGAGGTAAAAACGCCAAGTTGCAAGCTACCAGCTAGCCCAAAAAAGTCACCTAATACCAGGGCTCAATTCGAGCAAACACGTGGGTGGACAGCGTCTGCCTAATGTTTTCAGTGGCTGGACGCAGTCTGTGTATTTTCAATTAAAACATGTTTTTAATGTGCCCTCCCCACTTGATAAAGAGAATTGTGTCTGGGATTCAAAGACACGTTGCGCAGTTCAAAGACAAGAGACCACAGCCAGATGTGGCTGTACAAGGTATGTTTTCTTTCACATTTTAAGAAAAAAAACTGTGCACCTTTTCTATTTAGGAAGCAATGTTCTCAGAAAACATGTTATCTTTGTAAATGCTTATTTGTCCTGGGCACTTTCTTGAGTTATGAAAAACACCCTAAAATGAAATCTGCAAAGGTGTTTCACTTTACATTCACTGCCTGTGACGTCGCCACCCTCTGTCTGTACACGTCAGAGTCCCCCTACGTTTTTTTTTTTTTTAAGAACTCTAGTTCTGCCCAACACCACAATTCTAAACGTACACAAAGCACACCATTTCTTATTCACAATGAGTCATTTCTCACTAGTGCAAATTCTGCCCCCTTCCTGGAAGAGATGTAGTTGTACCGAAATAGGGGAGCTGATCTAGGATGTCTAAAGTATATATGGCAGAGTATGCAAGGTCTCCCCAAATATAATGCTGCAAAATCGTAGGGAACAATTAACACTTATTGTTCCCTTTCCTTGGTTATGACCAAAAATACTTTGAGCACTCGATTAGCAAAACGGCCACCAAGCAGTGTCAGAACATGATAGGAATGCCAGTGACGACGAATGGAGCAGAGCAAAATGGAGGAGGCACCCCGATAACCCGGGCGGTGTCCTCCTCCTGTCCTCCCCCGCCTGGGAAGAAGGGGAGGCGCCAGCCAAAAGCACGGTGGAATAAAGGGAAAGCCAGCGAAAAAGGAAAAGCGCTGCGAGACAGGGAAAGCCCGCGAACGGCAAACAAAAGAAAGGGGAGGGGCTACCCCCTTTATAGCGGGCTGGCTCCTTACTGCAGACAGCATCCAGCCGCAGCAGAAGGACGCCCGCCCGCTTACACAGAGAAGAAGATTTCGTTTTCGCTCCTGGTTCCAGTGACTCGGTCGGGGTACTGTTTTCCGTTCCAGGAGGAGCGGAAGGATTGCCGGTTCCAGTGAAGGAGGGGGTCCCGTTGCAGCAACAAGGGCATGGAACCTGAATATGGTAATATGGAAGGGCGAGCCGTGCACAGTCGGGAACAGAGCGTTAGCTTGAGAGATGTCGTAAAGGGGTTTATACGTTTTATGGCTGCCCTTAACGTGCTAGCGGTGGGAGGAGGCGGCGGCGGCTGCTTGGTGTGGTGGAATATCGGCGGGGCTGGCCGAATGTTTACGCTGGCTGAAAAGGCGAAGGGGCCTAGTGTTTATTTAGCAGCGCGAAGATTGCCAGGGGCTTCCAAATTGTTGGATACTGGGTTTACACGGTAACATTGTTAATTAAAACCGCGCTAAAATCGCCAGGGTTGTGAACATTGTTTGAATATTGGGTCTTTTGATTACTGGCCAAGGCATGGGTGGCAGTGGGGGATAAGGGGAAGGTGAGAGGGGTTAGTAGCAGGCCCAGGGTGGTTTCTGCTACACCGGTGCTCGTGTCCGGTGTGATGAGCTTGAGGTTTTCCCCGAGCATGCAGAGGGGCTGGGGCCAGGTTTTCAGAGGGCAATGCAGGCTTGCAGTGAATTCGGCCCCCGAGTGGTGTGATGAAAAACTTTCTTAGAACAGCTAGGCTCCCGAGGGGATGTTAGGCAAAACATTCTTGGTAGACCGGTGTCTAAAGTGGTTGTAAGCATGGCGCGGGACAAAAGAGGTTGCAAAACGAGGGCGACAAACCGTCGGAGGCTGGGTTTGTTCTCAGCCTGGCGAAGCGCTGGTTTACAAAACGGGAATGTACGCTGTTATTTTGATGTGATGGAGCATTGTTATTTTAAGAATGTCTTCATTTATTGCAAGCGTGGTAGGACGCCGCGCAGCACGTGGTTTACTGGGTGCAATGTAATATAAGACGCGGCTTGGGTTTCAACTACATGCCGTTAATGGCAATTTTAATAATCTCATACCGAGGCAGTCAGACGTCGAGTTTGCTGGTTTGGACGCAGCTTATGTTGGGCCGAGATATTAGTTGACAATTTCAATGTTCTCTGGTCGGCTGCTAGCATGATGTTAAGAGCTAGGTTGCGAACTCAGCGTTTTCATTTCTACTGCTATCTGATTGCGGGGCGGCTAAGGCCAGTCGACATGCTATTGCTTAATGGGAGACTATGTGTAAAAGGGCACATTGTGGGGCGCTATGCAGCAGGGCCTGTTTTGTCGGAAGTGGTTTTAAGTACCACAAGTACACGGAGGGAAGGGCGCAGGGGCGCTGTTCGACATAGAAGGCTGTGGACAAACAAGGCCAGTACACTTATGGGCGTGCGATTGGTCCCAGCAGTAACAGGGCTGGGTAGAAAATATGGGTGAGCAATCTTGAATTGTACAGTTGGCTGCCCCGTTGTTTACATTATATGCATGAGAGATGTATTTTTAATAGGGGTAGGAGTCGGTAGTGGCATTAGAAGGTAGGACCGGCCGGGATTGGGCTTAACTTGCATATTGGCTAGGGTGGTCCTTTATACAAACAGTGGCGCACATCCCCAACCATAAGAGGCCATGGTAACAAATGGGCAGTGTAAGCCTCGAGTCATGTGGCTTTAATATCACCCACGTTGCTGGAAAGGTAGCTGCAGACAAATCCCAGGGGGGGTTTATTCAGAGCAATTTGGGGTACATGAAGCAGTTGGTACGGGTCTTTGTACGCGGGATGGCGAGGTATTGCGCTGGGTGCGATGCATCGGATGAAAGCCAAATGGCCGTGAACATTCAGGACACGGTTGGTTTGTCACTGAACCTTTTTTAGTCCGCTTATAAACAGGAATTTATAATGTTAAGGTATAAGGGTTACAGATTTGGGCGGAGATAAGGACCTCCGCGAGTGCGAGGGACACCTTTACAACTTGTTGAAAGCGTCTTTTGCAGAGTGGTGCAGAGGTACGGTCACAAATGAAAGGGTACTCGCGGGTACACAGGCCAAGGTGTGTTGCTTTACATGAATTTTCCGGTGATTGCAAGGAAGGGATTTATAATGCGCATACACACAAGTCGTTACCGAGTGGTGTAATTATAAGGGCATAGCTCAGAGCTTGCTGAAGAAGGGATTTATGCTTGCAGCAACAGCATGGTATTCAATATGTGAAGATGCAAAGGAGACGGCATGGACGCCCCCAAAAAAAAAATTCAAAAAAATAAAAGGTGGGTAGGAGTGATGTTTTAGGCTGAGGGTGGCATCTGGGGTGCGGCTTGCGCATAGGTAGTGGCTAATGCGTGGGGTAGGGCGTGCGATCGACATAGATGCTGAAGGCCTATTTCTCTCCCATGCTATATAAGTTTTACAGGGACCGGGTACTGGCTGGGGACATGTTTTCTGAGCTAGTATGTTACGAGGTATTTACGAAATGCTTGTAAGAAAGAGGGCAATGGGGCCGTGGTATACGGTACAGTGCGCGCTTCGGTTAGCACTCTTTCAGGTAGCATTCCGAGTTGTGCAACAGTTTTCGGCTGGAGTATGGCACGAATTGCAGGGTAAAGGAGGACCATGGGGCTTCGATCGGCGGGACACAGCGCAGTTTTACACCCACGTAGATATGTTTACTTGACTCGTTTGGTAGCTGCAACATACATACAAATGCAGCAACTGCGTTTTTCTGAGGTGAGGGCCTCCTTGTTGACGGCGATAACGCAGGCGCAACGTGAGGGTATTGGAAGCAAGACCACGCAAGGCAACAGGGGCGCGAATCCGGTTGAAAGAACATAATCGCGTTTTAAAGGAAATACAAACAAACTAAAGTTGGGTTGCTCACATGAATATGTTTACAGGGGGCAGTGTGCTCCTGTTATTTAGCGAGGCCAGTGTGCATGCAAGTGGTTGTGCAAAGGGGATGGTCGGTTGGCTTTTGGGGCAAGGACGAGTCAAGGTAGTGTTAGCGCACTAGGTCAACTAAAGAGTGGAAACATGGCACCAATTAACGAGTCGCACTGGGTACAATTGAGTGTGTTCAGGCTGGCTGTGGGGATTCTGGGACAGGGCTGATGCAACGAAAATATGCACACTATGGAGCACCAAATGTGAGAAGAGGATGCCAGACACTACACTTGATGTAGCAGCCTCAGTAGTGGGTCAAGGTAATAGTGCAAAGAAAGCAGCTCCCAGAGTGAGGGACGTGTTAAGCCCACCCCAATGGCCGGCACGCTACGCAGGGCATTTAAACGAGGTCGGGGGCAACAGCATACAGGCACGGTGGTATCGTGACATGCATGCAATGGGGAAGTGTTATAGGGGGAGGCCCAAGGAAAGCAGCCCGGTGTTCTTGGGGGGAAAGGTTTGCAAGGCAATGTACAAGCAATGTCAGCATCAGGTTTGGATATTAAGGGACGTTTGTGGGTTGTTGCCCGGGTGTGGGACCAAGGGTACATACATGTCTCATGGCGGATACATAGTCCCTAGAACATAAAGGAGTGGCCGTTGGAATACATGGTATGGCAGCCGGGCCGCTTGTGTTAAGGGGCGGGGGTGTGAATTAAATACCCATTTGAGATACGGGTGGATGTGTTATTGTAGCAGGATAGTTTGTTGGAAAATTCGCAAAAAGGACCACGGAAGGTACCAGACTTTGGGGGTTTATCGTTTGAGGGTGAAACTGCTTTTAGATTCCCCGGAGGAATGGGGTTTACGTCTAGGTGGGGACAGGCTTAGCCGGTCATCTCACACACTGTGGGTATTAACGAGGAATCAAGGAGAGGTTGAGGATATTATTATTGTAGATAAGCCTCATGGAGTATGGATTAGGTGAGGGGTACATCGGTATAGTAGGCATATTCTCACTACAGGTACAGATTTATACGACATGGGTAGCATGCAGAGATGATGGAAAAGATGACCCTCTCAGTGGCCAGAGTGAGTCAGTATGGAAGCAAATCCAATTGCTATAGAAGGGCGCAGGGACCGCTTTAGACTGAACATCATAACGCTAAAAGCAAGGTTCCTTGGCATGGTGCCTGACGTAAGGGACAGCAAGAGTGGGGAAGGTATGACTGGGGGTCATCTGGCAGGCATTATAGGCTACAAGGAGGAATAGGAGCAGGACGCCGGGGTACAGGGTTGCCTTTGGAAGCGGGATTTCAAGAACAGATAAGCAGAACCCCCTACTCCATCCTCGGGGGGTCATTGAGCAGGTAACGAGGAGAGGATGCAGTGGATAGGTAACAGAGGTTTAGTAGGATGCTATTTAAAGTGAAAGATGGAGGGCAGTTGGTGGCCTGAAGGGGAAAGAGGCCTAGCCTGGGGTGGCCGGGTCTGCTGACTTTGGGAGTTCGGCTGGTGAGCCTGGTCTTACTGGAAGAGCAGAAGAAGGAAACGAGGCCGAGGTAAACGGAGAACGGCCTGGTTCCTGCCAGTCAGGATCAGATTGGTGAATTATGACAAGGGCAGGCAATCAGCAAGAGAGTAGAGTGATGTAAAAGGCGAGTTGGTTTTGAGATGGTAACAAGAATATGAAGCGCAACTTCACCCGGCAGAACGGCCAACATGGTAACTACTGCAGGGGCCGGCAGAGCGAGGAGAAGTGGATTGGGGGCCGCAACCATAGGCCTAAGGGCTGTGGAAATTAGGCAGAGTGTGAGATAAAGGTCCGGGGGTTCTAAGAGGTACGTCAGACCGGAAAACTATAAATTAACTTGCCGCCTTGTCATCCCATTAGCACCAGCCTGGAAGCCTGGAGGAGAAGGAGATCGGTATGGGTGTTAGGACACTCTCTTTTGTGTCTAGGGCTGGAGCAAGCGGGACAGCAGAACAGGAGGAACCGGCGGCCGGCGAATTTAGGATTGCGTGGCACGGGGTGCCGGGAATGGAAAGGCCACAACTGCGGGGGCAGGTGCGCAAGTTGCTGGAGAAGCAGCAAAAAAACTGACATTTTGGTCATATACTTGGGTGGTAACGACCTGACAAACCCGGGAAGGGGGGCGCTAATGCGGGAAATGATGTCTCATTCTCATTACAGGAACTGGCAGGTCAACTGGGTGAAACAGAAATTGTACGGTCCGAGATAACCCTGAGACCGGAATGGAGAGGCGCGGATAATCACGCGGCAGTGGAGAAGTCTAAGCAGAAGCTAAATTGTGCAATGGCGAAGTTCTGCAGGGGCAGAGGCTTTGGGCAGATCAGGCACGGCATGATTGACTTGAAATCTCCAGAATATTTTTCTCAAGGACGGAGTGCACTGAGCACCATGGGGAATGGATCTGTTTATTGGAAGCTATGCACAAAAATCCTGGAAATGTAAGGAGAGGAGCAGAGGGGGAGCCACGGTGGGCGGTAACCCACCTGTGGCGTGGCGGTGTTTGGCCGAACAAAAACAAGAAACAAGACTCCAGATGAGCCAGGAGAAAGCCGGAAGGGTCTTCGCTCCTCTCAGACCAGCGCCCCTTGGGAGCCTAAGCGGCAGGGGCGTCTGGGGGGGGGGGACAACAAGGGCTCAGCTTCCCCCAAGGACACGGTACTCTCCCCGCCCAGGAGCGCATGTAGAGGCAGGAGAGGCTCGGACGCAAAGGTTGGGAGAGTTGGGCCTATTCTGGACTCTTGGGGAAGGAAAGGGGGAAGCAGGTTATTTGAACACGGAGCAGTCGCCGCATCTTCTGAGAGTTTTCCACTAATGTGTGCAGTATGGTTTTATGATATTGTGAAAATAAATCTGCTGCCTTTTTATGCCAAAACACAAAGCAAGACTCATTCTGCACTTTTCTGGGGGGGAGAAAGGGAATGAGCGATGTGTTGGGCCCAGAATGGACAGATGTCAGGGTTAGGTCTACTTGGTAACCTCATAGTCACACGGGTAATTGAAGCCCGAAACAAGAGCATTTCCATGTCTGCCGTTTTGCATAATTTGAACATCACTCTATGCTTTGAAGTGCGTTGCATTCACGTTTCTAGATATATTAAACACACCAACGTGGACTTTGTAAGAACAGTGAAATGACATTATTGGTGGCAGGGGAGAAGGTGGGAGATAAGCGTTCCAAAGAGATCGCCCTGAAAATGAGTGGGGAACTGAAGGCTCCGCCGGGAGCAAACAGTTTGAGGGGGTGTAACTAGTTCCAATCCACCTGATGTGGGCGTGTAGACCATCTGGGGTGCTTAAGCACCACACGATTCGCACGGCTAAAAGGGAGGCTGGTGCGATCGCAGTCTTCACAATAAACACAGGAAAAGCAGGGGTAAAAGGTCCAGGGCTGCGCAGTATTAGCTGAACCGAGAAAATCCCTTTTGACCAATTCGTGTCACTGTCTTTTCAAAAGCCTGCCCGTCTACTGAAGGGTATATTTTAGGAAAAACATGTGAAGTGGGAGTGCTGTTTTCAGCAGGCAGGCTGTTGCTCTAAGAGAAGGGACTCGATGCACTGCTGGATTAAGCCTTCACTTAGCGGTATCAAGGCAGACCTGAGAACCTACCCACTCACCAGCCTAAACTCCATGTTCGTCGGAGTCTAGTTCCCCATCTGAGAAACGGACCTTAGCAACGCGCCGCCGACGCTTCTCCACGTGACTTTGGGCACGTTGTGTCCGCTACCACGCACGCAGCGTTCTACTTCATCTTGAGCGGGAAACTGGACAGCGCAGCTGCCAGCCCGCAGGCGCGTTCGGAACGTGCGTGCTTTACATTTATCAACATCGTTTTCAGCTGTTCAACATGGCAACTATGGCGGGCTAAAAAAGCAACAATGAATGATGGTGGCGTTTAACTGATAAAAGGGGGGAGGGGGGGGGGGGGGTTAAAAAAGGCCAATTTAGAGAACTAATTTAAAGGATTTTAATGTTGATTGAAGACTCTTCATTGAAGAGTGTGTGTTTGGGTTCACAAAGAGCATAGCTCTCAACTCACACGCTTTTGGCGGGTGTCACCCGCCTTGTAAAAGGCTGACTCACCCGCCAAGCCTCCAGCACGCCCATTCATTTCAATGGGCGTCTCACCCGCCAAAAACAAAGTCGGGTGATTTCACCCGCCTTTGTAACACAAATGGTTGAGAGCTATGAAAGAGTGGGTAGGATGGGGTGATTTTAGAGGGGGCCAGTTGGGGCGATGAGTGTGATTTGGTATGGGTCTATGGAGGCATCTTGGGGACTGGATCGGAGGTGGTCTTTTGCTGCGATCTGGAATGGAGGAATGGGGGCATCTTAGTGGTGTCTGAATGGAGTATTTGGGCATCTTGGTGAGGTCTGTATTGGAGGGATGAGGCATCTTGGTGTGGATGGAGGGATCCGATAGGGTCACATTGGTGTGGGTCTGTATTGAGGGATAGTGGCACATTGGTGTGGTTTGGGCGGGATGTGGCACATTGGTCTGGGGAGGGATGGGGCACATTGGTCTAGAGGGAGGGATTGGGCATCTTGGTGTGTGGAGGGATGGGGCTACATGGTATGGATCTAGAGGGAGGGATGGGCCATTTTGGTGGGGTCTGGAATGGAGGGATGGAGTATCTTAGTGTGGTCTGGATCGGAGGGGGGCAGCTTGGGGTCTGGAATGGTGGGGGGGCATTGGGCTTCTTGGTGTGTTTAGAGGTATGGGAGCATCTAGGTGTGAGTGGTGAGCAGGAAGGCATTGGACATCTTGTTGGGGTCTAGATCGGAGGGAGGGTAGGATGGGGGCATCTTGGTGTGTGGAGGGAGGATGGGGCATCATAGTATTTGTCTAGAGGGAGGGTTGGGACATCTTGCTGGGGACTGGATCGGGGTTGCATCTTGGGGTCTGGAATGGAGGGAGGCGGTCATCTGGAGGGTCGATTGGATCATATAGGTTTGGGTCGGGAGCGTGGGATAAGGCAACTTGGTGTGGGTGGGATGGGGCATCTGGGGGTGGGCTGGGATATCTGCTTGCGGGTCTGGTGTGTGGGATGGGGCATGATATGGGTATAGAGGGTTGGTGGTATCTTGGTGCGGTCTGGATCGGAGGGTAGGGGACATCTTGGTGGGGTCTGGAATGGACGGATGGGACACCGTGGTGTAAGTCTAGAGGGAGGGATGAGGGTATATTGGTGTGGGTCTGGTTTAGAAGGATGGTCATCTAGGTGTGAGTGGAGGGCAGGATGGTGTGTAGGGTGAAATGGGGCATTTTAGTGGGGCCTGGAATGGAGGGATAGGAGCACATTGGTGTGGGTCTGGAGGGAGGGATGAGGCATCTTGGGGTCTGGAATGGAGCGATTGGGGAATCTTGGTGTGGGTCTGGTGGGAGGGATAGGGGCACATGGGTATGGGCCTGGAGAGAGGGATGGAGGCATATTGTTCTGGGTCTGGAGAGATGGATGGGACATCTTGGTGTAGGTTTGAAGGTTGGTATGGGGCTGCCTGGTGTGTTTAGAAGGATGATGGCATCTAGGTGCGAGTGGCAAGCAGGATGGTGTGGAGGGAGGGAACGGGCATCTTGGGGGTCTCGATCGAGTTGAGGGCAGCATATTGGTGGGATCTAGGTGTGGAGGACAGGATGGGGGTATCTGGTGTGTGGCGGGAGGGGGGCATCATAGTATGGAGGGATGGAGCGAAAGATGGGTATACATTGGTGTGGGTCTAGAGGAAGGGATGGCTCATTGTGGTGGTCTGGGTTGGAGGAATGGTGGCATCTTGGTGGGGTCTGGGGGTTGGCATTGGGCATCTATGTGTGCATCTGGATGGTGGAATGGGCATCAGTGTACCAGGAAGGTGGAATTTGGCATCTGTGTGTGCATCTGGAAGGTTGGATGGGGCATCGATGGGTGGGTCTGAATGGTGGGATGAGGCATCTGGTTGTGGGACGGGAGGGAGATGAATCTTGGGTGTAGGACTTGAGGGAAGGATGGAGGCATCTGGGTGTTGGTACGGAGGGATGGGGCATATAATGGGGGCATGTCAGGGAATGATGGGGCATGTGTGTCTGGAGTGAGGGCTGGCGTACTCTGTTGGGAAGGATGGGGCATCTGGGTGTGAATGGAGGGATAGGGTATGTAGGCCTGGTTGGAGGCGCCCTGCTGTAAATGGAGGGATGGGGCATGTAGGTATTAAGAGAAGGCTGTGGGGGCATGTGGGTCTACGGGAGGGGTGGGAGCATGTCGGTTTCAAGGAAAGGATTGGGGTAATCCTGGTGTGGGTCTGGAGCCAGTACAGATGAGGCCACCTAGGTGTCGGTCTAGAGACAAGGTGGATGGCGCAATCTGTGTGTAAGTCTGGAAGTAGAAGTGAAGCACCTGGGTGTGGCCCGCAGAGAGGGATGGAGCATCTTGGTGTGGTTATGGAGAGACATGGGAGGGATGGTGGCATGTGGGTCCGGAAGGGTTGGGGGGTAGTGTCATTTCATTCTGGAATGTGTCTTTGGAAAGAGAGATGGGACATCTGCCTGGGAGTGGGCACATGGAGGGTGAGGCATGCAGGTCCGGAAGGAGGGATAATGGCACTTGGGCCTGGTGAGCTGGATGATGACATGTGAATGTGGAGCGTGTGTTTAAAGGGAAGGAGGGCTGGGCATCTGGGTTTGAATGTAGGGATGGCAGCATCTGGGTGTGGAAGGTTGTGGCATGCAAGTCTGAATGTGGGATGGGGAATCTGGCTGTGAATGTGGGATGGGACACGGGGGGTGTAGGGCTGTGGGCATCTGCGTGAATGGAGAGATGGGGCATGTAGGTCTGGAGAAAGAGAGAGAGAGAGAGAGAGAGAGAGAGAGAGAGAGAGAGAGAGAGAGAGAGAGAGAGAGAGAGAGAGAGAGAGAGAGAGAGAGAGATGGGGACATTGCACCTAGAAACACTCGTGTACATGCGCGTTATAAATGACATATACCTACAAGCAATAAGTGTGGCTTCTGCCACGCAAAACTCAAACTGCTCCCACTATGATGCTTACTAATAGGTATTTATCATCCTAAACCTTTTTGCCTGGTTGGAATGCTGTACTTGTATCCCTTTAGTTAATCCTCCAGTAACTAACTCTGCTGCTTCTCATCTTCTATAGTCATCACTTTTTGGTACACATGCTGGTATGATTCGGATCTCGTCACCCTAAAACGCAAGTGCAGGGTGGCAGAGAGGAAATGGCGTGCTTCATGTTCATCCTCTGACAAACTGGCCTGCCGCCTGCTCCAAAGGCAATACCGTCTCTCTGTTCTCACCAAGAAGAGAGCCCTTATACAAGCCCGCATCTCTGCGGCATCTAACAACTCGGCTGAACTCTTTAAAATCTGCAAGGAGCTTGCCAACCCTGCTGCAGTCTCTACCTCTCCTGTCCCCTCCCAGGCCCTCTGCACTGCACTGGCCTCCCACTTCATCTCTAAAACTCAGGACATCCTGTCCTCACTCTCCTCCTATCACCCCCCCCCCTCTCTTCCTTGCTCTTCCTCTGGCCCTTCTGCAGCCACCCCTCCTCCCTCCTTCTCTGCCTTTCCCCTTTTTTCTGCTAAGAGGTTTCCAGACAAGTCCGATCTATGAAAGTCTCGTCTAAACAGATTCACCCCTGTTCCTCCAAAACTATCAAGGACCACATCGACTCCCTGGCTCCTGCCCTGGCTGACTTTTGCAACGACTCCTTCGCCTCTGGAGTCTTCCCTTCCCCCCTCAAGCACTCCCTTGTGCACCATCTCCTTAAGAAACCCTCTGCCGACCCCTCCTGTCCGGCTAACTATCGCCCAATCTCCATCACTCCCTTCCTGGGCAAGCTCCTGGAGAAACTGGCCATCTCCCAGCTTAACCTCCATGCTGAAGCTGTTGATAGTCTCCATGACCATCAATCTGGCTTCAGAGCGGCCAGAAGCACAGAAACTGCTCTCCTGAACATCCGTGAGGACCTGCTCTTGAACCTCGACTCCAACACTCCGTGTGTTCTCATTCTGCTCGATCTCTCTTCTGCCTTTGACACTGTCAACCATGCCATCCTGCTCAACCGTCTCCGTGATAACCTGGGTATCACTGGTCAGGCTCTGGCGTGGCTGACCTCTTTCCTTTCCAATCGACCCTCCCAGGTCCAACTTGGGTCCTTCCTCTCTGACATCTTTTTCTCCACCTGTGGCGTTCCCCAGGGATCTAATCTCTCTTCCTGGCTGTTCAACCAGTATCTGGCACTCCTTGCCCACCGCATCGCCGGCCTCTGCCCCAACTTTCAGTGCTATGCGGACGATACCCAGCTCATTTTCAGGCTACCCTCGGCCTCCTCCTCTCCCTCCCTCATCTCTGACTGTCTGTCTGCTATCCAGGAATGGTGTGCTGCCAATGACCTCTGCCTTAATGCTAGTAAGACTGAGATCCTACTCATCGGCACACCCACTCCCTCCTTCCCTTCAGCTCTCTGGCCGGCCTCTCTTGGCCCTCTTCCTGCTCCTACCTGCAAGGCAAAAAACCTTGGGGTCATCTTCGACTCCACACTCTCCTTCTCTCCTCATATATCTGACGTCTCTAAGAAGTCACATTACCAGCTGCACCTCCTCAGAGGTACTCTTCCCTTCCTCTCCTTCCCCCAGAAGCTCACTGTCTCCCGAGCTCTGGTTCTCTCGAAGCTGGACTACTGTAACAGCCTCTATCTTAATCTGCCTGCTTCCACTCTCCGCCCTCTGCAACTCATCCCGAACAGAACTGCGAGACTTGTCCTTGGCCTCAAGCCCAGGGACCGTATCTCTCCAGGACTGAAATCTCTACACTGGCTCCCGGTGGCTGTGAGGATTAAGTTCAAAACCCTCTGCATTGTCCACAAGGCCTTCTGGGGCCTAGGGCCTAAATACCTCCAACTCTCTCTTCCTAAATATCTTCTTTCCCGAGCCCTACGCTCCTCCGACTCCAACTCCCTCAGGGTCAGCCGCTTCTCGAAGCAACGAGCTGGGGGTAGAGCTCTCTCCGCGGCAGGGGCCTCCCTTTGGAACAGCCTTCCTGCCTCCCTGAAACTTGAGGAGAACCATCTCCGGTTCCGGAAGCACCTCAAAACCTTCCTCTTCACTTCTGCTTTCTCTCTCCCTCTCCCCTGCTAAATTCTTCACCAATACTGCACTAATTCTGCAATCTGGGCCACTCTCACCGACCTCGGTCCTGGGCCCAGTCACTCTTCACTTGCACTGCCTCCCTGGCAACCCCATGCACTGCGGGACTGTCTCTGTATCACTACAGCCCCCCCAGCCCCCAGCACTTGTCTGCACTTACCTTGCACTTGCCACCAGCTGGCCCTATTTATTTATTATTTTATTTCTATTCTACTTATTTGTACTGCACTCCCTCTCCTTCCCCTTTCCCTTGCAATTTTTCCCTTCCCCCTACCCCTGCACTTGTGCGGTCTGAATGACACCTGGCCTAGTAGGATCGTTGCCTGTCTTCCCCTTGTTCCCCCCTCCCTGCCTCGTCGCGCCTTGAAACACTTGTGTATAGGCGCGTTACAAATGCCATATCATATATCATAAATCATATGCCCTATACATGGGGTAAACTTCCCACCACTTTGGCCATATTCCTCTGGAGAACATTGAATCGAACCAGTGATCAGCATTTACTCCTGCTTCCTGCTCCATGGAAATCCTCAAGTTGTGAAGGGACCTATTATCTGCATTGTTTGGGGGGGGTGGGGAGTACGTGCAACAAGAGAAGGCACTTTTCTTGCACACGCCCCCCTCCATGGCCGTGTGCATGTCCAGAACATATCTGTTCTAGAGGGTCATGAGTTTTATAGCCGGTAATTCAGTCTTGATAGAATTAAGACCTTGCAGGGTCTGGTTCGCTAACTGAAGCATCTCTGACCTGGTGATCTGCAGCCACTTAGCATTTGCTGCAGTCTGGATACCTGCCACCAGGAGGAAGGTAATACATGTCTCTGGGTTAGTGAGCAAGCAAAACTGGTCTGGGATCACCTTCAGTTTATCAGATGAGTCCTGCAACCAGTAATTGGATCTTTTCTGGCGAGTACTTGGTGATCAGCAGGTACGCTTGTCAGACTTGGGGGGGGCTTAGCTACTCCTGGGTGCAGCATGTTTATAACTGTCAGATGGGAATCAGGTACTACCAGGACTACTGAATACAAAGTGGTCAATGAACAGACACCCCTCCACGATGGCATGAGGTGGAGGTATGCACATTGTCCACACTCCATACACATCCATATATGCTGCCGTGCCTTCGGTCAGATCAGGAATAAATAGGATTATGTTGCAATGAGTGTTCATCCCTACGGTTATAGCGCCATCTTCTCAGAAGCAAAAAGAATAATTCAACGGTATCTGCACTTTTGCTGGCTTCTTACTTAAGTCAATCCATGTCAGTTTTGGCACATAATCTCCCTATATTTTGCCACAGTTCTGATTGACACGTGCCACTTTGTCCTCTGAGAAACCTAGTAAGCCCTCCATTGCACAGCTCACTACTCCTGTCACCCATCTATCATTGGAAAACAATGCCCCTTCTATTTTCAACAATGCTCTTATTTTACAACAGGCTTGTTCTTTTTTCTTGGCACACTCCTTGTCCATTACGACCATATGGACCGTGCCCTTGGAAAAGACTTTATACTCTGCACAAGGTCAGGTGTACTAAACATTGGGCTATGAGAGGTGGCATTTCTTGAAGTATAACTGACTTGGGTGTACCCGTCGCGTGAGGTATCAATGAGCATATATAGCAGCTCTCGTTTGACCTCCCCATGTCACGCGTTTGATTATACCTCATGATGTCCGATTCGGGGTAGTACACATCTACCATGGTATCCAAAATCACTCCCTTATACTGATTGTACTCTATCTATGTCTCAGTTTCCTTCCTGGTCCATGTGATCTCCACATTCTGTACATCTGTACCATTACCATACCCCCATTCATATGCCCCAACCGTATAAAATAACCACAGAGAGACAATATAGAATAAAGTGAGACAACATATGCAACATATATATATTTCGCACAACGTTTGAATTCTTGAACCTGCAGAGGGGTAGAAAAAATAGAAAAGCACACATAAAAATAAACACATTTCCTGAAGTTATAGGGATTGATCAATTGCAGCATTGTACTCAAACAGGATGCTAGGTGTACTGTCAGATTACTCAACAGGTTCTTCACTTTCCCAAGAAGGTGGAGCAGTACCGGGTGCTTTCCTAACATCAGACAAGTGAACACAGTACTGCAACTCCTTCACACAAACTGCAAACGGGGTGGCATATACTATGGTATACAGAACCTTGAACCGATTTTTGTGCCACTGCCTCACAAGGTTCCGAACGTAGAACTGGTCCATGGGATACAACTGTGGTACTGGTAAGCTCACTGGATCCGTTGATGATGTTGCAGCCCAGGGTCGGACTGGGACAAGAAATAGGCCCGGTCACCCAAAAAAAGTGGCCCACCCCTTGCCTCAAATAAGCGGCCCACCCCTCGCGACCCGTGACCTCTGATGACATCACCGGAAGTGATGTCATTTGACCCCACACCAAAGTGACATCCCGGGAAGCAATGAAACACGACCTTTCACTCCTTGACAAAACAGGAAGTGGCATCAAATGGTACTGTTCCTAAGTACACTATGAACAATATGGTTATGATTTCACTAATGTGATATACATTTCATACAAGAATGGACCACCATATGTATCATTAATATCTGAGTGTAAAGAACCATATTGTCAAATTACTGTGAATGCAAGCAGACGCCCAAGGCCAAATGATATGTTATTGTATGGCACTTACGCCTAAACTCTTTTTTATAGAACAAATATGCATACAATATCACTCAACCTGTGTTGCTACTCATTTATCAACCTAAGAAGGAAGAAAGGCTTTTTGAAAATAATTATTTTTATTTTTATAAAAACATTTTTATTCTCAAATTTATTTTTCTTCAAACCCCGGCCTAGGCTTGGCCAGAAACCGGCCCCCACACCCCAGGGACGATTTCAGCCTGGTCACAGGGCGAAAGGCTGTGGGGCCAATCCGGCCCTGTTTCAGCCGTATCTTCACTTCTAGGAGCAATCTGTCGGGCCAAGAGCTTAATACTTTTTATTAGCTCCCTCAAATACCCCTGAAACTCCTCCCCAATACCTCTGCTGCCCTGTGAGCATCTGATTCTGTGTAACTGTGAGCGGGGTGTGCATTCTTTTCCCAGTCACTATCTCGTGCAGGGACAAGTGGTGGTCCGTACTTGGTTGCATTCTCAGGCTGAACAGAGCCTGAGGGAGACCATGCAGCCCATTGTTCCCTAATAACGTTTAGATAATCTTGTTTTCAATAGTTTGTTCAATCACTCCCTGTTGGCCTGATAAATGGAGCACAACTTGTGACGTATGCCTAGTAGGGATAAACAAATTGTTAAAAACGTGGGTCCCGTTGTCTGACTTTAAAACATCACATATACCCCAGCGAGGAAAAACCATGCATACAAAAAATTTAGCTGTTGATTTAGCATTAGTTTTTGCACAAGGGCCAGCTTCATTGTGAAAATGGGCAAACAACAACAACATGAACAGAAATGACTGCAGCTGCTTAACATGTCCACGTAATCAATGTGTAGTTCCCGGAAGGGTCCAGTTGGATGTGGCAATGTGGCACGCAACGTCTTCAGGGTGTGTCCAGTACTGTAAAGATGACAAGTAGTATAATTCAACCACAAATTAATTAACATATTCATTGAAGTTGGGGACAAACCAGTCCTCCTGAACATCAGCTGCAATGTGCTGAGTAATCCAGTTGCTCAAGAGCAGCAATACAACCAACTTGCTAGCAATACATATTTACATCACAGATTTAGTAGAGCAAGTATCCATCCGAGGTCCATCTCGGTGAGAGCTTTAGTTCAGATTTAACAGTTTTTCGCGCTTTTGGTTGGGTACCCAATGTCAGATCTGTCCACATTTTTCTACAAATATGCACATGACATCTGGGCATAATCCTGTGAAGTTTCACATTTTTAGCATCATCACAATTGCCACAAATTCAACATTTCTGTAGTCCTGTCTCTGAACATAGCACAGTAGTTTCAAACCGTGAGCAGAATTTTCATGTTAACCTATATTTTACAGATTTTTACAAATTTTGCACAGTTCTCTGTGAGTCTTTTTCAAAAAGATATTTTCTTGTGGGTTAAGATACACAAATCTGTTTGGTCCCACCCCCATGGTTTTGCTGGTCCAAGAGCAATCCAAGCCTCTCTTCCTGCTGGCAGTTAGATTCTGTTGACACTTGAATTTGCATTCCCTTTCAGTCCAGAAGTGTTTTGTCTCTCCCCAGAGAAGCAGAGCAAAATCTCCTCCTCCTTTCATTAGCATCTAACTGAGAGTTCCTGGGCAGAGAGAAAAAGGAGGGCACCTTTGTTTGGGGCAAACTGTGGAATGTGCTTTGAAGTCCTCTGGCTGGTATCAGTTCACTTTAAAACCCAACTTGTTTAAATTTGTCTTTGATAAAATAATCTTACATTTCAAAATAGGCAAACAGATCTCTAATTCCAGTCTTTTTAAAACATAGAAATTGAATAGTAGCAACCTATATTGCTTTGGATGGCAAGTCTCTTCTTTTCAACAATTTGATCTTAATGTACAAGTTTAAACTAACCGTGTAGGTAAATGACAGCTTTGATACAGGCAGGTGGCGGTACTGCGCCCATATTCTGACAGATTTTTCCAGGCAAGCCTTTTTTTTAATGTGGATATTCTTGTGATGAAATCTGCTTCTCCTGACATTGTGCTTATGGGGATTCCTTAAATAAGGTGATGGTTAACACCCAACAAGGATGTTGGATCTTTTCTGATGTTTGGGAACCATGATTTTGCAATTTCAACAGCCAAGGAAAAACAGCTTTTAGAGCACTTCGGGTTTTCCTGGCAATGCAGCACTGCCTTTTCAGGTAGTTCCATTCACTCTGTGGGCAGCCCAATGACAGGTTTTGGCAGTGTGGTCTCCTGTTCTACCACTGACACAGGCAAAATAGATTTGGCAGCCTATTTTTCCAGTTTCCCTGCGCACTTCTCAGTGGTTTTTAGCACGCATAGGGCTTTTTGACTGCCATTCTGTTGTTTCTGGTGACAGTAGCACACAGTGATGTTGCAGGGCAGAGCCTAGTGGGTCATTGAATCCCACAGGAGAATAATGCATTATTAAAGTCAATCACAGTGAAATTTGTGGCCTCAGTGGGTATGTTACGAAGGATCGTGGCAGTATTCGATGCTACTGAAAATTCAGCTTCAACGGTTTTATTTAATGGGCTGAGGTCCAGTATCATCCTCCAACTCGACCCTTTCACTTTTTTGGCAGGATATCTCGCCGTATTGCATGGGGACTCTGAAGGTACTATGATACCCTGTTTCCATAATGCTACAATTGTCTCATGTATTCTGTATTCCCTCATCTTCTCTAGATACTGTCATACTCTGGTCAACACTGCGCCCTGCTTCAACTTAATATGCATTGCTCCTATGCTCTTCAAGAGCCCTACATCATGGGGATTGTCAGTCCATAAAGTGCTGGCTACCTTCGTCATAGCTTCCTGTACATATGCAGGCACTGATATGCCAATAAGTATAGGATAGAGTGCATGTCTAGGCTGGGTCATTATTTGACACAGAATGCATATCTCCAAAAATCATTTCTCCATCATTATCAACATCTTCAAACAACTACCTATCTGACACCCTCCCTTCGTGGCTGGGCAGAGTCAATACACAAAATTGTAGGCCACTAATCTCCCTCCTCGTCTGTTCCTAAGAACACTACCATATAGTTCGCAATAAACACTGTTTCCAAATCTGGAGTAATAATAGTACCTAGATTATGATCTTGGGGAAAATGCTGGCCTGAACAAAAAGTTAGACAGCATTCTCCGTGGCTTGTTTCTGATGCTAAGCACCCAACTCAACAACAATTTCACTCCATACAGAAACAAATCCAGGTGCAAGTGTATCCCTCTATTAGCTCCATTGCTATACAATGCTTGTGTTACTGTTCTTCTGTGAATGATTTAATCATATTTGTCATATTTAATTTGCTTAGCAGGTCCCTACCTATCAAATTAACGGGTGTGTTTGCTGAAAATAATAACAGGGGTAACACCTCTTGAGTACCTACCTTGATGGGTAAATCATCTGTAAAGGGAACCGATTTTATTGCCCATTACCTTTCCTGAAAAGGGGAAGCGCCCTTCCTTTTTGTATGATTCCGTTGCATCCGTATCAGCCATAAAAACAAATGATTTGTTACCGATCTTCACACATACCGGGGGTTCCTCTTCTGGGTCACTAGCGATTGACAGGACTGGGCATGTCAGGGCTCTCTGTGGACTGTCCTAATATGGATAATTGTTCGGCCCTGGAAATAGGAAGGGGTTACCTCCCACCACACTCATCCCTGTATAGTGTGTTACGGTGCCGCTCAGCAGATCATTTTTGTTCCATGGTTGAGGTACTGACTGTTGTGTTTGCTGCTGTACATTAACTGGTGCTGCATTTGGAGCTGGGGGTTGCTTTTATTGTGAGGATGACACCTGATACTGTAGCTGTTGTCCCTGCTGAGGTATCTGGGCCATACGGGGCGCTCAGAAGTATCATTCCTGATGGTGGATGTTATTTATGTAAGAGGAAACACTGGTCTGCCGGGGTAGACGTGGGGATCTGAATAATACACTTCTCTATGTGTACATTCTCACGCAAAATGCCCTATTCTTCCACACAACCAATGCTGTCCCAGTCCTCCAAATCTCCGCCCCATCCCTCCATATCTTCCTCCTCTAAAGCCCCCTCACCCTCGTTGATGACCACCCCGATAACCAGTTATCTGGATAACCATGGTATCCTTCTGTCCACTCTGGTGCCAACCTCGCGTCTGTCTACATGCCCTACAAGAAGACTTGTAATCACTGCTCCTTTTATACTCAACTTTGCTAATTTCTTTTGCACTTGCCTTAGCCTACAATGGTGTACTAAAATTGCATGTCCAAATCTTTCTGTACATCCTTGGGGAATCCTTTAACATGTGAACAAATATTGCTATCGTTTTTATTCCCATGGATCCCCTGTCTCAGCTCTCCACATCTCCTGAATTTGGTTTATATATTGTGCAGGATCTTCATCTGGCTTCATAGTGCGCGTCATAATTTAATCTATATCTGGTTTGTCAGGATAGACTGCTTGACCTTCCTAATAATGCAGCGAACAAACATTTCATATCTCCTACTGCTGGTGTAAAATAACCTGCAGCTGCTTGCATGGGGTTACATCACTGTGGGTCGCGGGGTTTTCGGGGCATCACAGAATGCAGGGGTATTCAAGGTGCGGGGGTAACAAAGGGTGCTCAGGTTACAGTCTCTTGTCCTTTAGGGTTATTAGGGACATCTTCTACATCCTCAACCATCCTCCAAAGCTCGAGGGTGCCCTGCCTAGTCTTCAACTTCCTCCACAGCTACATATGTATACATATGACCCAACATGCCCTTATTATTGGTTCATTCTTCTTGCCAGGCTTTATACATCCCTTCTATCGTATCTGTGACCCACTCATGATAGTACTTAACTATCTTTTCCATATACCGCAAAATCGCGGTACACATATATTCAAGTGGGGTAGTGGTACTCATGGTTCCCTCTGGTTATCCACGTTACAATTTTCATTCTCCTAGACACCAATCCAGGGGCACTGTTCTATCCCACCCTCCAAACACTGCCAATACTCCCCGTTCACCCATTCCTTTATTCTCAACCTACACCTCATTTCATACCACTCAAGCACAGCTCCACACTACAACAATTCAATAAAACACAATTATATACACAATGGTTTTGAATTTTCCTCAGTCTCCTCTTCAAGATGATGGAATGTATCTCCTTACGCCCCCCTTATGCCGGGGGAAGGGATCCCAGGCACTCCATATAATGGGCCTACACAACAAAATCACTTATTTACACAATGGTTTAGACCCTTCCCTCTGTGCCCTTGCTTCGGGATGAGAAAATGTACCTCCTTAAGGCCACTTATGCCAGGTGAAGGGATCCCAGGTCCGCCATACAATGGACCTCTACTCTACTTTCAGTGCTGTCTTTCCCCCGTCATGGAGGAGATCCTGTTTTCTCCCTCTTCTCTTTTTCTCCTATTATACTATTGTGGTGTCACTTTTCCTCTCAACGGAGAAGATCCCTCTGGCTACCTCTATATAAAAAAAATATATATATTGCCATGTGATCTTTTACTATCCACACACTCAGTTACCAACTCAGTCACTAGCTCACTCTAGACACATTCCTCTCTCGTAGTTTTCTCCCCCAAAGGTGCACTTTCATCTATGCTTTCTCCCGGGTGCCTCTGATACAGGGTCCGAGTCAGTTAGCCTGCAAAACTGTGCTTAGCGCCCCACTCCAAAGAGCAGGCAGGCCTTCTGGCAACACAGCACCTGCAAACCTATTCAAGTCGTGCACAGCGTACTGGTCACTGCAGACTGGCACCGTACCCTCGGATGCGTAGCTGGTACATCCCCAACCTCACAGAGTCTGGGATCCCGTTGGGGGCACACATTCTCTAAAGAGGAATGACCTATAACCCGTACAATAAAAATAATCCAAGAAGGCCAAATAACCACTGCACCGCTTTTCAATGGAAAAGAAGGTTTATTATATGCAAAGTCTCAGTTGGTCCTATAGAACTGAACTGACATGGAGCTAATCACGCCCCAAGAAGTTACAGGTCATACATAGGTTACAAAGTCATCCCACCACCCTCATTGGCTACCACCTTTATGACAAGCTAATATCCCCATATAGTCCCTTGACCAATTGGCCACACCTTATCTAAGCCCATTACTCTATGCACATGGCCCACTACATCATCACTATTAAATCCTAGTACATGATTGGCTAACAAGTACATTGATACACTAATAAATCTCAACGGTTACGTGATGTGCACCCTCTGATCCAGGTACGTTCAAAGTCTGGTGAGGCCAGCTCTGCTTTGATAAAGCAATGGGCCTTTTCATTATACCAGATGCTGCGACACACACAAGCTGCATTTCCTATCTTGAACTAAATTTACTGGCATCACCTATGCTCCTCAATCCCAAATCACAGTACGTTCCAGACACAGCTCCCCTATTATCTCATTCAGACCCCAGATGCCCAGTAATGACGTGACCAGGGTACCATGTCGGGCTTCCATTTCAGGGATTTCTTTACTTTGGTTACGCGTCTACTTGTAGTTCAAATGGGATGAATTGAATTCTCCTTGGGTGAGGGCAGTAGTGCTCTAAATCTTCACCTGGTCTGTTGGCTTCACAAAAACTCATGCCGTGTTCTCATGAATTTGTCCTTCAAAGGGCGCATCACTACCTGCCCGACCTATATCTAAAATTCCATTCTCACTGCCTGCGAGCTCTGCAGCTGGATAAATGTAACATTTAACTGCACAACGCGGGTGCCTCTGACCTCAGCTTCTCTTTCGGGGGACGGAAAGGGGATTTGTCTTGGGGCTGTGATAAACAGGGCAGCAGCTCCACATTAGGGCCTTCATTTTGCTCATTGTGTACTAGTCCTTAAAATCCAATATGATGACACTCTTGCCATGTCGACCCGCCGACCACGCTTTTACCTCAATACCTTTGACTCCTTCTTTCACCTACTTCAGCTGGAGATGAGGAATGCAGTTATGTCTTTGGGTCATAGAGGTCATTTGGGTTTTGCCGAGGACCAAGACGTTGACACAGGCTGATTTCAGAAGGCCCAGATTGGACAGTGAAGTAGAGTGTATGGTGAGAGAATGCGCAGAATGTCTGGAAGGTGACAAGGGGCTGCAGGTATGTAAACAACACATGAAGGTACTTGAGTTTCACAAAGTTCCCTGAGATGAGATAGGATTGGACTTATTGGGTCTGTTCAATATTAAGGGGGCTAGAGATGCATACTTGTTGGTGGTCATGGATATGCTGTCTAAATGGCCGGTGGTCTGTGTTTTCAAGGATGTGAGCCCTAGTGGCATCATCCAGTTTCTTTAACCGTTGTTTTGGCAAGAGGGATTCCAAAAAAGAGGTTTATCAGATAATGGTCTGGAGTTGGTATCAGGAGAATCTAAAGCTTTCTTGAAAAAGTATGGAATTGAGCAAGTGACGACAGCCTTGTATCACCCACAAGGGAATGGGTGTGTAGAAAGATTTAATCGCACACTGATGTATGTCATAAGAATTGCGGTGGCCACAGGTGATGATTGGACTTGTGTGGTCATGGAAAGAACATTTCAGTATAGGTTAACTGCACACAGTGACAGGGGTAGCGCCATTTGAGTTGTTGAGGGGCAGGAAGACCAAAACTCATTTGTGTTCAGGTTGGATGGGCAGATCGTGGTGCGGTGGTGTGGATGTGGACAGTGTTCGAGAGAGAATGTTGGAAAGCGGCAAGAAAGTGAAATTTTATAAAAAAATAAATTGTTGCAGAAATGGTAGTTTGAGACCAGGAGATGTTAGAAAATTGTAACTGCAGATCAAAGTCAGAAAGGGGGAATCAAGGTTTTCCAAGGAGATGGACATTGCCATGGACTTGGGGGTGTCTTATGGTCAAGAGTTGAGCAGTGTGGAGTAAGTACAGGATGGGAATTGTCAGGAGAGGGACTGTTGGTAATATTGGTTGTGTTGGTGGAAAGAAGGGAGGTGTTAGGCGTAGCAGTTGCTGGTGGTGGCGAGCTAGAAGGTCTTACCTCTTGCCTCCTGAAGAGTCAGTCCTAACACCAAGGCTTTCATTTATTTGTGTCTTTCAATTCTCTCTTTCATGCTCTCCAGGTATACGTATTCCCAAATTAGCCATGGTCTGTGTATGTAGCTAGGGTAGTGGCATTACATAAGCTGTGCTTTCGCTTTGAGTGATGCCTTCATATCCAATCCCTCCACAGAGCCATCATCCTCAACCCCTTTGGTATCAAAGGATGAAGCTGCTTCCTCCCTACCCTGGCAATCAAAGGAACTAGAAATGGCATCTTCAGTCTGTGTGTAAACATGAGGCTGTTTACTCATGTAATGAGAACTCATGTAATGTGAACATCCACATTACATGGCCAAAAAGCCTCATAAGAGGATATGAATGTAGCATCCGTTACTGCTGGCACTTGTATTCTGTTGTATCCTGTCAACTGGCGCGTGTGGAATGTTGTTCCTTGTTCATGGATCAACATTCCACATGGGTCAGTTTGTTTGCCTTGTCTGTGCCTTGTTGCGGTGGTCCTGCGCGGGGTCCAGAATAAAGTTGTTTACTACCTTTACTGTGCCTCAGATTACTTCACTGGCAACGGAGGAAGTCTGGACCCCTTAACCCACATGTGCAGGGTCTGCTGTCGCACCCTGCTGTGCCTGTGTTGGCTGCAGGTGACGGTATTGACCCGGACAGCGGGAGCAGGAACCGCGGGGCGCACCGGGACGTGAGCTCGGTGGTGAGGTGTGAGCCACGCTGCGGACCTGGCCGAGCGGTGCTGCCCCTGACTGCGGAGGTGTGCAGAGGTGTGCAGAGGCCGAAACCAGGTTTGGGAGGCGGAGACTCGCAACTCGGCAAGGCCGGCCCAAGGAGGGTCCGCCGCCGCAGTGCCCATTGCGGCCGTTGTAGGCGAAGCTGAGGGAGGCGTCATCGGCTGCGGTTGCAGCAGCAGGAAGGACCGCTGTTTCACAGTGCCCAACACCCGGTAGTGGTCGGGGGGCGTTATGGGCACTCTACGTCCCCTGCGGCCCAGGTGCTGCGGTCTCAGAGGTGTGGCTGGCTGGAGCTGGCGTAGCGGAGACGAGTGCGGGTACGCTCCGTTGGTGCTTCTGTGCCCCGATTGACGCACGTCAGCTGTGGAGGCGGGACACGTGTTTAAGGCCGTTTCCAGCCCTGCCCACGTGCATGGCATTCCGCATCAGTCTGGTACGGAGGAGATATTGATCCTTGGCCTGCAGTTGGGTTGAATCAAGCACGCTGTGCTGTATTTATGCACGTGTCTCCGGCTTTTTGGAACGTTGTGCCCAGTTTGGTCAGGATCTTCAATGTTATCCACAGTAAGGTACGGTGACATTTCCTGCAGCAGTATTGTCATTTAGATTTTGCCCGGGGGAGACTATTGCTTTTATTATCTTCAGTAAGGAACAGTGACATTTCCTGCAGCAGTACTCTCATTCAGAGTCGCTCCTAGGGAGACTCCATTGGTTTGAGCTCAGTGTTCTGGATCTCTTCCAAAGTACAGGTGGGGCCAACCTATTCCGCCCACTTTAACTGCCGTAGCATGTTCCACACCGCTGCCAGACCCCCTCCTGTGTTTTTGCCTGCTCCTGGTGAACAGGCATCCCCATGCGACCAATGGATTGACGCCTTCAAGGTATATTTGAGGGCGGCTGGGGGCGCGAAATTTAGTGACGATGAAAAGGAAGCAGCACTTTTAAACTGTATTGGCACTGAGGGATTGCAATTTTTTTCGCCATTTGCCAGGGGAGGAGGTGACAGTTCCTGGTAGTGGCGATGGCGAAAGAGTGGTGAGCGCATGTGAGACTGCATTGAAGAAGCTAAAGGATCATTTTGGCAGAAGAACAACGTAGACTTGGAGCGCTACAAGTTCCTCTCCAGGGCGCAGGGGTCGGATGAATCTATAGATGCTTATGTGACAGCTTTGCGGGCGTTGATGGCCACCTGAAGATTTTCAGGGATTCCTGATGAATACATAAGAGACCAAATAATGATGAAGACCAGCAGTCAAAAGATTAGGGAAAGGCTTTGGATAGAAAGTGACCTGCCATTGGAGAAGGTGGTGGAGATCGCCAGGGCCATTGAGACATCTAGGGCGAGTGTGCAAATTGTCACTGAAAAGGAGGGTTCTAGGGATGACATTCAGGCTATTTTGCCTCGAAATAGAGGAGGTGGTGCGGATAATAAAGAGATTTGACAAAGGTGACATCCAGGGAGGAAGGTTGTCCAGGGTCAAAGAGCCTTGCAGGAAATGTGGCTGGTTTAGTCATATGACTGGTTCGAAGGAATGTCCTGCTTCTAACATTGAATGCAGAAAATGTAAATCCAGGGATTATTATGCGCGCAAATGCAAGGTTAATGGGGAAGGGCAAACCAGAGGATGGTGGGTGTGGTGTCGGATGGTGGTGGTCTGGATCAGGATTGTGGACCCCATGTTAAGGCAGAGCAGGGTGTTATTCCATGTGGAGGGGGCCTCACCGAAGGGTCCATGGGTTACTGTGCTGGTGGATGGCCACCCTTTGGACATGTTTTTGGATTATGGTTCACCCTACACTATAGTATCTCCAGAGATCTACAAGGAGAGGTTGGGAAAGGAGGTCTCAGCTTTGCATGCATCTGATATTAATCCTAGTGCTTATGGGCAGAATCCCATTAGTGTGTTGGGTTATGAACGGACCTGCATTGAGTTCAGGGGGTCGACAAACCATGTGCAAACTATATGTTGCACTCAAGGGTACCAGTGTACTGGGATGGGATGAACAAGCTGCCTTAAGCATTGAAATCCATCCTGGGAAAGATGTGCCCGTCTTGAGTATTCAAGAGGAGGTTAGTGGCAATATGGGTCGAGTGACGTCCGAGTCACTAAAGGCTGATTTCCCGGAAGTGTTTTCTGACAAGTTGGGGAAGCTTAAGCTGTTTGCCCACCGCATTATTCTAAAGAGTGGTGCTGTGCCCAGGGCACATAAGGTGAGGAGGGTTCCAGTAATGGCAAGGGAAGGTTTAAATTCAGAGTTGGACAAATTGATGGGGGTAGGGGTCATTGAGCCAATAGAGTGTTCGGAATGGTTGTTTCCGGTGGTACTTGTTAAGAAGGGTGATGGCAGTCTCAGGATATGTATAGATCTTCGAGAGTTAAACTCGAGTATCTGGGTTGATCGCCACCCTTTACCTAACATTAACAAATTATTGCTCACTTTGGGTAGGGCATCTCAACATTCGACCTGTCTGCTGCATATCACCAAATCGACTTGCATGTTGATTCCAGACCACTCACTTCCTTTGTAACTCCCTTTGGTGCCTTTCGGCCTTGCGTCGGCATCTGCAGTTTTCCAGCACCGGATGCACGAATTGTTTGGTGGTAAGTCTGGTGTGTGTTATTTCCAAGATTACATTTTGGTGTGGGGCCACTGTCGGGAGGAGTATGACCTCAGGGTATGTGAGGTTATGAAGGTGCTGAAAAAAAAGGTTTGACTGTGAAATTGCCGAAATGTCAGGTGGGTGTCAATAAGGTGACGGATTTGGGTCACACTCTCAGTGCTGAGGGTGTCAGTCCTAAGGCAGAGTTGGTACAGGTGATGAAAGCTACGCTGGGGCCTGCAAATAAAGACCTGTTGAAGGCATTTTTGGGCTTAGCGGAAGACTATGTGAAATTCATACATAACTTTGCTGAGAAAACTATCTCCCTGAGAGCTTTGCTGAAAAAGTGCGTTAGGTTTGAATGGTCCGACAAATGTTTGGAAGAATTCAATGCTGTGAAGAATGATGTGGATAAGGCTGCGTGTTTAAAGTCCTTTGACCCCCCAAGTGCAAAACAATGCTTACTGTGGACGCCAGTGAGGTGGGGATAGGCGCAGTTTTGGAGTAATAGTGTGAGAGTGTATGTAGTCCAGTGGCGTTCGCATCCAGAACCATGAGAGATGCTGAATGCATGTATTCTGTAATTGAGCGTGAGGCTTTGTTGGTGGCCTGGGCGTCTAAACACTTTAGAACGTTCTTATGGGGCATTCCACATGTGGTCAGGACAGACCATAGGCCTCTGGTGCATGTGTTCACCACCAGTGGCGCGGTGGCTGTTTCTCCGAGGATAGCCAGGTGAATTGTGGAGTTACAGGAGTGCAACTTCACTATGGAATATGTGCCTGGTAAACAAAATGTGGTGGATGATTGCTTATCACGATTACCTGTGTTTAAGTCTGTGAATTCTCAAGGTGAGGAGTATGAAATTGCCTGTGTTATTCCTGCCATCGACAAGTCTGTTTGGGCTACAGAGAGTGAAAAAGATGTTGAGCTGTGCTGGGTTAGAGGGTTTGAGCAAAGGTTGGGAGGCTGTCAAAGGTAGACCTGAGGGTAAAGGTTACTCCCAGGTGTTGGATGAGTTGGCGGTTGGTCCTTGGGGTGTCTCGAGAGGTGAGAAATTGGTTCAACCTGTTTGAGGGATAGGCTTCTGGCATTGGGCCATGAGGGGCATTTAGGATGTTCTTTGACCAAGAGGAGGTTACGCGAGGATTATTGGTGGCCTTCCATGGATCGTGAGGTTGAGATAGTGGTGAAGGATTCTCACGTGTGCGCTATGAGTGACAAGAGCAAGGTGGTTCACCCCAGCCTGTTCATGTGGTTGAAATTCCCAGGGAAGTGTGGTCAAAGGTGGCTCTGGACATTATGAGTCCTTTCGAATGTCTAGAGCTGGAGTGTACGTTTTTGTTGGTGTTAGTGGATTACATGTCCAGGTGGGTGGAAGTGGCAGCGTTCGGTAGGGTGTGTCATAGCTTTCCTAAAAAAAATATTTGATAGGGAAGGAATACCAGCTAGTCTGGTAACCAATAATGGTGTGCAATTTACCTACTTATGAGAGAATTTTTGGGGCAGTTTGGTATAGAGGACCATCGCACTGCTCTTTACAATCCCAGTGCCAGTGGCCTGGTGTAAAGAGTTAATGGGATTATTAAAGGTGCCATACAACTGGCCCTTGCCAATGGGCTCGAGTGGCAGGAGGTGGTTTCTGAATATTTGTCAGCTTATCGCAGGACTCCTTCTGTAAGCACGGGTAGGACATCTTTTGAATTGATGAGGGGAAGGAAGCCGGGAACCAGATTGAGGTCCTTGGCATTGGGTGGTGGTGGACCATGTGAGTTGGATCTTAATGGAGTGCAACTGAGAATTTTGGCACACAAGGAGGCTGTGAAGATTTCCCAACGGGATAGAAAGGAGTAGCAGGTCGAGGTGGGGGATGTTGTTTATGTAAAGAATCCCAGATTTGTTACGAAAGTTGGTAGTGCATTTTTACCTTCAATGAGGGTTCTGAAATGTGGAAAGGGATATGTACAGTTGGAGGATGGCTCAAAATGGAGCAAAAGGCGTGTTGTGGTCCTGGAGGGTTGTAAAACTGATGTAAATAAGGTAGCTCTTGTTGGGAGTGATGATGGGGGTGATGTGTTACATTTTGCACCTGAGTGAGAGGAACATCGTGTGTTGGAGGAGAATGATGGGCAATCGAGAGATGTTGCTGCTGCACATGTTATGGAGGGGGAGGCCGTGGATGGAGATTTGATGGTAGATGGTGTACATGCGGGCAAGGGATGTAGCCTATCTGGGGAGAAGGGTGGAATCGTGAGGCGTCCGGTCAGGAGTTGCGGGCCTCCGGTTAAACTGAAAGACTATGTGCGCATGTTTTTATTATTATCAGTGCATTGTTTGTTGGTTCTGTTTTATTGCCTTTTAATGTTATTTTAATGTAGCATTGATAGTTGTTTTGTTTGCTTAGCCAATCTTTGCTCTCTCTCCAAATTGCTGTTTTGTTTATTACTGTGCTATGTTTTCTTATGATGTGTTGAGGGGTAAGGGGAGAAGATATGTTGTATCCTTTCAGCTGGCGCGTGTGGAATGTTGTTCCTTTTTCATGGATCAACATTCCACACGGGCCAGTTTGTTTGCCTTGTCTGTGCCTTGTTGCGGTGGTCCAGCTCGGGGTCCAGAATAAAGTTGTTTACTACCTTTACCATGCCTCAGATTACTTCATATTCCTTTTGGTGAGAGTTTCTAGTGAAATGTCATGCTCCTGTGTGTTATGATGTGTTTTTGTTGTCCTGTCCCTGCAAGCTATCTATGAATGCAGTGACAATGTTGCTGCTAGGCGTGATTGCCAGCTCAGTAGAATGTTGTTTGGTGTTGCTTTGTGAGTGTTCTGAGAATGTCAGTTGGGCCTGAGCTGGGTGTGCTAGACTGGTCCATGTATGTAGCCTAAGAGTAACAGGAACCCTGCAATCCCTGCAATGTAAATAAAGCTTACCTGGTTTCCTACATCAAGTGGCTCACAGCTGGTCTGTGCTTGGACTCCATTCCTGCCCACCTGATCTCAACACTGTGTTGAACAGTTTCGTGCAATTGGGGTTCAGTGACAATTTATTTGGTAGTGTATTTCTCAGGAGCTAGCTTTCGGATAGCATGTTTTTCATTCACCGACGTTTTGGGGCCATGTTAGTCTGTGCTTGTGGTCTTGGCGCCTTGTTTGGATGTGCTTTGTGTCTTGATATGTGTATGGCTGCACCCTTTTGTGTAGGGTTAATAGCCCTTCCTTTCTTATGGCCTTTGTACGTGGGGCCTTTGCAACTGATTTCAGGGTCGTCCTAGCCCCATTTGGTACGTTTTGGCTGTGATTTGGGCATTGGCAATGCCTTAGCTTTTTCTGAGCCACGTGGTGTCTCATGGGCTGGCTTTTCTGGGGTTCCTTCGATATATTTGGAGCAGCAGCTGGACAAGAGCTTTGTGTGTTCCCGTTATTTTGGGAGTCTTATCTTACTCGGTCTGTATGGGGTTCAATACCTGCTCCCTCTGACCAGGAGACTAAACTGTGGCTTGTATCTCAGTGTAAAGTTTCTTTCCCCACATCCACTCATACAGCCGAACTGTACTCCGAAGAGCATTCTGGATATCCATATAGATAGGATATGGATATTATGACAGGAATGTCTTTGTCGAGGCCGGCCTTTTTCTTTGCAGGAACATATTTTAGTACTCCTAATGAACCACTAGATGGCAGACTACAGATCAGGAAACAGTATGGGGGTACAGGCGGTACAATAAGTAAGTGGAAGGTGTTGCCACTCTGCATTAAAAGTAAGAAAAATTTCAAAAGAAATGTGTAGAATCCGTACGTTGAACACAATGACAGCCATTGTTCTACTTTGGAATGTCATTGCGTGCCACTGTTGTTTTGACTGTTGGGCAGTTTCCCTCATTGCGAGGGGTCTTCTTTTATGGAATAAATCTTATATTGTATTATACTTATTGTGGTCTCCCTCACTATATTGCAACATTTGTGGCGACAAGCGGAGGAAGAACGGTGAAGACCCCAACAGCAGAGTGTACTTACTGCGGATCAGCTGTAGTGGTCACAGCCGGTGGAGGACTCTGAGGGCCACCACTTGACCTGCGTGTGACGACCAGAAATAAGGAGTTGGATCCGTGTGGCGAGGATCCGGTGGTTGAGTCTGATCCTACAGGCACATTTCAAGAGGATCATAGGGGTGCCAGCCAGGCTGCCTACCATTCAACTAGTTGTCTGACCTGCTGGTACGGAGGTGGCCATATCCGGGAGGAGCAGCACACATTAATGCTTGTCCTGCAGTTTTGCCAAAAATAAGGTGCAGGATCTGTGGGGGTTCCGGCGCATATGAGGAGGATCAGAGGGGCGCCAGCAACAAGTTTGCGACCAGCCTAACAGTTGTGACGTCATCTACTGGTAAGGAGGTAGCCAACGCCTTGGGGGGAAGCAGCAGTAACAAGGAAACACTATCTACAGGTAAGGCAGGCCTTTGATGGACATTTAGTTTATTCATAATATGGAGCGCATCTTAAGGCCAGGCAGTAATTCCCAGAGCACCACCAGATGGAGTACTGTTTGGTTGTCTAGAATTTCAGCTAAGTGAAGCCTGTAGTATTAGTGTTCATGAGGTTTGTCGAGCTTACTACATTGAGGCTGACAGTGGGAGATTGCTACTGTCAGGTACAGTGCATGGGACAGTGAGAATTTGTTTCTGCCCAGGACATTCTAGGAGGCAGTGGGAAATAGCCCCTGCCAGGGACATTCTAGGAGTTACTAGGGACGTTGGTGGTGGCAGTGCAAGATCGCTCCTGCCAGTGAATTGTTCTGGAAGGAGGAAATAGTGGTGTTTAATTCTATATTGAGAAAGCTGCAGTGTTTTTTGTTGTCGTTTCTTTGTATTTTTCGCATTCATCATTTGTCACAGAGGATTGCCATGCAGACTTTAGATCCACCACCACACCCATCCCCCCAAGTTCCTACCCACAACTGGTTAGCCACCAATACCGTAAGAGTACTGGAAAGACCTTTTCAAGTTTTATTTTGTGGCATCATGTTTTGAGACATTTTCAGATGAACGAAAATCGCATCTGTCAATTGCTTCTGCAAATCTGCTTCCCAGCTATGCCTAGTCTGCTCAGGCTTATCCCCCATCTTTGACATTAACACCTCGTATATTCTCGACACTGCATGCCCACCCTCCGATATATCATAAAGTGTCTCTATCCTTTCGTCTTCCTGTAGTACCCAGTCTATACCCGTCCATTTCTGTTATACCTTGGCTAGGAGTGAGGTGTGTATTATATGTTGTCCCCATGGGCCCCTGTACTCTCGGTGAGTACACAAAAATCCATCAACCTGCCTTCCCTCCGTAAATCTCCCACTGTTGCTACCCCATGAGCTCTCAATACTTCATGACGCTTAGTCTAAAGTGTTGATCTTCCACTTTTAGTGTCACCAATGGGATCTGGGGGGAGTAGGGTGATTTTGTCTCAAGGAAGCGGCAAGCCCTGTGCCACAAATTCTTTTACCCAACATCAACAGTGGTTCTGGGACCCTTGGTGACTCCGTCCATATCTCACCCTCAAGTAGAATGGGGCTCACCCTGGTTGTAACAACCAGGTGTCCTGGGTCTGCTCGTCCGACAGCCACTTTGTGACAAACTGTAGCTGGCAAGCCACAAAGTATGCCTCAAAGTGGGGCAATCTTATACCTCTCTGATCGTATGGCCTCTGCAATTTCGCCAGTGCCATCCGGCATTGTGTATTGTGCCATAGGAAGCTACAACCTATTGGGCCTTATTATAGGTATGGCGGTACAGTAACAACTACGCCAGTACCACCATACTACGAGCAGGTCGGACCTGGCAGGAAGTGCGGCACCCGCGAGCACAACTCGTGGATGCACCGGCACCATTATGAATAGTGCCGGTGCATCCGAGCTCCCTCTTCCCATTCAGCCCTATGGGGCCGATATGGGGCCGAATGGGGTTGGGGAGTCCCTTAATACCGGCACCCGCGAATGGGCAATTACTGGGTCTGCCAAACTCGGCATGACCCGGTAATTGCCCATTTGCAGGTACCCGTAATGAGGCCCATTATGTTGAGTCTTTTTAAAAACATTTGGGTATGTTGTATGGTACATTAGTGAAATTGTGCAGGAGCCTTGGGAGCACCACCATTTTTAACAACGCTTCTCCTCCCCATCACCGATAGCGGCAATATAGCCCAGAAGGTCATAGACTTATCTAACGCTTTCAGCATGTTCCATGAATGTTCTATCTTTGGGTCATGACCGATATCCACCCCCAAGTATATAAATGAATTCACTTCCCACTTGATAGGGAACACTGGCAATGTGTTCAGGGGTTTCCCTGCGTACCCCACTGAGGGGAACAAGCACGATTTCTGTGCGTTAATCGTAATACCCGATAGGTCTGCATAGCCGTCGAGCACATCTAAAATATATTGTAGGTTGGTTTCTGGGTGCTGTAAATATAAATACCATATCATCAGCATATAGGGAGATCAAATTATTCACACCCTGTACCGTTATGCCAGCCCTGTGGTGTTCCTTCCATAGATACACCGCCAATGACTCCAATGCTAATATAAATAACATAGGGGACCATGGGCACCCTTCCCTAGTGCCTTTCCCTAACAGCCATTGGTCCGAAATGTGGGTGCCTGTCTTGACGCGCACCATTGGGCTGCTATATAGCAGCTGTACCCATTTTATGTATGTGGACTCCATGCTGTATCTCTTCAGGACAGCCAGAAGCCATGGCCATCTGACCGAGTCAAATGCCTTGACCGCGTCAAGCGAGGCCACAACATACAGGTGCACACTGTTCTACACTGTTCTGGCTGTAATCAGTGATATGGTGTAGTCTCCTTAAATTGCATGTAATATTTCTGTCTGGGACGTACTCAGATTGATCTGAGTGTATAAACTTAGATTGTTGGCTTGAGCCCATTAGCTAGCAGCGCTGTCGATATTTTACCGTCTTGCTTAAGCAGTGACAGGGGTCTGTAAAATCCATAATCAGTGTCTTGCTTGTTCAGCTTCAATAGTGGCACAATGATGGACTCTTGTAACGACTGTTAGGGAGAATTCTCATAAATGGCTGATTTCCCTTACCTAATGAGTCCCTCAGCAGCTTTGCTGGATTTCTAAGGTTTATTTTGTTCACCTGGTAAGAGTGTGAGCCTTTTTTCCCCACTCTTGCATGTGTTTTGCTATGTGTGTTTGACATTTTGTGTGATATTGGGCTATGGAGCCTCACCTACTCCATAGACACGACTTTCCTTTCTTATGTGTGTTACACAGCACCCTCAGTGTAGTGGCACAGGGTTGTCGTTTAGACTTCCCAACTCCGACTCCATCTTTTGGAAATGACTACTGTCTACCAAAACATGTAAAAGTTGCCGTTGACTTTATTAGTCTTTTAAAACCACAGACCCAGTACACCTCATCTTACATGGAGTACTGGAAAGGGTTCATTCTTATCCCTTTTTGTCTGTACCTCTTGGAGCGTTGTTTCGCTCCCTTTCCATTAAGACTTGGCTGGTGGCAGTGGTAACTACCCTATTTTTTCTACCGCGGTTATCTTATATAACCATGGAATTGTTTTAGGCTATTATATTAGCCTCAAACTTAAACCCGCTTGACCATATTGATTTTAATATTGTTCCGGCTGGGATTAGTCACCATTTCTTTTCTCTTACTCGTGTTTCTCTCTGCGCGCCAAACCAGGTTTGGTCCCTTTGTTCACTGTCTTTTCACGGGCTTCTGCACAGAAGCCCTCCTTTAGGCACCTGAAAGTCTGGGTAGGCAGGATGTGAGGGAGGGGTCTTTGGACCCCTGCCATGGGTTCCCTTGGAAACCCAAGTCGCACTGTTATGGCTGTGTGAATGGGGGGAAAACTGCATAAAAATCAGGTCTCTGGGACTGGAAGAGCAGAGTCGCCACTGGAATGAAAGAACCTACGAGGAGCTGATGGAAGAGGACCCCTACCACGACTGAACTGCCCGGCAAAGCCCTGCTGCAGGTCCGAATCCTCGAACTCCAACGACAGAGAAGATCCTCCAGGAAACTTCTTCCCTTGAGCTGGTGGGACCAACCAGTTCGCCCAAACTTCAAGCCAGGATCCCTCCTCTGGTCGAATTCGCTGTACAGAGCTACAGTGAGCCAGATAGCCAGGAAGGTCGGACCCTACGTGGGTTTTAAGGAGCGCACTTTTTTTTCGCCGTTTTGCTCTGCTGCTGGACTTGACTTTGGCCCTAAGCCTTTTCTACCTGATGCTATCACTGTAGTTTCTCTTTTTCAGTTGCCCTGAGTACTTATCTGTTGGTGTGGTTCAATTTCTACCCAACTTTGTTTTTCCCTCCCATTTAAATTGCTGGAGTGCCATTTTGCTCCCACTTCATTTTGTGAGCTTAACTTGTCTGGGATTTATGGGAAGTGGTGTGGTGTATTAAGAGTGTGATTTTTAAGACTGCTTATAATAGTGTAATGTTATACAACTGAAGAGTGAAATAAATGTATATTCTTTTACTTGGAAACCTTGAGCCAGTGTTTGCCTGAACCATAGTAATTGTTGCCCTTTTGTGTAACTATTTTGATACTGCTCACTTACTCTTCAGATAAGTCTGGCTGCTCAGTCACTGCTACCACTTTTTCTTTGTGGCACAGGCTTGTCTTAATTTTGTGTAGTGTTCCCAAAGGGTACTGCATGGAATTCTGCCTAATAAAGACTTTGCTAGCATGCCTGTCTCCAGCGCCTCATTTAGCATCGCTTGCATCAGGGGTAGCACATCTGTCATGAACGCTTTATAAAATTCACTTTGTAACCCCTCCGCCCCAGGGGCCTTGCCAGTCAGAAACTCTCTAATGGTAGCTTCAAGCTCCTCTGTGGTTAGGGGGCCTCCAGCTTGCTTGCTTATTCAGCATCCAGTTTGGGGAGATCTATCTGTGCAAGGGCATCTTCTATGTCTACCGACTGCGTGTCTGATGTTTCTGCATATAACACCTTGTAGTATTCTTGAAAGTGCTTGTTTATATCTTCCTATGTCCTAAACACCTCTCCTTTTTCACCCACAATCTCCCGTATCATGTCCCTTTTAACCTCACTTTTCTACAACCATGCCAGTAGGCATCCCGGGTTGTCCACTTCAGCATGTTGCCTTTCTAGGTATTTCTTGTAACTCAGCGTACCCAGTCTTTCCCAGTGTCCCAAACATTCCTGTTGCAGGCGAGTGACTTCTTAGGCCCTTTCCCTAGGCGTGTCTCCTGCACAATCCATTCCTTCCAATTTGAGTTCTGCCTTGTGTAAATCCTGTTCTATACTGGCTTGAATTCCCTTTGCTTTGGCTATCGCCGCCCCCCTGATCACAACCTTAAAGGCCTCCCATAGTGTGCCAGACGACTACACACTCCCTGTGTTGTGTTTAAAGTAGTCCTTCACCCTTTCTCTCATGACGTGTTCCTGGAACATCAGCTCTCTTAGGGATTCGCTCCTAAGCTAACAGGTCAGGATACTTGCCCTGGGTGGGGGGGGTTCTTGCACGTAACCACTTGGGGATTATGATCCGATAGCATTCGTGCTTTATATTCAGCCATTTTAAATTTGCCTAGCATCTCATCCCCAGTAAAGACGTAGCCTAGTCTAGTATACAGATCCTTATGGGCCGTGTAATGGGAATAACCCCAGGCTTGCGGGTGCAGTTCCCTCCATATATCTAACAACTTAAATACCTGCAACAGTGTGTTCAAGGCTTTAGCTGATGGCCTCGGGTTCCCAGGCTTAACATCTGATCTGTCAAGTGACGGATTCAGCGTGCAATTAAAACACCCGCCATATTAATGTACAATCTCTATATGAGCCTATTTGCGGATACAACGAACGGAAGTAGGCCGCTGTATCGTAGTTTGGTGCGTAAGCATTGGTAATGCCAAATTCTCTTTTCTATCCATCCCTGTAGTGTGATTACCCTCCCTCTGTCATCTTTAAAGGTCTTAAGGACTTTAAATGGCACAGCCACCACTACCCATATTAGGACCCCTCTCGCATATGCAGAATATGAGCCCACTGTTGTGCTACCCCATTTCCGTGCCAGTACAGTACCTTATTTCCTTTGTGAGGTGCATCTCCTGAAGGAGTGCTATGTCAATCTTCTGGCGCCGCAGGTAAGTCATTATTCGATTTAGTTTAATGTAACTATTCAGCCCCCTAATGTTCTAAGAAGCTATTCTAGTTCCCTCAACAATTGCCCAGCTCAATACCTTGTGCTCAGCCCTGTATCTCACCCCCACCTCTGTTGCTTGTCCTGGTGTCGGGATGCAGCAGATGGATACGTAACCGCTAGTATCCGTAAACAAATCCACTCTTCGGTGAAGAACACTTCCCCACAGTGCGTTCCCAGGTGGGAACTACTTTGCTGGCTCCTGCTTTCCACAAAATTATTGGTGCCTGACATTTGTTCAAACAAGAAAGTCACTCCTTGCCGCACACCATCTGCTGTGTCCGGCAACCTCCTCACCAGTCCTCCCATAGGTTGCTAACGTGCATCTCCTTCATCCTGAGTTTGATCTACCCCTCCTGTTGGCATTTTTTCCACGCCCATCCATTTGTGGGCATCGTCCGGGGTATCAAAGAAGATGGCCCTTCCACCGCTTATTACTTTCAGCCATGCCAGGATCAACACATGTACTTGAGGTTCGCCTCCCGCAGCCTCCTCTTTACCGATGTAAACTGCATCCTATGTTTTTGCACCTGCAGGGTGTAGTCCGGGTATGCAGTAATAGTGGCTGAAGCGCGCAGTGTCGTGCTGCCTTTAAAGAAGTGTTCAAGAACCCTTTCTCTCAGGGCGCTGTTGAGCAGCCGACAGATGAAGACGTAGAAATCTGCTGGGGGCTGCCTGTATCCTGACAAAGATCCTGTTTCCTGATATAAAACCTGTGTACAATCATTTTCGGAGGAGAGGGGAACATATCCGCATTATCCTCCCGAAGTTCTGGAGAAAATCTGAGCCGTTTCAGTCTCGTGGCGCTGTTCACGCGGCAACGAGCACCAAGTGAAGCCTGTGGCAATCGGAGGGAGGAGGAGCGCCACCAGGCCGCCGAGGGGGAACAGACAACAAATGCTGCTCGGATCGGGCTGGTGGACCGGGGCTGAGGTTGAAGGTCGCTGGCCTCCTGTAATTCTGGTCGGACGCAGTGGAGGAGACCCGTGGCAGTGTCTGTGGCTTGAGAAATGGGACACTAGGATGACAGAGCCACGTGTCTGGGCTACAGACAGACAGCAGCCGCTACAACATTCGCTCACGGAGGACTGATTAACTCCAGTGATGGTCGGCAGCTGAATCCCGTCGGCTAGAAGAAAAGGAAAAATGATAAGACGGGTGCCGGGAAAGCACCAAGCACGTGAGTGCAATCTGGACAGTCTCCGAACGGCGGCAGCGCAGGAGACACGTGAAAGCGATGACCCCTTCACCTTAGACACTCCCCCCCAACTGGGCAGGAAGAGACACAAGGGCGGCTGGGGACATGGAAAGCAACGAGATGGCAGGCTGAAACTGGCTGAGCCGGCCATTTCCCACAACACGCGGCCTCTATTGAGAAGGCGGCCAGACAAGTAAGTGAGCCAGCAGCAGTGAACCAGTGTACGGGCTGAGTGATGAGACACGAGACAAGGGCAAGGGGACACGAGACAAGGGCGGATGATGACCACAAGAATAGGGGAGAGGCTGTAAAGGGCTACAGGTCAAAAAAGGGAGTGATAGAAGAGAAATAGAAAAAACACCTAAAGCCTGCAGACCTCGAGGCAAACAGAACCGGGACTGGTCCTGGGGCTGAGAAGAGTAAATGAAGATAGATCGGGCACCAGGGACACCACACTTTAAGACCCCCCTCTAACAGAGATAAGACACGGGTCATACCTGGCCCGACACCCACCACCAAAGCGTAAAGGGGCCAACTAACCACACCCTACTGATTCCAAACTGGAGGGATTGCAGGCCCCAGGCTAGAAATACACGGGGGAGAGGACTGGAAAGCAAGCAAGGCCACCATCGACGGGAGACCCAAAACGGGGACCAAGCTGCCACGCCAAGGAGCGAATACAGACATTGGGGTGTACAAAAATCGAGCACAGTAGAAAGTGAGGGCATTATAGTCGACCTGCGGGTAGCGAACAGGAGACCTGGGAACCGTAACTGGGCCGAGCATCGGAGATCACGTGCCTTAACCCCTCCGCCCTCCCCTACAGGACTAGGACAAAGAGGTACACCTGAGAGGCTTCCATTTGGCATCACTTACAGGGCAACCACTTAACTTGATATGCAGCTGGCAAGAAGGCACTGCTCAGAAACAAGAAGAATGGCCCCAGGGCCGGTCAAGTGAATTAAGGCGATGGTCAAGGACATGCCCTGTCAGGGGGCAACGCAGAACAAAATAGACAGATATACATCGAGCACTTCGTCAAAGAGCCCCTGGTCCATAGATATCATGGGTGACAACGACGCAAATGGGGGCGCTGGCCAGATCCCATCACTCACTGATATCATCGCAGCCATCAGTGAATCCAGGACGTTGGTGGAGACCAGAATTGATGGGCTAGCCTCCGAGATCTCCTTCCTACGGCAGGACCTGCGAAATTTGACATCCAGAGTGGGAGAAACAGATCAGCAGATATCTGACACTGAGGACACAGTTAGGAAACTGGAAGAATGCCTGGAACACATGGCGCAGAAATTCACCACCTTGGAGACCAGAGCGGAAGACAGCGAAGGAAGATCCGGCAGCAATAATCTACGCATACTCAGCCTCCCGGAAATGGAGGAAGGACCCTCTATGGAACTCTTCCTAGAAAGCTGCGTCCCAGACCTCATTGCTCCCAAAAAGCTATTGAATTTCTTTTCCATTGAGAGGGCGCACATGATCCCAACTGGGAGACCGGTGGCCGGTGCCCCTCCATGCACAGTGATTGCCAGACTCATGAACTATAGAGACCGAGACACACTCCTCCATATGGCACAAGCAACAGGCCCGATTACATACAATGGCAATCGGATAGGTTTTTCGCTGACTCTACGAGACAGGTCCAGAAGTCCCGACAGTCCTATGACTCTAGAAAGAAAAAACTCTCATTCTTGGGTATCAAATATGCACTCTTCTTCCCGGCCACCCTCAAGCTCTACTACAACAATACGGTCCATGTGTTCCATGACCCACGTGAGGCCTGGGAATAGTTTGAAACACAGGTCCTTTCTGTCTCACGCCTCAGAGTGCCGCGGACCGCACACCTCGAAAGGACGAAGGCGGAGGCAGCCCGACCCCGGGGCAAACCATACCATCACGCATGGAGGATGCGACCGAAGGGTCACCTGGGCGGTTGAGAAATACCTGAGATCCAACGTTGCACGAGGAGACCCACAAGAGTCCTGAATTAAGGCGGGAGAAAGAAGCTTCCTCTCCCTTCCCCCCTCTAGTGAAATAATCGACCATTCAAAATTGAGTCCTGGGTCTGGCACCCCAGACGGAGGAGGAGAGCGGTGGACTGACCCCAGGGGGATCCCCCGAACAGGTTTTCATGAGTTTAATGTTACACGAGTTTGGGCAACAGGTGCTTCTAGTTGGGGGTGGTGTAGGGGGTGTTTATGGGGCACAGTTTATCATCATGAGCAGAAGGGTGGACAACCGTACGCTACTAAAGTCAGTAGAAATTGATATGATATATTTCATTCGTATCGCGCTCATAGACAAGTGTTTCAGAGCGTCACAAGGTAAGGGAGGGGAACGGGAGAACACAACAACGATCTTACTAGGCCCATTGACATTGAGAATGCGCAAGTGCGTGGGAAAGGGAAAGGGGAAAAGTGCACGGGAGAGGGAAGAGTGGAGAGTGCGGGGTAGAGGAGAAACAGATAAATAATAATAAATAAAAATAAATAGATAATTGAGGCAATAAACAGTGGTAGTGCAGCAAGCAAGTGGCAAGTCCTATGTTAACGGCAGCTGACTGAGTAAGCCTGATAAGTGCAGAAAAATAAGAAAATGGGGGTGGTGGGGGATTGTATGGGTACAGATACAGACACCAGTGCAAGGGTTGGCCAGGAGGCAGTGCAGGAGGGTGGCAGGGTGAGCAGGTACCTGGGCCCAGGGGACGGGGTGGCTGATCCACAGTGCCAAGAGAGAGCAGATCGGCAGGGGAGAGAGGGAGCGAAGGCAGAAGCAAAGAGGAAGGTCTAGAGGTGCTTCCGGAACCAGAGATGGTTCTCCTCAAGTTTTAGAATGGCAGGGAGGCTATTCCAGAGGGAGGCCCCAGCCGAGGACAGCGATCTACCCCCAGCTAGTTTGTTTGAGAAACAACTGACCCGGAGGGTGGTAGAGGTAGAGGTAGAGGTAGAGGAGCGAAGAGCTCGAAAGGGGAGGTATTTGCAGAGGGATAGCTGAAGAAATTTTGGACCGCAGTAAGCCTTGTGGACAGTGCAGAGGGTTTTGAATTTAATCCTTGCGTCCACAGGGAGCCAATGGAGGGATTTCAGAGCTGAGCTGGAGAGATACGATCCTAGGGCTTGAGGCCAAGGACAAGTCTTGCAGTCCTGTTCTGGATTAGTTGCACAGGGCGGAGAGTAGAGGCAGGTAGATTTAGAAAGAGGCTGTTACAATAGTCCAACCTAGAGAGAACCAGAGCTTGGGAGACAGTGCGCTTCTGGGGGAAGGAGAGGAAAGGCAGAGTACCTCTGAGGAGGTGCAGTAGGAAGATTGACTTTTTAGAGACCTCAGAGATGTGGGCAGAGAAGGAAAGTGTGGAGTCAAAGATGACCCCGAGGTTCTGAGCCTTGCAGGTGGGGGTAGGAGGAGGGCCAAGGGAGGCTGGCCATAGAGTGAGGGGAAAGAATGGTGAAGGTGTGCTGATGAGAAGGACCTCTGTCTTGAATGGCAGTTAGGCAATCAGAGATGAGAGAGGGAGAGGAGGTGGCTGAGGGCAGCCTGAAAATGAGTTAAGTGTCGTCAGCGTAGCACTGGAAGTTAGAGCAGAAAATGGCAATGCAGTGGGCAAGAGTTGCCACGTATTGGTTAAAAAGCCAGGGCGAGAAGTTAGACCCCTGGTGAAGACCACAGGTAGAGAGGAAGATAGATGATAGGAAGGACCCAAGTTGGACCTGGGACGGTCGATCAGAGAGGAAAGAGGTAAGCCAGGCCAGAGCCTGATCAGTGATACCCAGGTTTACACCGAGACGGTTGGGCAGGATGGTATAGTTGACTGTGTCGAAAGCAGAAGAGAGATCAAGTAGGATAAGGACAAAGGGAATTTACACCCTCTCCACCCAGATTGAGAGACGAGGAATCCCACTGTTTAGGGGTTGGAGAGGTTTCACACTCCAGGTTCACTTTGCAGGGTTACGAGGTAGCAGCAGAGTCGGCATGGTGCAGACACCGGGGCTCTGGGAGCACCTGACATGAGGAGATCTCAATGGAACACAATATCCTCCTTATACACTACAGGACAACGAACACGCGAAGATGACACATGCTGGGCCGATGTTCCGGATGACTTGGAAAGTTAATGGCCTAGGCTCCACCATAAAACATAAACTAGTGCTCCAATACCTCAATCAGTACTTCCCCCGATGTTGGCATTCTTACGGAGACCCACTTAATCAGCACTGACTGCGGTTTCTTTAAAAGATCCAATTATCTGCACACATCAGGCAGGATTCTCTAAGGGAGCCAGAAGCACAATGATTCTTATTCATAAACGAGTGCCGTTTCAGGTTAGGAAACTGAGAGCAGACCCCTGGGGCCGATAAGTGGTGGTGTTTGGTGAAATGTGGGGAGAAAACTGGGGCCTCGTTGCAGCCTATGCCCCCCCACCCCTCACTCACAATCAAGCTCCTCAATGAGCTTCAGACTATACTGCTTGGAGAGCGGGCCGATTCGTGGGCTTTGGGCGGAGACTTCAACGAGGTCATGGAGATTACCCAAGACAGAACATACTGGTGCAACAGGATCAGGGATGCCCCGACCAAACTATATTTGCCTTTGTGGAAGGGATGAGGCTGTTGGACACTTGGAGAGCACTACACAGCACAGACACAGGATTCTCATTTTACTCCAATACACATAAATCGCTATCAAGAATGGACTATGTTTTCACCCACGGAATATGTCCCAGAGACTAATGTCCGCAGAATTCCTTGCAAGAGGAATCTCTGATCATTCCCCCCTACTGATAACCCTAAAAAGCACACAGCATAAACCTGAAACCAGTTGGTGCCTGAACACATACTACTTGGGGATACCTGAAATAGTGGAGGGCCTTGCTAACAAGACCACAGAGTATTTTGATCTGAATGAGGGGGCGGTGGACTGTCCAATTATGAGATGGGAGGCATAAAAGACAATCCTTTGAGGGGAAGCTATTTCCTTAGTATCGTTTTACCTCAAACAACATACTCAGGAGATCACCGAAGCAGAGAGGCAGGTGGCTAGACGAGAGGAACAACTCCTCGAGCTGGGGACCCAGGCCTCACAGGAAGCCCTAGATAACGCATGGGATGCTCATTGGTCAATCCGGAGTCAAATATATGAGAAGCGGGACAAAGCAGGCAAGACTTTGCCCTGGCTAGAGAGACGTGAACAAAGGAAAGGGAAGGTAAGGGGCATCCAGTCAGACAAAGGGGATCTGTTGACGACGGACCCCAACATTGCGGAGGCTTTCACTAACTATAATGAGCAACTGTATCCCCCTCCCCCCAACAAGGGAGCCCATCTTGGGCGACCTGAACTTCCCCATCTCAATTATAATCCCTCGACTTTCTAGACGGCAGGCTGAACAACTCGACTCTGAAATCACTGAGGAGGAATTGCAGGAGGCTTTGGCGCAGCTTCAATGGGGAAGACTCCTGTGCCCAAATGCCTTTCCTGTAGAGATCTGGAGATGATTGGGAGGGGCATTAATAGGGCACATGCACTGCATGTTTCTCCTGTGTAAGGAACAAGGGAAACGTCCCCGGGACCTACGGAGAACATGCATAGTGGTATTTCACAAACTCGGGGAAACTCCCGGAGACTGTGCCTCTTATAGGCCCATATCACTGATAAATGGGGAAGCGAAAGTCCTGGCTTGAATCCTCGCTAATAGACTGCTTGGGGTGATTGGATCCCTAGTGCACCCCAACAAGTGTGGATTCATGCCAGGCAGATCTACTCGAATGAACTTATGCAGGGTCCAGATCGCCCTGGACAGAGCCCCTGAGATCCCGGATCCTCTGCCCCTCCTGGTGGTCGATTTCGAGAAAGCGCTTGACTCTGTGTGTGGGGTGGGACACTCGGTGGGAAATTATGGTTGGAATTTGGGCATGACTTCACATCCTGGGCCAAACTTCTCTATGAATCTCCTGAAGCGACTTTGGGAGTAAATGGTAGATCATCTAGGATGTTCCCGCTGGGTCGCGGAACCAGACAGGGCTGCCCCTTTTCCCCCTACTGTTTCTTCTTGCAATTGAACCATTGGCGATCAGACTCAGATCAGATCAGTATTGGTCCGGATTCACCTGGCCGGGGAGGGGGGTGGGGAGGTAGAGTCTAGTTATTCGCAGATGATCTCCTTAAATACCTTAGCGACCCTATGGTCTCCTGCCTGATCGTGTCCCAAATTCTCCTGGAGTACCAGAATTTCGGGGGACTCAGAGTGAACAAGCAAAAGACAGTATACTTCACGATCCAGGGGGAGATGCCGCAATCCCCGAACCTTGTCCATACCCCGTTTCAATCCTGGGCTTCACTTACATAGGCTTACACATTAGTCCAAAGTTGGACAATTTTCTCGAGCCCAACCTACAACCGGTGTTAATTTGTAGCAGTCTCTCACTGGCAATCCCTTCCACTATCACTAATGGGCAGGGCAGCATTGTTCAAAATGATGACACTTCCGTGGCCGCTATATGTCCTACAGAATACCCCGCTCCCCATTCCCCTCGAAACCTTTGTAACAATTGATAAGTCCCTACGTACATTGCTCTAGGGTGGGAAACAACCTCAGGTCGCTCTTAAGACTCTGCAGTGCTCAGTATGGGAGGGCGGAATAGGACTACCAAGTATTTGCACCTACTACTGGTCCACACAGACAGGGGTGGTGAATGAGTGGCTACACATTGACCTGCACATCCGGGCGGAAATAGGCGGTAGGAGCTACATCTCCCCCTACAGATATTATGCGCTGACAATAAAAAATTATACTCCATATCCGCCGGGTCTAGAGGGAGGCACACCGACAAATTATATGGGACGCAAGACCAACAATTTCTCAACCCCTGTGGCACAATGCATTCCCAAAATACAGAAAATGGGATACTTTGGGACCTGGGAGAAGCTAGGCATATGCACACTAAAGGACGTATTTGAAGAGGGGCGCCTTCTTGATTTTGAGACACTGAAGGGGAACTATGGGTTGCAACCTATAGCCCACTTTAGACACTCACAACTCAATCACGCCATGAAGACCAAATTCTCGAACCTGGCCGAAATACCCACCTGTTCCCCCTTGGAGACTAATGTTCTCCCGGACCGCATCTCTTCTAAGGTTACCTGCATGCTATATCAGGCTCTTAACTCCTTTGGTACCAGGAAACTCACTAGGCTGAAAGAAAAATGGGAAAGAGACCTGTGAACGCTGGAAACAGAAGAATGGGTGGAAGCGTTGATGTTTCCTCGAGAAATAGGTATCGATGCCAAGTTACGACTGATACTGCTTAGAATATGGCACCGGTCGTTCTACCCCGAACGATGATGGTGAAATGGGGTGAGATGGAGGTAGGGGAATGTCTCTGATGTAAAAGAGCAGAAGGCACCTTTTTCCACATGGTCTGGGATTGGGACATATTACAGATTTTCTGGGTGGAATGTATCAATAGAATTTCCAAGATATTGGGGTACTCAGTTCCACAAGACCCGAAAATGATAATACTGGGTGTCTGAGGGGAGGTGGACTTTAATAAGTATGAGAAAGCATTTCTTGCAGTGGCACTGGGGGTGGGGAAACAATTGACTGCTGCGACCTGGGGATCTGCAGATAGACCATGCATAAACTGCTAGTTCAACGAAGTAAGCAGAAGTGCCTCCCTTGAACAGCGTATCTACAAAGCAAGGGGATGTCCCAAAAATGTTTCTCTTGTTTCTATTGTATCTATTGTTTGTCATCATAAAATTTAATAAAGAGTTATTAAAAAAAATCCTTTCTCTGTCTTTCCACTCCTTCCAGGAGTCCAATAATTCTGACATTGTGATATCTGGCCCTTCCTTCTGCATCTTCCACTCTGTCTTCCAGGTTCCTCACTTGTTGCTGCAATATCGACACGTCCCTCGAGGTGTCCTTCTGGCTAGCAGTATTCACTGCAACTTCCTTATCTGGGGCTCCAGTGCGTTCTGCAAGTGATCGTACATCCTGCCGGATGCTATGGTGCCCAGAACATTCTGGACTCCCTTCATTTACTTCTGTTCTCCTTGTGAAGATGGAGTCGCCAGCGAGGCGTTCTCCGTCACACTTGTTGATTTAGTAAATTGTCTAACATAGGTTGCTTTGACTTGCTCTTCTGCACCTTGGACGCCATAGTTAGTTAACCCAGTGCCGGTTCTTCTGTCTCCTTTTGTTCCGTACTTGTTGGCCATTCCGCTGATCAATTCCTGTTATTGGATTGAGGCTGCTTTGAACATCCTGTGCTGTAATATTGTCGTCATTGATATTTACCGTTTAATTCGCCCCTGATCAGTGCGCCCTGTTTCGATCAGTTTCTGGTGTGGTGCTTCGCTTCGAAGAGTTGGGTTCTCGTTCAGTTGTGCATCACCCCCTGGGCATGGACCGTTGTAATCTGACCCAGGCGGGTTAGCTACTACCGACATAAACCCAAAAAGGCGTGGGGAAAATAAAATAGTCTTGAACTACTCAAAATGGAAGTGAATGCTTAGCTAATGCCATCTGTCATGTGGACCTGTTGTGGCCGAATGTTGCCCCACATTTATGCAGTAACTGAAGGATGTTTGATTTTTTTTTTGTTTGAGTAATTAGTAGGGATGGCATGGGATAGCCGGTATGTTCCTGTTTCTGGCCTTGGTGGGGGAGGGTAATACAGTGGGGGGCTTCTTTGTATGTATGCAGTGCTCAAGAGTGATCAGACCCCAGTGAGCGTCACTGAGTCCTGCGTGCTAATAGGTAATGGGGCATAGTACGACTGTTCCGCTTCCTGCAGGGTCCACAATCGCCTGTTGGAAACTAGCTGTAGGCCCGTAGACCTTCACACGTGCTTCAGCCTGAGCCTGGACTTCCCCACTCATTGAGTCTTCCTGTGTCGTGCCGTCATCATTTGTATTCTCCCTCGCACCCAGCCTGTGCTCTTTGCACCCTGTTGAGCCCCCACATTGCCCAGCTGGCCAATTTTCTTTGCAGCGCACTCCTAATGTTCAGGTGTGTTATCCTGTGTGCCACCACTCCGTTCCCGGCACCAAACGGTATGCTCTTGTTCTTATTGGCCCGCGTGATTTGTAGTCCAGCATGTGCTTCTGCTAGACCCTGCTCTTGGGTCTTATCTGCAGGGATGTGGATTGCCCTATGATGAAGCGCCATCCAGCAGTTTACCCTTAGATTACCCCTTAGTTGATGTTCTCTGCTGACAGGGGTATTGCTACTTCTCCCGTCCCTTAATTAGTCAACCGTGGTCTGCGTCCACCCTTTATGTTAATTCTTAGTCTGCCCGGTCTGGCGGCGGGGAAGATGAGCCGTTGGCGGCTCTGGGCATCTTCTTTCTTCTTTATATGCGCCCTAAATCGCACACAGCGCGCCAGGTTATCTCTCCATGCTGTAGTGATCTGCAGGGCGGCCTGTCCCCAAGTCCACAGCCCCTTCTCCACTATACCTTCCATACGCGGTTCATTCGGAGTGCCCCCTGTGGCCATTACTGCATGCGAAATTCTGGCTTGTGCTTACTCAGAGCCTGCTCCCGGGTCGTTTCTGTCTGGGTGTGGACTGCAGTAGGACACGGTTTACATCGGCAGAGTGGTTTGACTATATAGTACAGTTCTTATCCCGCAGACAGGGGCCTGCTTCTATCTATGTGCACCAATGGTCTCCTCCGTGGTCCGCGACGCACAGTATTGGCATCAGCGGATGGGTGTTTCGTTGTTAGTTCTTATCCCGTGTACAGGGGCTACTTCTATCTACGCGCACCAATGGTTCCCTCCTTGGTCCGCCTCTGTGTTGCGCTTTGATATGAGGCGGGGGTGGGGGTTGGGAGCATCATCTGGCACCGGGTACCCCCGTGCCTTCATGCGTTCCAGATTCCATCCAGCGTGCAAGGTGCGGCCCACCCGCACAGGTATGCCATACTGCTATGTGTGCAGCTCTTACGGCACTCCTACGATGGTTTTCGGTACCCACACTGTTACGCTCACCTGGTTCCCACAGGGACGTCGATCTGGACCGGCCTGGTGCCACGTAGAGACGAGATGACTGACTGGACACCCCCACTTACTTCGTTTGTCGGCTCGTATGAATGTCTTTCTGCAAAGGAGAAAGGAAATTAACCTCCCGTAATTCGAGCGTTAACCCACCTTCCACTCCCGTTGTCTGCCCACTGACCACTCCCGATGTTCCCTCTTGTTCTCACCTGATGGTTTAGAAAGGTGGGCTCTCCATCCTGCATCGAGCGCAGGGGCGCGTAGATGACCAGTTACTTTACTGGTGTGGAGGAATTGGTGAGTTCCAGTATTGACTCTAGGATCCAATAGTTTGTAAGAGTTCAAATGTCTGATCTTCACTCTTTCCGATTCCTTGTAGGTTGCCAACTTAACCTCCACGGAGGGTCCAAAGGGCAGTTGGTGGGAGTCAGGTAAGTCTATAGTGGTTTTCCCCTTAGGGGCCGGGGTACGGCGATGATGCAGGGTTTACTGTGCCGACCCGATATGAGGTGAGTTCCCCCTGCGGTAAATCAGGTAAGTCTTTGGGGGGGTAGCTTGTAATGTGCAGTGGTTTCCCTTTAGGGGCCGGGGTGCGGCGGTGATGCAGAGTTAACTGCGCCGACCCGAGATGAGGTGAGTATCCCCCGTGGAAATCCGGTAAGTCTTTGGGGGTAGCTTGCTTACTTGTCCTTTGGTTTTCCCTTAGCTCACCTTGTTGTTCTTGTCTCCCTAGGTGTAGGCTGGCGGCCGGGAGATGCTGAAGGTCGCGATGGAATGCAGAGATGCAGCGAAGGCCGATGAGTTCAGCACGGCGCCGCGAGATGCGAGGCGACGCACGTGTGACTTCTTGCTTCCAGCTCGAGCGCGTGATGGATCAAGGATTCAGGTAAGGATTACTGTGATGCTCCTGTTCTAACCTCTTCTCCTTCTTTCTTCTTATTTCTAGAAGCTCCGGGCTTGAAGCGGGCGTGGCAGAAGACTGGAAGCTGCTGCAGGCACGGTGAGCGTTACACTGCTGGATGCAGAATAACGCGAAGCACGTGTGGCTGTCCGGGCGTGGTTTAAATAGCCTAGGAAGAAGTCCCAGGTAAGTATTCTTCCACAGCCCCCACCCGAGAAAAAAGTAGTCCCTTAAGTAAATAGTCCCTCCTAAGCCCCATTTGGCTTGTGGCTTCATGCAGCATGGTCTGCACCAGGTGAGTATGCAGCATGGTCTGCATTAGGTAAGTTTTCTGAAATGAGCCTGGCGCCCATGGCGCCAGGACTGACTTTGTCCTTATGAGCCTGGCGCCATAGGCGCCAGGACTGCACGCAAACAGCCCCTAACTGGGGTTTTTGGGCATGCTCTAAATGGCATGATGCCTGCTTCCGGGGTTGCTGGGCCTGGTCTGGCTTCCCGGGGGCAGGCATCATGACACACACGCCACGGTGCTCTGCTTGTGCAGTGTCTGTGCTGTCCTCCAATATTCCGCTCAGCCCGATTCAACTCGTGATGGACCCACAGCAGGGTCCAGCTGAGCTTCTCTGATGTTCGCTTGCCGTTCCCTCTTTATTATCATAGCTTTGTTCTATTCATACGCTGGCTCCAGCTGAGTGTTCGCTATGTTGTATTCGTTGCCGCAGGCTAGGCTTCAATCTTTTCGGGCATGTGCTTAGCTCTCTGCCACCTTTTTTTCCTGCACCCAGCTGTGCCAGCCCACTTCAGCTGTCAATAGTTATGTTGGCTGGAAACTTCCCCCGGTAATGCCGGTATTACAGGTCAGGATCAGCAGGCGCTGTAGGTAAGTGTTCTTACAGCATGGCTGCTAGCCACCCCCCCCCCCCGAGAGCTATACATTCTTCTCAAGAAAACAGGGGGGCTATGGAATTGATGAGCAAATGCTTGATGGAGGTTAATGCCAAAAGCATCAAGGAGAATGTGCGTGTGTTGTAAGAGGATGATAAAGAAGTATAACAGAGCAGGGGTGGGAAGCCGTCAAGCGCCCCACCATCTTCAGCAGAAAGGGCAATGTCCTAGATTAGGTTTTGAGAAACATGCTAGGAATCCTAAGGAATGTCCTGCCATGAGAGTGTAGTGTGGGAAAATGTGGCATTTTGCTAAATTGTGTATATCACACAACATTGCACCGGAAGCTGATAAGTGTAAAATGTGTGGGGGAGGAGAGAGGAGAGTGGAATAACAGAGTTGTCCACATTGCAGGGGATATGGGCGAGGCTGAATATGTTCCCCCTGAAGTGGGGATTGTGGTAGATGGGTGTGCAGTCACCTTATACCATTATTTCGGAGAAGTATAAGGACATTTGGGGTGACAGGAAGCATGCCTTGCACACGTTGGATATCCATCCTAAAGTGTATGGTGGGGCCAGGATTGACATCAGGGATTTTGTTTGGAGTGATATTGCTTATGGTGATAAACCTATACATGCCAAAATACATCTTGCGGCGAAGGGTGACTGTCTGTTTGGGTGGAAGTACCAGGGCCAACCTGGGTTGGAACTGCATCCGGGGAAAGAACGGAGGACGGTGGGGAAGGATAAGACTGAGAAGTTTGGAAACGAGATTAGTATGAAATTGCAGAATGTTTTCCGCAAAGGGATTGGTACATTAAGAGGGTACTGTCACAAGATCCAATTGGTTACCAATGCTGTGCTGTGTGCGCATAAGGTTAGGAACCTTCCGTTGGGGGGTGAGAGAAGAGGTCAGGATGGAGTTGCGGGGGTTGTATGAAAAGGGAGCCTTATAACCCATTGAATGGCTATCCCACATAGTTGCGACTCAGCGTCCGGATGGCCGCATCAGGTTATGTGTTGATTTAAGGGACTTGAACCGGAAAATCCTAGTAAATAGGCACTCATTGCCCAGGGTGAATGAGATGTTAACTAACATGGAGGAAGCAGAGTGGTATTGCATGCTTGTTCTATCATCTGCCTATTACCAGGTGTACCTGTACCACACATATTGTTATGCTCACCTGGTCTTTGCGGAGGTGTTGGGGCACGGTTGCAGCCCTCCCTGAACTTGAATCACCCCCTTCAGGCCTCTCCCTCAGTAGAAAAGCTGTGAGTTGTGGTATGTGGTTACACTGCTCCTGCGTGGAGATAACAGTGTGTGAGTGCGCCAATCAGTGATTGTTGTACCTCTCGAACCCTTCACCCCAAAGTACGGTTTCTGTGAGCATACCCCGGCCCATAAAGCTCACCTGTGAATTATGGAAGATAAGCTCTCTGTCCTGCTACTTCTGGCAGGGGCGGGTCGAATGGGATCTAGTTCCTTCACTGATCCCTGATAAGGATTAGTCCAGTCCAGCTGCGACTATGCTTCTCCTTATGATTGGTAAGTCTTTCTTGAGCTCTTGTGATGCTGTTCGTTCTGTTTAATTTCTTTATATGTTGCTCCTATTTATGCCTGCAATAATGTCTCTCTTCTGTTTTCTTCCCTTAGATGGAAATGCAGCCTCAATGCAGGTGTGAGACACGAGATGCGGCCGGATGGCAGAGGGATGCTACTGCAGTGTCTAACAGCAGGTAAGTGATGGTTTAAGGAAAAGTGGGAAGTATGGCGTAGCGCAACCTTAAACGGACTGTTTTTTTTTAATGTCTAACCTGGTCTTCTGTTTTTCCTTGCAGGTGCTGCTGTCGACGATGGAGCGTGTCGTGCTGCGGTGCCAAGATGAAGATTTTGGCGTTCCGAAAAGATGAATACTTGGTTCGTCGAACAGACGTACAGGTAAGAACAGCTTCCCCCAGTTGGTAAGTATGCTGGCAGGAAGCAGGATGTCCAGGAAGCAGGATCTTCAGAGGTAAGTCTGACCTCAGGTGACAGTGATCGTTACGCTGCTTGCAAGTGCAGAATAACGCGAAGCGTCTGTCTTGAGGATCGGGGCAGCTTACATAGTGGAGATCGTGGGCACTCCCATTAGTGCCGGGTTACCAGCCACACCCTGCCACTCCTAGAGAGTAAGCACGTGCAAAGGAAATCCATTAGCAGCCACACCCAAGAATGCACTTGGGGCTGCTTAATGGATGGAATGTTAAAGGTTAATGCATCCTGCTTAATGGATGGAATGTTCAAGGTTAATGCATCCACCTTTCGTGTATCCATATGTACCTTGTGGTGTGAGCATAAAACCGAGAAACTCGACCTCGGTTACATGGAAAAAACATTTTGTCGAAGCTTCTCTAAGACTGCCCGGACATGGCCCACATGTTCTTCCATGGAATTTGAGTAGATAAGATGTTGTCAATGTAAACAAGAGCGCAAACGTCCAGTAGTTCACTGAGTACATCATTCACAAAGAATTGGATCACCGCGGGGGCATTGCATAGCCCGAAGGGCATGACCTGGTATTCAAAGAGGCCGTACTTCGTGCGGAAGGCTGTTTTCCACTTGTCTCCCTCTTTTAGTCTTACGAGATGATATGCTCCTCTTAAATCCAGTTTTGTGTAGATACGAGCATGTTTCACTTGGTCCAGGAGCTCTGATATAAGTGGTAAAGGATATCGATTTTTTTTTTTTTACTGTAATCTGATTGATGGCTCTACAGTCGATGCAAGTTCTAAAGTCCCCCTCCTTTATATGGCACGAAGAATAAGAGCGAGGAGGCAGGTGACTTGGACGGGCGAATTAAACCGTTTGCCAGGTACTGATCCAGGTAAGTTCTAAGATGCTGATTTTCCTGTTCTGTCAGAGTGTAAATTTCAGCTGCAAGGGATCTGGGCTCCGGGTACAGGATCTATTTGACAATCGTGGGGTCTGTGCGGGGGCAGAACGTTGGCCTGCTCTTTTTTGAAGACATTCTGGTAATCTTGGTATTCAAGCGGTAAGGAGCTGATGAGGCCCAACATGATTCCATTCTTCGGTTTCAGATTGGTGTCATCTTTTTTGTAACTTGTCGGCACAATCATGAGGAAATGTCAGAACTCATTTTCGCCAGTCGATCCTGGGGTTGTGGGTCTCCAGCCAGGGCATTCCCAATATCATCTGGAACTGAGGAGCACTGATGAGATTGAAAGTAATGTCCAATTGATGCCCGTCCTAACACATAAGCTTGACTTTCTTGGTGTATTGTGTCACCAGGCCGGATGATAGCTGAGAACCATCCACAGCGGTGACGTTTTCTGATTTCTGCTTCTGTCGGAGAGGAAGGCCTATTCAGAGAGACAAATCTTGGTCAATGTAGTTACCCACAGCTCCACAATCAATATATGCCTCCAAGGCATGTATATTTGATGGCTGCTTGTGATTTACCAAAAGCACTGGAAGGACTAGATGTGAGGTCTGTATGGATTTCTTTTTCATGCTCGACAAGCTGATCCCTACACTTGCCGGGCACTGGCGTTTCCTGAGTTCTGTTCTTCTTCTTCAACAGTTTTGTCTGTTGCCCCAAACGTTTTCTTGGGTGGTTTTACCGGGCTGTCACAGAGGAAGTGACCTGCTTGTCCACAATATAAGCAAAGCTGTTGTCTTCTTTTTTCCCTTTCTGCTTTGGTAAGGGGACTTCGTAATCCACCAATTTGCATTGGCTCAGACTGTTTGTGCGGTTTAGTCTGATTCTCACGAGGTCGTACGTAAACTGACTGTCCCTCTGATCTAGTTCGATCCATTTTCCGATTCTGCAACCTATGATTGAGTTGCACCATCAGGTCTTTGTAGTCCGCACACCTCTCAGGGGGAGTCACCATTGCGCCAATACATCCTTAAGCTCTCCACGTAACCCTCGGTTAAAGAGTGTAGTCCTCTTCTCTTCTGGCCGGTTGGTCTGGGCTATGAGACGACTGAAGGTTGTCATATAGGTTAATAGATCTTGACTCCCCTGTCTGAGTGACAACAACTCGTTGTCCAGAGCTTGTCCTTGAGTATGACGGGCAAACAATTTCTCCATCTCATGTTGGAAATTCCCAAAGTTCCAGAGTAAAGGGTCATCTTGATTTACCAAAGGTAAAGACCAGTCCGCCGCACTACCTCCTAAATACGAGAGTACAAATGCCACTTTGGCTTGGTCATTAGGAAAGGCTCCTGGTCTGCACATGAAATGAGGGCGACATTGGTTCATAAATACAGCTAACTTGTTTGGGTCGCCGATGAAGCGTTCGGGATCGGGAGGGGCTAGAGGCACTGCCCCTGGAAGAACTACCTGAACCGGTGTTGATTGTTGTGGTGTGGAAGAATGAGAAGAATGGGTCACTCCAGGCAGTTCTTTCTCGAGTTACAATAAAATCCCTCCGTAATGCATTGGTTTCCTGTCTTGAAGCATGTACTTCAGCCTGTAATGCTGGCAGGAAGCAGGATGTCCAGGAAACAGGATCTTCAAAGGTAAGTCTGACTCAGGCGACGGTGAGCATTACGCTGCTTGCAAGTGCAGAATAACGTGAAGCGTCTGCCTTGAGGATCGGGACAGCTTATATAGCTGAGATCGTGGGCATGCCCATTAGGGCCGGCTTACCAGCCACACCCTGCCACTCCTAGAGAATGAGCATGTGCGAAGGCAATCCATTAGCAGCCACACCCAAGAATGCACTTGGGGCTGCTTAATGGATGGAATATTCAAGGTTAATGCATCCTGCTTAATGGATGGAATGTTCAAGGTTAATGCATCTGAAGTTCTATGTCCATAATAAAAGCTTTTTTGTGTTAAATGGATGTTCTTGTTTACTGTTGTTCATGAGCCTGGCACCAAAGGCGCTAGGACAGTGTCCATCCAGGTCTCCTGTGCATGCGACCCCTGCATGCCTGTGCCCCTGACTTCATGACCATGACACATATAGACCTTTGACAGCTTTCATCACGCCTATGGGGGCATACCATTTAAGAGGTTGCCTTTTGGGTTGCCATCAGCGGTCCTGCAAAGGGTTATGGAAGATTTTCTGGGGGGATGTTCCTAGGGTAAGATGTTTCCAGGATGACATTTTGGTGGGTGCAAGAAGTAAGTCAGAACATGATGGAAGAGGGTATGAGGTATTGAGGAGATTGGAGATGGTGGATTTGACAGTTAAAAAGGAGAAGCGTGAGTTTAAGGTACACCATTTATCGTTTTTGAGTCATAGTCTGACTGGGAAGTGGTTTGAAATGTACCCCAAGAATGTTGATGCGAATGGAAGATCAAATCCCCAGGAAATAAGAATGAGTTGGAATCATTTCTGGGTTTGATGGAGTTTTATGCACAATTTGTGCAAAAGTGTGCTGTTTTGAGGGAGCGGTTGAGAGTGAGGACATAGTTTGTGTGTGGTAAGGAGGAGGAGAGGGTGTTTTGGAGGATGAAAGAGGAAGTGGCGAACGCACCCTCCTTGCAGAGGTTTGACCCCAAGGCCAAGACAATCAGAAGGGTGGATGCGTGTGGTCAGGGATTGGGTGCGGTTCTTGGCCATTACAGGAAGGGGGTGGAAGTACCAGTGGCGTTTGCATCACAAGCCTTAACGGTGTGGAGTCAAGATATTCTACCATTGAGCGTAAGAGTTTAGCGTGCTATTGGGCCTCAAATTATTTTAGAACCTATGTGTGGGGCATTCCCCTATGTGATCAGGAGTGATCATAAACCATTGGCACATACATTTTCCAAAAAGGGGGCTGATTTGGTAACGCCAAGGATAGCAAGATGGTTGTCTGAACTTCAGGGATTTAATTTTGTGGTAAAACGTACCAGGTTTTTGCAATCCTTGGCTGATTGCTAATCAAGTTATTCAAGGAAGGACATTGCAGAGGTGGATAAAGCGGGTGAGGAGTGAATAGCACAGGTGGAGGATACAATAAAAGATGCATTTTCGAAGGAGGTTTGGTTGGATGGCATTAAGGATGATGATGATGAACTGAAGGCAGTTGTGGTCAGAACTGAGCGTGTTTGGGGTACTTCCCCATATTACAATGTAAGAGGTGAGTGGAGTAGTTCAGTATGAGAAAAGTTGATTTTGCTGTCTTCTCTTCAGAGTGAATTGGTTAAGCAGGCGCATAGTGGCCATTTAGGTAAGAGTCTAAACAAACAGAGATGAAGGGAAGTTTTGGTTGCCGGGTATGGATGGGGAGGTAGGTTTATGCATTCCTTGTTGCGAAGGTGATAAATCCTTAAAGACCCTAAATGTTGATTTGGGGAGTGTGGATGTTCCGGTGCAGGCATGGGAGAAGGTAGCTATTGATTTTATGGGGCCCGTGAGTATGCTGTGGCAAGAGTATAGATTGGCTATTGTGGTGGTCGATTATGCGTCGAGATGGTTTGAAGTAGAGTTTGTGGAGAATATCACAACCAAATGTGTAATTGAATTTTTGGACAGGTGGTTTTCAAGGGAAGGTTACCCCAAGGTCATTATCCCAGATAATGGGGTACAGTTGGTATCACAGTAGATGCGTTGATATTTGGATTGCAATGTCATTCCGAGCCACTACACTGCTTTATACAACTCCAAGGCCAATGGACTTGTCAAACAGTATAATTAAGGCGACCATCCAGTTGACACTTGCCAATGGGTTATAGTGGATGAAGGGCATTCAGAGATACTCCTCATGTTTTGATGGGCGTTAACCCTTTTGAGAAAATGAAGGGCAGGAGAATGCAATCAGAGTGGTTTCCACATTGGTTAGCTGAGGCGGGCAACATGGTGACTGAATGGTTGTAGGTAAACAGATGTATGTGGTAAAAGTGAAGAAACCATTTAGTGTACCAGAAGGCTGTTCTCGATTTTTTTCAGGCCTATTGAAGTTGTGAAGGTGGGCAGAAAGCATGTGGTTACCAGTGATGGGAGGCGATGGAGCATGGACCAGATAACTATTGTGAGGCATCCTGAATTACAGAAATGTGCAAGTGTGGAAGGACATGAGGAAAGACTGCTGATGGTAGATGATGATTGATACAAGGTGGGGCGTGATGGCGGGAGATGTAGTTCATCATTTTTGACACTTAACCACCATCAGGAGGTGGCCAGGTCAAGGCACGGGGGCACTCATGCCGGTCACGGTAAACACATAGAGGGCATAGTAATGAAAACCTGGGGAGTGCAACATCCAATGTGAGAAGGAGACCTTATAGGTTGGATGATTATGTAATGTAAGAGTAGGAACATTCCTATTCAATTTTTTTGTGTGAGCATTATCTGTTTAGATCATGCAGACTGTATATTCATGCACAAATTATTATTGTCTTTTCCAATTTGGTGAACATTGCATCTACTACTTTATATCCCTAGCTTATACAGTCAGTTCATGTCTTGCTAGTTTTGTTTTCTCATTATTGTTTTCCCATTTGGTTCCCCTGCACTCATTGTGTATTAGTACTTGTGTGCTATGTGTATGAAGGAACATATGTTGTAACCGTATGGTGCACATGATGACAGCCAACGTTCTACTTTGGAATGTCATTGCATGTAACCATTGTTTTGACAGGTGGGCAGTTTCCTTTATTGCCTGAGGACTGACCTGCAATGGGTCTTCTTTTATGGAATAAATCTTCTATTTTATTATACCTATTGTGGTCTCCCTCACTTTATTTCAACAAAATTATCTTAAAAGATGTGAATGTTGGGGCCAAACGTCAATGGGGATCCCAATGTCAAAGAGTTCAAGAATAGTTACAGGTGGTAAAGCGGTCTAGAAATTACAAAAACACTTCAAATTATACTGAATGAAGACTTATCTGCACAAAGCAATTTATTATATTGTCATGTAAAGTAGGCGGATCCGTGATATGTTATTCAAACAGAGAATCAAATGGTGTTGCATGGGGATATCGTAGCATCCCACAAAATGCTTTTTGCAGCAATTGTGTTTGTTTGCTGTTGCCTGCTGCCTTTGCAGCCAACCTCGTGGCACTTCCAAGATGGCCACCGCTTTCTCTATTTGTGCTCCTCTGACTTCCATCTGCACCCCGTTTGGCCTGCTGTGTGCTGTTTTACGCTAATGAGGGACCGTCATTGGGGCCGTCCCCTCACCCAAGACACACTGCCTGGTTCACAATTCATCTTTCCTCATGCACCGGAGTGCGAAGACCTTTCTCCTCCCATCTTGATTGTGCTCCTGGAGGTTGTGCAGGGCCTCTGTTGTCAATTAACAATGCACTTGGCGCATCGACTGAAAATCGAAAAAAGATTTCTTTTTAAAATCTGTGCCAAAATCCCTTGTAAATTGTGCCTTGCCACTGCACAGCCTGGCATTCTCCTCCTGCTCCGACACAGTGCTTTTTGCAGCCATTTTGTGTATTTGCTGTTGCCTACTGCCTTTGCAGCCAACCTCGTGGCATTTCCAAGATGGCTGCAGTTTTCCCACTTTGTGCTCTGATGTTCCCATGCTCCTCAGACTTCCATCTGCATCCCTATTGGCCTGCTGTGAGCTGTTTTACACCAATGAGGGACCGGCAGGCTTTAGCCGGCCCCTCACCCAAGGCCCACAACGAAGGCTCTGTCTGCCCCCTGTCTGTACCATAATGCTCCCTACTGCCCCACGATGCCTGCAAGTGCCCACCTCCCCCGTTGGAGCACCGTGATGTCCGCATGTGCCCACTTCCCCCGTTGGAGCCCCGTGATGATTTGTACCCCCTTTCCCCGTTGGAGCCCCGTGATGGCCGCATGTGCCTACCTCCCCCCGTTGGAGCCCCGTGATGTCTGCGTGTGCCCACCTCCCCCTGTCGACCACCGTGATGTCCTATGTACCCCCTCCCCCTGTTGGAGCCATGTAATATCTTTTTGTGCCCCTCTCCCCTGTTGGAGCCCCGTGATGTCCTCTTGTGCCCCCTCTCCCCCTGTTGGAACCCTGTGATGTCTGCATGTGCCCCCCCTCCTCTGTTGGAGCCCTGTGATGTCCCCCCCTTGTTGGAGCCCCGTGATGTCCTCTTGTGCCCCTCTTCCCCCATTGGAGCACCATGAGGTCCTCTTGTGCCCCCGTGATGCCCCCCTCCCCCGTTGGAGCCCAGTGATGTCCTCTGTGCCCCCCTCCCCCGTAACCACTGTGATGTCCTCTGTGCCCCCCTCCCGGTTGGAGCCCTGTGATGTCCTCTTGTGCCCCGCTACCCCCTTTGAGCACCATGCCTTCATGTGCCCACCTCCCCCATTGACCACCGTGATGTCCTCTGTGCCCCCCTCCCCGTTGGAGCCCAGTTATGTCCTCTTGTGCTCCCCCTCTCCGCGTTTGACCCCCTTGTCCTCATGTGCCCCCTCCCCCCGTTGTGAGCCCTGTGATGTCCTCTGGTGCCCCACACCCCCCTTGTACTCCCTTGATGTCCTCTTTCCACCCCCTTTTCTGACCCCCTGTTGTCCTCCCCCTGCCCCTTGCCTTGCCTGGTTTCTTCTCCCCCCCTCCCATCCCAAGGCATAAATTAGTTCTTGATTAGCTAATAAACCCATTTGATTAGCAATTTTGTGCTAGTGTTTTTAATGCAACCAGAAGATACTTGAACCCAATATATAAAATGTGCAAGACTACAGCAGTTTTGTGTACGGCTGAAGTAAAATATTAGTGCGATAAGTGAGGCCTTGCAAATTCTTAAAAATTCCATTACACCTGCAGAATCACCTGATGTTGCATGGAGATATCATAGCATCCCACGGAGTGCTTTTTGCAGCAATTGTGTTTTTTTGCTGTTGCCTGCTGCCTTTGCAGCCAACCTAGTGGCACTTCCAAGATGGCCACCGTTTTCTCTCTTTCTGCTCCTCTGACTTCCATCTGCATCCCTATTGGCCTGCTGTGTGCTGTTATACACCAATGAGGGACCAGCAGGCTTTGGCCGTCCCCTCACCTAAGGCCCACTGCCTGGTTCACAATTCATCTTTCCTCATGCACCGGAGTGCGAAGACCTTTCTCTCCCTCTCCTGCCATCTTGGTTGTGCAGGGCCTCTGTTGTCACCCTTGAGGGAAGAGCACCATGCAACTAATTAACAATGCACTTGGTGCATCGACTGAAAATCGAAAAAAAGATTTCTTTTTAAAATCTGTGCCAAAATCCCTTGTAAATTTGCGCCTTCCCACCGCACAGCCTGGTATTCTCCTCCTGCTCTGACAGTGCTTTTTGCAGCAATTGTGTATGTTTGCGGTTGCCTACTGCCTTTGCAGCCAACCTCGTGGCACTTCCAAGATGGCCGCAGTTTTCTCACTTTGTGCTCTGGTGTTCCCATGCTCCTCTGACTTCCATCTGCATCCCTATTGGCCTGCTGTGAGCTGTTTTACACCAATGAGGGACTGGCAGGCTTTAGCCGGCCCCTCACCTAAGGCCCACAACGAAGGCCCTGTCTGCCCCCTGTCTGCACCATAATGCTCACCGCTTCCCCACGATGTCAGCATGTGCCCACCTCCCCCCGTTGGAGCCCCGTGATGTTTCGAGTTCCTCCCTTCCCCCGTTGGAGCCCCGTGATGGCCGTATGTGCCCACCCCCCCGTTGAGCCCTGTGATGTCTGCATGTGCCCACCTCCCCCCGTTGACCACCGTGATGTCCTTAGTGTCCCCCTCCCCCTGTTGGAGCCCGTTATGTCCTATGTGCCCCCTCCCCCCATTGGAGCCCCGTGATGTCCTCTTGTGCCCCTCTCCCCCGTTGGAACCCCGTGATGTCTGCATGTGCCTCCTCCCCATTGGAGCCCCGTGATGTCCTCCCCCCTGTTGGAGCGCCATGATGTCCTCTTGTGCCTCCCTCCTCCCGTTGAGCACCATGAT